>NW_019728498.1:455173-485287 GCF_002891405.2 Cryptotermes secundus | reverse complement strand
AGTCGCTTGTAAGAACGTTAATTAATAATTAATGTAATCCTGAAGTGTACGCAACTGAAGAGGCACAGTTCTCGGGAACGAGAAACTTAGGTGGAACTGTGTCCATTTTGATGAAATGACTGGTGTGACGCAAGATCTGAACGGTCGAAATTCTTCATTATAGACCATATTATAAACTAGGTCTGCCCATGTATTAAAATACTTACCATATCCGGAAGTCTGTGAAACAAATTTATACCTATGTTAGGTTTCAAGATTTTGCTGCCGTGACTAGGATAGGATGTGACGCCGTGTAGTGTGATGAAACTTTACCCACTTGTCACTTCTTGGCCTCACTACCGACTGTTGGTTCGCCAGAAGACCCGGTCATAATCCTGCTTCCCTACACCAGTACCACTTTTCTGCTCTCGACTTCTTATCCTCTCCTGAAGATGGAGGCAACATTTGCCTCAAAACTGCCACAAGGTAACGATCTACCAGACTACACGACGGCACTACTCAGAAGATAGCAATCTTAAAATTTATAACTGAAGTTCAGCGCTTGTGTCCCACACAGGAAGAGAGACCTGAGTTGTTAGGATTTATAATTAATTTAATCGTTTATTACTATTCTACTGTTAATTGGATTTCACGCTTCAAAGTGTAGCAGAAGGACTATGTACTGAAAGGAAATTGAACAGCACACAGCTCGTCTGCTGAACCCCAGTTCTGCAACGGAGTGACAGGCAGAAATGCATATTCTGTATTCTGTTTTATAAATATCTGTTACTCTGAAACAGCTTTCCCCAGGACGCAAGCGACAATGATAGCGTACAGATTCGTGCTTATATTAACAAAACCTACATATAGACACATTAATAATGTAAATGAATAGGAATTACTGCGGGTTTGGATTTTGTCCATCATCCGGTGTTATGAAAACTAGAAAACACAACGTTTCAAAAACTGGATCCATTTCCGTCCTCAGGCGAGGGAGGAGACACCTACTCTGTTGGGTCCCTTAGATAAAACTAACCTCAGTCACTGGTTGGTTCTTTTTAAGGGACCCAACAGAGTAGGTGTCTCCCACCTCACCCGAAGACGGAAACAGTTCAGGTTTCCGAAACGTTGTGTTTTCTAGTTTTTAGAATACCGGACGATGAAAGGAGTCTAGAATCACAGAAATTCTGAGTGTTATACACCATCGTCAGAGGCCTTTAGGACTGAAATGAGTAGGGAGAAGTAGGGTGCATGACAGCTGATTTTATCGTAAATCTCTCCCAGGAAGTTACGAATAATTGCATTTATTAAGGAAGGATGACGTTTTTAGAAACTGTCAAAATGTCGATCAGCTGAAATGAAGTAGAGAGACAGTGGCGTTAGCGAACAGAAAAGAAGACGCAGTTGTCTTATACGTAGAAGGGCAGACCCGCACTCTCCACGTACCTAAAAGGAAAGTCGAAATTTAAAGAAAAGGGGTTAAGCCAAGCACTGTGAAGAAGCAATGATTTAGTAGCTATAGCGACAAATTAAGAAAAATTGCGCACAGCTTAGATGTTGATTGTGTAATGACCCTACTGTGTTTAGGAGTAGGCTAACTCCTAAGTTATTCTGCCCATAGTTCGAAACGATGAAACACCATGGGATCAGTTTAATATTTTCCTTGTTATTTAGTGATATTTCTTTAATTTATAAAAGCAATTGATCTGTTTGTTAAGTAAATTTAAATGTAACTTATGCGCAATAGAAACAAGCACGGCATCATCCTGATACACAGTCACTTTAACACAAGAGTTGCCTGTAGTGGGCGTACGATAAATTGGAAGATAGCTTCTAGTAATTTCGGCAGAATGAAAACGATGAAGATACAGTTCATAGAAGTTTGGAAATTTGTGTTATTAATGCCATATACATTGATATACCGGAAACAGTTACGTATGGTTACCAGCTTCACATCTTTCTCCATAGAAGTCTTGTTCCTCTTCCTCTTCCTCTTCCTCCTCCTCCTCCTCCTCCTCTTCTTCCTCCTCCTCCTTTCATTTATTGGGCCTTCTGGCCTATTCCTACTATTCGTATTTAGAATAAATTCGAAACTATGAATCCTACAAACAATTTGTAGGACACTTTGAACGAGGGATCAACGACGTCAGAACCTGCACAGTACCACACAAACGTAGAAAGGACGCATATAGTCATGTCTCGAGTGGGATTCAAATCCAAAATCCAAATGTTCGAGCGCGTTCTAGAAGTAATGAATGTTATCAATGATAACAGCATGAAAACGTTAAAACTTGAACTGTAAAATTACAGGAATTAACTTCTTAAAGCGTTTGCTTATTATGCTGTAATCTACCGTAGTTCCATGCTAGAACAATACAGAAAAATAAGGAACGAAAGTGTATTCATATGTTGTGTTTTGTATACAAGTATGTCATGTGGTACCTTGGGAAGGAAAGACTAAAATGGCTGTGTTTCCGTTATGAACTTCGAATTGTTGGCTACTTCATCAGTGAGAAAATGCTACTCTTCTTTGTACCACTTACGCATAGACAGCGCAGCATGAGAGATTGACTTACTGTGTAGCAGAACCTGTTTTGTGAATAAACTACGTGTAGTTACCGGTTCCCTCATGTAAACAGTAGATCTAGCCTTCGCAGCAGTTATTGGTTATTGGTTATTGGTTATTTATCGCAGGTACAAGTGTGTTCAAAGACAGCTGATGTGTCAGTAGGATTATTTACAACTGCATGGAAAAAGATGAGGAGGAAATGCTCGTGGACTATTTCAGGGTTCGTTTGAATCGCTCAGAACAGCAGAGAAACGTCGCATTGAGGATAGCAACAGGTGCCGCAGTTGCGGGTTTGTCCAGAATACTCAGTTCAGACACGTCACTATTTTACGTGATTATTTGCGCGATAATGTACACGAGAAACTCAGTTAAGTATTCAAGGGAACCAGATGGGTAAGGCAGGTCTCTTATGAAAAGGGCACGACACTGTCCGCGAATGGTAACATTTCCCAATGTGTCTGGTTGTTGTGGAAAAAGATATGCATTGTCCTTACTCAGATATCACCCGAAACAAGTTTAGTAGCAGCTGAGTATCTGTGCAGTGTGAACAGTTTCGTAACTGAGACGTGAGAAAGGTTTTCAGCCGTTTAGTATCACCGTTGACGCTAGATAATTTTTCTCTCTCACGGAAAATAGTACTGTACATGGATTTATACGACTTACACTACTGATGTTGTCTTCGTTGGTTTGCCAACAAAACAGCGGCAAGGCTTACTTTCTTACTGACGCGAAAGTGTTCTTGATCTCGTCCTCAACGACACGTGGTCGAAATCCGCGGATACAGTGTTCTAATGAAAGAACTCATATGGGATTTCCTGTAGGATATTAAAATACCAGACTCATCTACCGTAATATTGGATAGAGTTTTCCATGGGACGGAATATTCCAGAGGGACAAAAATCGATAACATTTAAACGTTAAGAAAATGTGCAATTATCAGATCATACACACATTCGCAGACACGCAAAAGGAAACAGTGAAACATAATTAGATACTGCACAGCTGCTTTAACATCGATATCCCTGTAACAGGCCGCTAAGACCCATAGGATTGTGAGACNAAGAAAATGTGCAATTACCAGATCATACACACATTACCGGTTACCGTTTCTCACGGTGTTGTCGCTTGCAGAGTTCTTATACTTTTTCTTCTACCCTGAAGATGGGGTGATACGTTCCTCCGAAACGTCGGTTAACACCACATATACACGGTGCCAAATCCCAGAAGACCGCTTTCTTCATAGTCACCGCCGTGAAAGCCTCAAATCTTACGTAATAATATCTTGTTTGGGATATCACCGGGAAGACCGGTGAACGTTCAGCAACGTATGTGAGTAATGTATTGCCTGCAACTTGGAGGTCGAAGATATGATAAGCAAGTAACGAGTAAGAATCGAGCAGAAAACACACGGACTGCTGCTATATCCTTATTCGATACTTGTTTCGCTTCCGAAAGGAAAAGTTAACAAGAAAACCTAGTGACAGAAGGAAAAATGTTTAAAATTTAAAATGAGGATGGGTTTAGAAGTAGCGAGTCATTTTCTAGGAAGAAGAATAAAATAGTAACCTGAAGTAATGTTATTAAGCGTATAAATTGTCAATAATTACTTTCACTATTTAATAATTGTTAAAAACGACGGAAATTGTCGCCAATGTCTGGTCTGGGAGAAGTATCGATGTACAAAGTGTTGTATTGACTCAGACGAGGCTTAAGGTGATGTTGGCATTATTAACATTAATCGAGCAAGGGATAGCGTTGGTGGAATAATTTTTATTTTATTTTTTCTCGTGGGGTGAGACCGAGTCCACTTGGTACTGCGGCCACTGTTGGCATATTGTACCAGCCCCGGATGTTAGATGATGCTGATTGTGGAGGAATGGATGGAATGCGAATTGGCAGGGGAAACCGAAATACTCGGTGAAAACCTGCCTCAATGCCACTTTGTCCACCACAAATCCCACATGACCTGACGCTGGCTCGAACCAGGGCCGCCGCGGTGGGAAGCCGGGGATTATTTTAAATTAACATTTAGTGTACCCCCGAAAGAAAGTCACTTAAATCATCTCAGATGGGATTCTCGGAGGCGAGGGAACTTCAGAGTGAAAGCCAGAAGCTATCGAGATATCGAAAGCGGTGGTATATCGATGCTGCACTTGATGGTCATGTTGTAGGTTTTAGTCACAGAAGTGAAAATTAGACATGAAGTAGGCGCAAGTAGGCTGGCGAAATGTTGAATTGCTGTTGTTATCAGAAATTACTGTCCATCTCCCATCTTCTACACTCAAGAGGACTGTCTCGCTTGAAAGATATTTCATTTGATTCGTGAAGTTCCAAGAATAACACCATACCTTCGCGTTTAATAAGAAGGCAAGTGTTTTGCATGACATTTCCTTAGGAAATGCTACTTATAGTGATGGTGGAATGTAGAACTGTTCAAGAGTGAAATGTGTTATAATTTATTACCGCTAATTACAAAGAGAGAGGAGCAAAGTAAACAGAGCTTTTCTGCCGTCCGTTTTAAGTAGAAAGCAACACTCGGGCTATAAGAGATTAGGAAACACATGCTTCCTGAAATATTTAATTCCACAAAGCAAATAAACAAACAAATTGTGGAATAATTATACTTTTACATGCCTCACTCTTTCTCATTTCACATCGCCGAGGAATATTACTTGACGTGGGACCAAAAGTTTAATTATTAAAAGAGAAACATGTAGTTCACCACGCAACGAACTACGTCTTCAGAGAACCCATAGAATATTGTCATGTGTTTAGGGGTATGTGACTGTAGACTGGGTTTTGGAGTATTGTATTTATTAACCACTTACAGGTCGTACTGCAAACATCTGTAACACTATCGCTATTTCTCCACTTTACAAGCTCACTGTTATACACTAGTGTCCTCAGTTTATTGCAGTCTCCACTCTCCGTTTCCTAGTAACGGAATTTAACAGAGGAATTCTAACAGTCTCACTACATCAGTGTACGAAAGTCTTCTCTTCACAGCCGGACTGCCAGCTGAACCCCAGTCAGAGTCATAGTCAGAGTCAGAGTCCTTACGACTGGCGGTTTACTACCAATCAGTTCTTCTTGCCGCCAAGACCCTTGAAATCCACGACCAGTATTTTTTTCAACAGAACACTTGCGGTCGTAGTCCTTATGTAACATCCTGTCTGATGAGAGGATGGGTCTGTCGTTTACGGTTGCTGATGGCCACTGAACCCCAAATCAAAGTCAAAGTAACATTGCGACTGATGGTCAGTCAGTCAGTCAGTAAGTCTTGTGTGGAGCCCCATTTGGGGCTCATGACCAGATATTAATTATTAACGTTTGACAGTTACGGGCTTGTTTCTGTGGGGCGCCCTCTCTGACGAGAGGACGGGTCTGTCTTTTGCATATGCTGCTGGCTCTTGCCAGCGCAGTCTTTTTCGGGTCCGAGTCCCTTGGGACTCGCGACCATATTTTACTGTCTCAGATTTGAGATTTCCCTTTTCGTCGCCTCCTACGACTCGCAGGGTCACTGTGGTGGTATTCGACCCCACCTCCATTCCCTAGCTCCCTTGTTTTATAACCACTTTGCACGGACAGAATGGAAAACATCGTTCCCAGCAATTCCCCTATTGTTACAGAGGTGTATTTCCCTAGCCGTTGCGAGAAACGGTAGTTCTGTTGTTGCGTGCGTGTTCTTTTCCTCGGGAACCTGTTTACTGAACCGTTACCTAGCAGTGAACTATTCTGAATTTCAGGCGTCACAATGTTGTAAAAGTTCTTAGGAACCTTGGCCTATATTAAGATCCAGATGTAGTAAATTATATAACAAAAGGAACTAAATTAAATAATTAATATATAATAAAACAGTAGGAATTCATTAAAACTGAATTATGATATTTCAAAACTTTATGATGAAGGACAAACTTCAGAAAAGAACCAAATTTTTAAGATGTTTTATGGGAGTGACATTACGAGATGTATTTGAAGTGAAGGAATGCTTGTGTCAGACAGACATATTTAGTAAAAAGGCATGAAATAGAAATCCTGGACGGAAAGTATTATGATGGAATATCAAAACGTCTTGAAACCTGTAACTGGAAACATCATATAGATGCAAGAAGCCTACGTAGTGCAAGTCAAAATCAATTTTGAGCAATGGAGCTGGCTCCTGCTTCACCAGTCTTGACAGCAGAAGATGAAAAAGCAGGCGGAGTTCCTACTCTGAGCAGCGTCTGTTAAATTCGCTACGTCCGTCCGTCCGTCCGTCCGTCCCTCTCAGTACGCATGGAACAACTCGAGAACCGATTATTCGACTTCTGTATTATTTGATACTGGTGATGTTTACTGAAAATTTTCAGTCCTAATTTGGTTAAAGTCGAGTAAAAATAACGGACATTTGACACTATGAAGGGTGCACAGAATGCATGGTGACCTGGACTCTGTGACGGCGCCGATATACACGTACTTGTGCTGAAACTACGGTGCAACAAACGTAGCGCCTACACAAAAAAGACTGACCCTTTCCCTCGTCGAAGGAAAGACCCCCATTTCTACGAGCAGAACACGTAAATGTCTAGGAGAGAACAAAAATCTTGGTTGTAGATCTCGAAAGAAAAGCTGAAGCCAGAAATGTCGGTGCTGACGAGGACCAACAGCAATTCGAAGTACCAAAGATATATAACCGTTTCTTCGATTATAGCGATAAATATTTATCACTACCCCAAATGTTTCGAGCAGTATATGGAGAAAATAAAACGCGCGTTCTGTGTTCTGTACAATTTTTTTTTTTCGGATTTCGGGACGAATAAACCACATCATCGGTATGCGTGCTCACGAACTGTTATTTTAAAAATTCAAGAATGAGCTTCCAAACGTACCCCAAAATTACTGCAGTCACTTATTCTCCATAATAATTAAATGATGCTTTCTCTGATCTAAAATATATGTCTATTTATATAAATGCCGGTCACGGTAGTCGAGCGGTCTAAGGCATGTACTGTCTTCGCTCGCTTGGAAACCGGGATCGTGGGTTCGAATCCCACTCAGGGCATGGATGTTTAGTTTGTGTGTGTGCGTTTTTCTGTGTTTGTGTACAGGTAGAGGCCTTGCGACGAGCTGATCACCCGCCCAAGGAGTCCTACCAAATGTGTAAGATCTAGAAAACCGAAGTGAACGGAGAAGTTCATGGAGGTAGGACAAGGCCCACTGGGGCTGTAGTGCCAAGGGGGAAAAAAATTATATAAATATATACTTAAGAAAGACAGTTGCACATAGTACAGAAGTCTTTTGTACTTTATGATAGGACAAAAATATGAATTAAAGAAAATACCTCGGTTATTTCAGCAAGAAATAGCAATTAAAAGGAAAATATCAAAAGAAAATATTCACTGATTTCAGACGGCTTTGAAATCATGTGTTCTTATGTAGTGCTGTAAGTAGGCCGCGCCATACTGGCTTCCCACTGCGACGGCCCGGCTTCGATCCCGGGGTCTGATCAAGTGGGATTTATGGTGGACAAAGTGGCACTGAGGCGGGTTTTCTCCGAGTACTTCGGTTTCCCTTGCCAATCTTCATTCCACAAAATTCTCCATCATCATAATCACCCGGGGCAGGCTACAATAGGCCAATCAGTGGCCGCCGTGCCTAGTGGACCCAGTTGGACTCCACCCCCCACTATGCGAATTTAAAAAAGAATTATGTAGTGATGTAATATAATAAGACTTCTACGCTTATGTAAACAAATTTATGACAGAGGTTTCCTAACTACGGCCCAACGGCCCTATGCGACCTATGGCACCTCTTTATGCCACTCCATAAGGTATCAGAAAATAGCTTACAGATTATGTCGTTCGTAACTTACTTCAAATTGGCCTGAAGCCCTCAGACACCGCAATTCGGTATCTAGGTTTGATAACCCCTGATTTGGTGAGTATACGAGGGGCGTTCAAGTTCTAAGGTCTCCGAATTTTTTTCTCAGGACTGGGAGCAGATAGACACATGCGGTTTAGTGAAAACAACCTTGAAGTGGTTTCTCATGCTTCCTACTCACCTGACCTGGCTCCTAGCGATTTTTGGCTTTTCCCAACGATGAAAGACACTCTCCGTGGTCGCACATTCACCAGTCGTCCCGCTACTGCATCAGCGATTTTCCAGTGGTCAAAACAGACTCCTACAGAAACGTTCGCAGCGGCCATGGAATCATGGCGTCGAGATTGTGAAAAATGTGAACGGCTGCAGGGAGATTACGTTGAAAGTTGACAGAAGTTTCAAATTTTCTGTGTGATTATTGTGTGAGAAAAAAAATCGAAGACCTTAGAACTTGAACGCACAACGCAATAACAACGGAGAGTGAAGCATTATTACTGATTGCTTAATAATTCAGTTATCGCCAATTGCACTAGAATGTAATGTTTGTTTATTGTGAGGGCAGAGTTGACTTGAAATTATTCAGCTCTAAAATATGGAACTTCTGTAATTTTAAAATATGACATATCTTTCTCACGTCACCTACTTTTACCTTTTATAAGTAATTTAGACATCACGGATCATACCATTTCTACAAAAAGCTCTTGTACCTGTATATATTTGTAACCTTTATATTTAATACTGAACGCGCTAAACGTTGTCTTAAACTGGGGGAGCCTGGAAAGAAAATCCTATTTTTTTGCAGTCCCAATGGCAAATGTACAGTGGAAATATATGCATCATGTATTCGTTGTTCTAACTAATACTCCAAACGTAAAGCCTGCTCATAACCTTAAAGCAGCAATTACTTAACCATGTTCTTAGCTCCATAGCCTCACGTTCATGTTAGTTTTTGTGCCATTTACGAAGGATTTTCAGTAATTAAGGTTCTTTTAATGATACAAATTGAATGAAAAATCGTTGCAACGTTAATGTAGCTTGTTTACTCCACTCAAGTATCACTAATAATTTTCATCACAATCCCCGATCACATTAATGCATTTGTCTTATCTTAGTTCGGGTTGAAAAATTTCTTCTCTGGAGAATCGTTCCATTGAATTCGTAACCATTCCACTTCTTCATTACTGCAGAATCGGGGACCTCACAACTGCCCAAGTGTTGCCATTTGTTACACGTTACACCTGCCTCTACCAAGTACTGCAACCTAACGAAAACCAAGATGCTTGATGAGCACAAACGTTACAAGCTAGGAAACCTTATTTATCATATATCTCCCATGCATAAATAAAATCACTGTGTTCCAAATATTGATTGTGGATATTTATAAATTACAAGGGTGCATAATCGGTCTGCAGCCGGTCACAGTAGCCGCGCGTTCTAAGGCATTAACTAGCTCGGACGCTAGGATCGTGGGTTCGAATCCCACACAAGGCATGGATGTTTGGTGCGTGTATGCGTTTATTCTGTGTTTGTGTTGTCCTTTGTTTAGGTAGCGGTTTTGCGACGGGCTGATCACTCGCCCAAGGAGTCCTGCCGTCTATGAAAAATTATTACGGAACTTAATAAGAAGTTTGGGCCCTGAATTGACTGGAAGAACCATTGTAGGAAAAAATAATCAGTCTGGAAACATTTTCCTATCAAAGTGCTGCCAGAGCTGCTTGTTTAGTCAAAAAATAAAATTCCCTATTTTATGAGATTTCAAGGAGAGAAGCGAATCACAGAAACACGTTTAAGGCAGGTTTGGCAAACGCTTGCCATTTTCTTGAAGAGACAAAGAAAAGAGCATACAAACGGTGTCTTAGAATAGCTGGTACTTCGGCCACCATTTCAGCTGAGATGCTCTCAATGCGGTCCAGCCATTTTATTGCTTCTGGTAGCCTGCTCAGTGCAACACGAAGTCAGACAAGATAAGAAAATGCAAGTAAATCTGACGTAGATGAGTTTAGTTTTCTTGTAGTTAATGACGTCCACGCCGTTAGAAAATAGAGCGTCACAGCGGCGAAATTGATGCTTGTACCAGGCAGTTTCGCGGTAGTTTATCAGTCTGATTAGACGTGTTTGTGTACAGTTCATCACCACAGATAACCAAGAGATGGCGAAGTAAGATACGGGCTTCAGTTACAGTATTACAGAAGCGTAACTTCATCAGTTCTTATGTGGCATAGTCCGATGATCCTCTGTAAAGAAAATTTACCAGTAACAAGAAACAGTCAACACAGATTGACACAGAGTATTTCTGATTCCATTATTAAGCACGCGAGGTAACGAATTGAAAACCAAGAAGAATTGTTTTTTGTTAAACACAGCATTTTCCAACCGACCTTTCTTGCATGAATGGCTCCGTAACATGTAGTCCGCAAGCGAGTTATACCAACTTAGGGACCGCCGTTTGTCGGCGAAGTTAGTGCCAACTTTAGCTGATAGAGGGTGTCGCGTGGTCAGCGTAACCGATCCCCACGGCCGTTAATTTCGGTTTTCTAGACTGGAGCCACTATTTCCTTGAAATAGCTCCTTAATTATCCTCACGAGGCTGAGTGGATCCCGTTCCAGACCCCCTACCTCTCATAAAATCTGGTAGCGTTGGGAATCGAACCCAGGACCTCTGGATCTGTAGCCAGGAACTCTGACCAATAGACCACAGAGACGGTCCGCATGAATGTCTTTGTCTGTATTTAAATTTTAGGATAAATATTATGCAAAAATGACGGTAACAAAGTAGGTAAATATGAATTATGTATGGCGGTAATTGCAGCATAATATTAAAAAACAAAATGTGGCGAGGAAAAATAACAGTAAAATTCCTGCGAACGTCGAAAAACCTAATACAGAGCTTATATGAAGCATGCGAAAGACGTAGGAGGATAAAGCACCATACTGAAAGTCCAGAAGCAGCATGGTGTCCACCCTGTCAGGGATTTATCCTGCACAGTGTAGTTACTTTACCCAGGAACACCTCTGAGAGTTCTAAAAATCCACGAGATGCATAACAGAACTGATTCGGAGATTTTAACTAAGGACTCTAAAAGTAAGTATAAATGGTGATTTTAAACCTGTGATGATGTAGGCTATTTTGTGTTGTGACATGTTAACAGTATAGGTTAAATGTTGATGAAATGTTTCATTATCTGTTCTGACTTAACTAAAAAACTTCATTCGTTACAGGCAATGTTAGGAAATACGAGTTACATAATTCCCTTTTAAAACGTATAAGAATGTACGTGAGTGGAGGAATTTTCTATGCATGCAAAATTCATGTGTATATAATTCCAAAGTAAAACACATGGCTGAATCTTCCGGGGGCTTAAAGGGCGGGCGGCGCTTAAGACTGACAACCCTACCGCCATCTGTGAGCCGATTGTCTAGAGAAAATCTGGGAGCCTCAACATCTCACAACCCTATGGTCCTTCACGGCCCGTTACAGGGATAGCTTTACCTATTTCTATTGCACTCCAACAATGCAAGGTTCATATTCCTACTTAATCATTGTAAATATTGTAATGTTTAGCGTAAAGACACTTCGTACATATTTGTATTGTTAACTGTCGCTCACATACGAATTTTGCAAAAGAAGTTGCATTTCTTGTAAAAAATAAATTATGACCGGGAGGTGGGGGGAGGAAGCAATATGCCTCTGCTATTTGTTGAGTCTTGTAACTGGAAATTCTGTTCAAAATAAGGATGGGCTGCGAGTAAAGCGGGGAGCAATTTGTTGCTTGAACTTTTAGTAGTTACGAAATCTACGAATTAAATATTCGTGAGAAACAACATACGGTTGGAAACACAAAATCTTATTCTTTTTTTTTTTTAAGAATTGCAGGACCCATAGTAGGGGTGTTGGAATCATGCCAGCTAAACTGTTAAACTCAAAACTTAATAAGAAGGCCGGTGTAGCATAATGACGACAGAGGGTGTGTTACTGCATACCCTGACTGACGAAGTAGAATTCATACAATCTTTATTATGAGCGGAGCCTTGCTTCGGGATAATGTGTTTGTTTTGCGAAGCGTAGAACTATTCTTACGTTGTACTGAAATTATACAACGTATATGCATATCATCATGGGAAGAATGTTAAGTTTAAAAATTAAAAGTTTGTACGTACTGCAGCCAGAACTAATGAGAATTCTGAAATATAGGTAAGAGTTATATTTGAAATTATTATAAACTCTAAGAGCTTGTGCACTGCCTAGACTTGAGAAGTAAACACTTTCTTTCTGTGAAAATTGTGGTGCTACTGTAGCATATGCCTCTCCCACTGGTCACAAATTGGTGCAAAAAATGATATGCACACGCATCAAAACTGCGGTATTCTAGTTAAGTTCAGTTGAAACCGGAACATCCCACTTGCATATCCTCCTTTTCCCGATATGTGTTCCAATTATGATGTGTTACAAATGTGTCTGTGTTTCTTAATTATTCAGATTTATCGGTGCAAATTTCTTAATGATAAACGTTTCCTAAGTAATGATAGCATTTGCTGCTCTAGCAGTTCAGGCAACGACCGCGAAATAAGAAACTATACAACGGTCATTACTAGGTGGCAGCCAATAAACAGAAACAGAGGAACGGTGTTCTCTGTGCGGTCCGTGCCGAGATCTTATAAGCAGGACAGGTTAGGAGTTGAGTATAGAGCATCTCAACTCAACTCAACTCCTATCTTTACCAGAAGGACAAGCGGGCACTGCCTGGGAACCTTCAAAATCGGAGATATAGTTTCTTCCCCCCCCCCCNGGGTCCTCCACAACGACCCCCACTTCTCTCTCTCTCTCTCTCTCTCTCTCAAGTTGAGTTGAGTTGGCTGGTGAGTTAGTGAACTGCTGAGGTTCAGCTCTGTGAGCTCTTGCTGTTAGAAGCTGGTAGCTGAGGCCGGTGACAGTTCGGAAACTTAGAGGAAGTGGAACATCTGCCATTGGAAGCCGCTACGAAGTAACGGCAGTGAACACGTAACTATGGACACTAGTGTGTGTGCATAACAGTGTACTATAAGGTGTAGTCACGCGCTATATCAAAGACCGCAATAAATACGAATACAAATACAAACCTCGCCTATAGTCACACCTTCCACGTCAGTATGTATATAGTGACATTACTTTTCAAACGTTCGTTGCGCGGGAACTGCTCGATAAACATGGGGGCTGTCGCTAGGTGACAGTTTGCCAACACATTAGAGAAAATGAAGGTATTGTTGGAAATGGTGTTTTGTATACTGTCCAACCTGGAGGACCAACGTATCGTTCAGGTTGTGCCTGGAATATTGCGAACATCGTTGAGCTCTTAAGCTTTGGGCATAAGTCCATGTTGGCAGGTGATCTGAGTGCTAAACATCCATTTTGTAATCTGCAGTTTTAAACGCTTCAGGCGAGAAACTTTTGGATTTATTTGATGGAAATTAATTCGAAATTTCGGCACCACAATGTCCCACTCATTACTCTCCTGAGGGAAATGATGAAATATTTGACATTGTGGTCCATCAGAATATCGGATTGCCAGGTGTTATCGTTTCTGATATTCTGGATTCAGTTCAGCTACCAATAGCATTCCGCACACTGGATCACGTTAAACCTAAGAACCTTTCAGAACCAGTTAGAAAAATTCACAAAACTGGGACGACTTTAAGCCTTGCCTCTGACTTAATGTCACCTAGAATAGATATTAATTCGGAGGAAGAAGCCGATAAAGCTGCGCGCGACTTTACAGCCTTTGTAGCTTCGGCGGCTAGACTGACGACGAGTAAAGTTACGCTTTCGGACATAAATAAGCACGATCTTCTGGATTAGATCCTTCGTTAAAACACAAGGAGAGACTACGAAATCCAGCATTGTAACCGTTTTTCTTCGGTTCTGCTAGCTCCGGTAGGGCAATCCGACTCCTCTCAGGGCGTGTTGACAGGCCACGACTTGGATGATTAGTGGGGCTTAGGCGTAGGGAAATCACCTCAACGTCAATTAACTGTAAGGAATCTTTATTTGATTTGCACTAATTAATCAGAAACAGCCAGTATTGTTACCCTTCGCAAATTCGTGGAGGTAGGCCTACTTACTGGTCTGGGGACGCACACTTAATAGTTACCACCGGCGTGTTTACGGGGATCCGAACACGTGTACCCCCGGTGAACGTAACTTCCAAAGTCTCCTTGCCAAGCACCCTCTGAATGGTAAATACTTGCCCTGGTTTCTCAAAATTCGGGCAAAGGACTNCAATGTCCCACTCATTACTCTCCTGAGGGAAATGATGAAATATTTGACATTGTGGTCCATCAGAATATCGGATTGCCAGGTGTTATCGTTTCTGATATTCTGGATTCAGTTCAGCTACCAATAGCATTCCGCACACTGGATCACGTTAAACCTAAGAACCTTTCAGAACCAGTTAGAAAAATTCACAAAACTGGGACGACTTTAAGCCTTGCCTCTGACTTAATGTCACCTAGAATAGATATTAATTCGGAGGAAGAAGCCGATAAAGCTGCGCGCGACTTTACAGCCTTTGTAGCTTCGGCGGCTAGACTGACGACGAGTAAATTTACGCTTTCGGACATAAATAAGCACGATCTTCTGGATTAGATCCTTCGTTAAAACACAAGGAGAGACTACGAAATCCAGCATATAAAACGACAGTCACTTGTATTNATACACAAAACATCAATTGACCTTCCCATAAACTGGACAGTTACAGCATATAAAACGACAGTCACTTGTATCAAGAGAATCATCAGAGAAATGACCCGTAGAAAGGCACTTAAACGGCGTGAAACGAAAATAAGGAACTGTAAGGTCATACCTCAAGCTATGTGGCCTATTGTGAAGTCTCTCATGAAGAAGGATGAACCAAGGGCAGCAACAGCTGTTCATGGTCCTTTAGGTCTTAAACATCAACAGCTAGATAAAGCCACCACGATTGCAAATTGTTTGGAAAATCATTTCACTCCGCATGGCTCATGTGACGAAAACCATAAACTGCGGATGGAGGCTGGAGTTCAAGCATTATTTGAAGCTGCAGATAACACACCCTTAGAAAAAAAGTAAGACCTTGTGATATATAGAAATTAATAAAATTATTGACATTGAAAAAGGCCTGTGGAGTTGATAGTATCCCAAACAATTCCTGTGGAATCTTCCAAGAAGGCCACTTTTGCATTTGGTACATGTATTTAATCACTGCCTTCAGGTATCGCATTTTCCAAACCCTTGGAAGGACATAGAAATCATTACCTTACCGAAACCCAGTAAGGACCCAAATTTTCCTCAGAATTCATGTTGAAAAGCCTCTTGTCCACTACGGGGAAAGTTTAAAAAATCATTCTAAAAATAGTCCAAAGCCATATTGATGCGAGAGACCTGCTTATGCAGGTCAGTTTGGTTTTCGTGGTCTGTATAGCATCGTATAAGGCTGAAGGACACGTGACCTTAATTTTCAACAGTAACATATCTACTGCGGCGATGTTCTTTAATATCGGAAAAGTTTTGTTAGAACACGGCACCCTTGTTTGTTATATAAGTTGCATAAATTAAAATTTTCGACGAGTTTAATCAAGCTTATTAACTTAGTAGCCACGGATCGGAAAGAAGGGGTATGTTCTCAGAAAGCTGCAGCGCGGTATTATTTCGATTATGACATGATAATAGTGCTGGAGCATTAAAAGTAATGAACATGAAACTTGGCCGTTCTGCTTCTCTCGTACACGTACAGCTCTTGAGGTTCATCTCACATTGAATGAACAGACCATCCCCTTCGCGAATCACATAAAATACCTCTGTTCAATCTTCAACAAGAGGATTAAATGGAGGTTGCATATAGAAATAATCGAAACCAGGGTCTTTAGAACCTTTATTAGAGTATGTGAAGCCACTGAGATATTAAGCGCTAACATTAAACTAAACCACCTTAAAGCACTAATTACATTAGTGATGACTTATGTTTTTCCCACCTGGGAATCGGCGGACGTAAGCACAGGATATTATTGAAATTCGTTACCAGGCAACGATTAATGAAGACAAATTGAAAACAATTAATATGTGCTGTAGTAAGAAGGCCGTAACTCAGAGAGAGCGCTATAATTACTTGTAGTTAATATTTATAAGAGTTCAGTAAATCCAATTAACAATTCAGACCCCGTCTCCGGCTACTAACATGTGACAACTGGGGTCAGAAGTGGACACGTAACTGTGTATATATATATATATTCTAATCATTTCTCTGTTGCGTCTCACACCTCTAATGTTATGAAAAGCCTGTTATTGCGTTCTCAGAGTACGTAGGCTAGCTGTATCAAAGGAAGAGCTCACGAAAATAGCCCCCAAATAACTCTAGTGAGAGAAGGAGGGCTATGTATTCACTTTCCTGTGTGTCAGAAATACTCCTATGTATTAGGTAATTTGCATGTATCTGAATGTACTTAAAGCTTTTAGTTTTATGAAACCTGTGCCTAACACTTGTTCATCTACGTTAGTTGCCTTAGTCCTGTAAATTTAAAGGATGTTATACTTTTCAGTATCTTCCAATTTCTGCTTTGCGGAAATAGAACTACCTTTAAAATACCATTTACAAAAGATGTTTTCTTTTGGAATGATGACGTATGGGACATGTACGAAACTTGAGCTACTGCCCTCGTGTAATTTCGATAATCTGTTAAGTTTGAAACAGATGCACTTCATCCGCAGCGGCAGACTGCGCCAACTCAATATTGTTCCACTCCAATTTCGCTCACTGCCTCGCGTTGTTTTGTCTCGGAATGACAAAGTTTCCCACTAAGTATTTTCGTAGTATTGTGCCATTTCTCCCGCTTGGCATTGTACGCCAATTAATCTCCTTTTCGAAATGTTTGGCACCGGTGTGTGTTCTCTCTCGCTAGCACGAAAGGAGGGTTAAGTTCTCTTGGCAGCGCGATGGATCGATAGATCCAGCTACCATACAGACACAACTTACGTGCATGTATATAGCTTATCTGTGTTATATATGAGAGTTCTGCACAAAGTACATGCAGATGAATGGTTTCTGTCTCCCTTCTGCTTCTGGCCAGCGAAATGGCTTCCTCCAACCTGTCTAAGCATGTCTACCTCCCTGAACATGAAGTTGCAATCTCTTTCTGAAAACAACAGCATGCCTGTTGTATTTACATGTTAACGTAAAATATCTCAGCACACTTAATATCACCTGTCAATGAAAATTGTAACATCAAGGCACTGAAAATACGCGCTTGAAAATTGTAGTCCGAATGGTTCACGTTCCGAGACCTAAAAGTATCACAAAATACCTAAGAAGAACTCTTCAAATAAATGCCATCAAAATATTCAGAGATGTTATTTATATCGTATTGTAAAATAATGAAAATGTGTCCCTGTGCTTAATTATTAAATCACCACGATATGAAGATATATGGGGAAGTGGAGCTTTAACTCCACTGTTCTTTAACTCAGCAGTAGATTGAGCTGAGTGGTCAGCTTCTTGCTCCGGTCGCTTAACCCTGAGGGAATATCCTCTGTTGCGTATTGAATCGGAGACTGGGTGGGCCCCAGAACTGGTGTGGACGCTGTATGCTAGAGACAAATGTCTTGCCCTTGCCAGGAGTCTAACTCCGGCTTTCCAACCTGTAACCTGTCGCTATGCCAACTGAGCTCTAATGTGTTGTCATAAATTACAGAGGTTAAAAATTCCAATGATAATCTGACTGCTAATATACAATTATCAGCACATCTTGATATTCATAACTGTGGTTGGTATATACATTACATATTTATAACAAAAATGGGTGACGTTTCTTTTAAGGAAAAGAATGGATAGGGTAGATGGGTTTGAGCTGAACTAATTTGATTAGAAGTGGGGACCAATAGTCAGTTGTTATTAATACGGTAATGCGCAGTCGGGCCCCATGAAGGGCATCAGGGCTTGGAGAAGTATTCTACTACATCAGCGCTACAAATTTACATTTTAACTTTGAACTGTGGAAATTACTAACTTGGTCACGTTGAGTAAACCTATTTTGTGTGTCGTCAGTGCAACTACACCTCATAAATACGGAACTAATAATCTATGTTTAAGTGGCTGGATTATAGGATAGATATCCCAAGTACAACTTTTTTAATTAAATCATTGTTTAATGTATATTATACTGTATTATACAGGATGTCCGGATGAAAGTTATCGAAAATAAAATCATATATCAGAAAGAGTTTATTATAAACATTAATGGGTTACACAATTACAAAGGAAAAATATCAAAGTTCTTCTCTGCGTATATAAATTTCTCAATATATTTAAGTGTGGGCTCCCTTAGTGGTACGACAAATATCCAGGCTTGAAGCATGTTCGGTATTACCATAGCCACAGCGTCCCTTATGCGGGCTTTCACGTGTTGAAGGTCGTTGATCTTAACCTGGTTTACTATGTTCTTCACATAACCCCACAAGAATAAATCCACTGGTGCTAAATTTGGCGACCTAGGAGGCCAAGCAATTGATCCACCTCTGCCTCATACCCAGCTATCTCTCTGTCCAGGTGATTCCTAACATGGTAGCAAAATTGTGGCGCCGTATGCCCGTAAACCCGGTATGAAAAAAAAATTCAGAGTTTTCCTTTCCTATGACATAAACCGGATTATTTTAGATACGTTTCATCCGGACACTCTATATTTAGTATCGCCTGCATATAATATTCATACTGTCCATTACACTGACCTCACGTATGAGTTGTCTAACCGTCACGGTAGAAAACCTTTGATAAATATTAACAATTCACTCACGTGTCTCAACATGGCTGTCACCTGTTTTGTGTCTCATAAGGTGACGGTGCTTCACTATTCCATTTCACTTGATTAGGGGGCAGTTACTATACTTCAACGATGCCGCGGCTAATTACGTTCGTGATTGATGGTTATAAGGTACGATAATTTGGAGCCAGAATAGAGGATTGGTTACTTTGAAGACCAGAGAGCGGTTTATTTTTCTATGATTAATTACGGGGTCGGTGGTTCCATTATTTATGGTGTCAGCCATATGAGGCAGACTTTCTGTGTATACACCACGAGATATTTCTCCTTCGATACTAGGTTATTAACTTTAAAATGAAAATTCGAATTATTTACGTAAGTTAAAGACGCAGTAATTTTTCCACTATTTTATAATGTTCTGAAGATGCCCTGCATGTAGACTCTGGCCTATATATAATGCGCGCTTTGTGCCGGAATTGTCTACAGAATACAGTAAACTGTAAAGTTGTAGCAGTACCCAGTTAAGTACTGCGCCATAAAGACGAATAGTTAAATGAAGGTACAAGTAGATTCTAAAGGGTTCTTCGATGGTGGATGACACAAAGGATTACTGGAGTTTTGGACTATTTCCATCGTCCGGAATGTGTCGTCTGTTACCTAGAATTCTGGACGATGGAAAAAGTCCAAAACCCCAGTAATCCTGACTGGAGGTACAGTTCTGTGAATTCTTAAATTCGGCAGTGATTGGATGTCAGTGAGACACTTCACGCGTCGCCCTTTTTTCCCAGGGAAATAGTTACCAGTACTCGCCAAACAGGATGCTGGGGGGGGGGAGGGGACGAACTCTCACTGAGCTATCGTGCCTCCTTTTGTATTCAGCAATTGTAGAATGTCACAAATAAACGCGAAATATGAGGAGAGACTTTTGCCTACATGAACACCACCGCTTGTAGCAAATACAGCTATTATGAAGTAAGTCAGATATTTTCCACGTTGCATGAAGATGGACTCCTCAAAATATTATATACATGAACCCCGAGATGACGGTGTACAACATAATATTACTGTGGGAATAAAATGCATTATATTCCCCGAGCGAACCCAGATGATGCAAGACCTGTGTATATTCAATCTGCAAGGGTGTCGGCCATAATTAAGACATATTTACATAATGTAGGCTACAGCACTAGTGATTGTAAAGGCCCGTCCACATTACTCGTGCTCGTGCGTCAGAAGCTTACTGCTGCCAGAAAATCAGGATCTGGAGCTGACGAAGTGGACGCCCAAACTGGTTTGCATACAAAGCCTTCGCATTTCTTCACAACAGATATCAGCTCCAGGTCCTGATTTTCCGGCAGCAGTAAGCTTCTGATGCACGAGCACGAGTAATATGGACGGGCCTTAAGACATACACTGTTTTAGCTGAAATGTTCTCCACCCTCAGATATCCACGTGTTTCAGTTTCAGGCTAGAGCACGAGGGAGCACTAGACCTACACGGTTTTACCTGAACTGTTCTACACCCTCAGGTATCCACGTGTTTCTGTTACAGGCTAAGGACTAGGGTTTGTGAGACCTACACGGTTTTAGCTGAACTGTTCTACACCCTCAGGTATCCACGTGTTTCTGTTACAGGCTAAGGACTAGGGTTTGTGAGACCTACACGGTTTTAGCTGAACTGTTCTACACCCCCAGATATCCACGTGTTTCAGTTTACCTCTTCCAGTCCAGATGCTGGGCTTTCACTTTCTCTGTGCCTTCACGTTGAAGCGCACGGAACTGCTTAATAAAGATACTGTACGTTAGTAACAAGTGACTGTGGCTTTAAAATTATAATTTCTGACGAATGCCCGAGCCGTACACATACAGTCGATCAGAAGAATTGCTATGGCTTGTCATTTAATGATTCTCATTAATATGATTTGCTATTTTGAAGTTCTGAAAATGTAGCTGTTTATACATTTAAAGATCAATAAGGTCTTGAGAGATTATAAGTAAGTAAACCTTTCCCACATACATAATAAAATAGAGAAAGAGTGGATTTCTTAAAAATTCGTTAACTTTAGGCTTAATTTAAATTTAGATCTGAAAGTCCCTCACAAAGTTTCCCTAAATCTGCCCCATGATCCGTGGCATATCGTCCCATCCTGTGTGTCCGCTTTATGCAGCTTGAAATCTCTTGGAGAATTCATGCATAATAACGAATTACCATCCAAGGGGAGCGAATTAAAATTAAACAAGGGAGCCGCGACTTCAGAACTTTACTATTTACTGCAACGAAAAGGAAGAAGGGTAAGGGAAGAAACTTTTTATAAGTCGTTTGGGGTTGGTAGCAAAATGCAAATATTGTACGGTATGGCAGAGAAAGAAATGGGATTAAGATGCGACGAAGGCTAGCTAAAGGATGTTTCATTTCCCACCTCCCAGTTTGTTTGACTATGCATTTCCTTTCGCATCGAATAAATATGACCACTGACACATAAGAATGCAATACTCCAAGTTGGTCTACTCATTCAGTTTCTTTATATTCATGGTAAAGCCAAACCGAGAAAAGCTATATCTGTCAGTATCTTACATATCTAATGAGATGCTTTTCCTCTCGCTCCCACTTTGGAGCATAGAGCTGAATTCTCAGTTTCATTAATCATTGTTACAGACTGTAGACTCCTTGAACGAGTGATCAGCTCGTCGCAAGGCCTGTACCTAATCACAGGACAACAAAAATACAGAATAAACGCATACACAAACTAAACATCCATGCCTTATGTGGGATTCGAACCTACGAACCCGGTTTCCGAGCGATGCGAAGACAATACATGCCTCAGGCCACTCGGCTACCGTTACCGGCCTTAATGAGATTAATTTTATCAAAATTCAAGTGAGGTTTCGCAGTAATTACGACTCTTTATGTTGATACACGGTTTAACAAATGTTGATTCATATCAGACATCTTTTCTGGGGCGCAATCTTCACATTCAACTTAATTATTGATTATTTGGTTTACAAATTCATAAAAAGTACTGCTTTTGAAGTTCGAAGAGTTGATATCACGTGGGAGACGTGGGTAGTTCAGTTGTATAGAACTTGTAGTCCTTGGGCTTCCATAAAATGCAGTAATTTGTCTTTCGCTTGAAGAAGTGCCAAGTGTTGAGAAATGGAATTAGTTGGGGTTGTAATGTTACTTGTGTTAGGAAGTCGATGCCTCTGGTCTTTCTGAATATGTTGTCGAAAAAAAATGAAACAATCGTTGTGTAATCAAAGATAACAATCTAAATCTTAAGCCTTAGTTCACTCCCCAAAACCACAAGCGTTCCGTCTCCTAGAATATTACGCTGTGCATTCCGCTGAAAGTCAACCGATTTTTCTAAGGAACATTTGGCCTTCATCTTCATGGTTCAATTGTAAACCAATCAAGAAACAAACATCAAGCAGATAGAAATAGATAAAATTAATATTCTAAATGTAAATCTCTACAAAACCGAATAAATTGATGTCGCGTAATATTTCATACAACTAAATTTTCCTTACAAAGATATTTGCACTTTTAATATTGCCCACAGTCCTCTGCTCCGCAGTGTGGAAATATCACTTCCTTCTCCCCATGAACTTAATTATGTCTGAACTAACTAACACACGTTTTAAATTCCACACAAAATTGCAAGTCCCTTGGAATTAAACTCGAAACAGGAAAGAAGTGCAACAGCCATGAAAGAATAAAATTTTAATTGCGAAGTACAGTATGTTCTTTGACATAGAAGCTGGGAACAAAAATGCAGCAATTTCATTTAACGTCTATAATTCATGAAGAATTAATTAATAGGCCTACAAGTATTAATTATAATACGCCCGATAAATCGGAACTTTTTATTATATTTTCCATTATTTTAAGCTGGAAGCATTTCAAACCCTACTACTTCACATTTTACTCGTATGCAGCCGTCCCACCAACTTCAGTTCAGCTCCGACCTTCGGGAGTGTCCTGCGGGCTGCATCCGGCAGTTCTGGTCTCAAGTAGAGTAGGTGCGAGGGCGCTCTGGCTAATTAGTAGTCTTAGGGAACTTCACCATCAACTATCCACACACCTCTACAAACACATAGCTACCACAAAACTCTTTAACAACTCCCCGAAACATTCGCAACTCCGAAACTTAAAACAACTCCCTCCTTGTCAGGCACTAACACACACACAAATATGTATATACAGTATATGAACTATATTCTGGGATATAACACCACGTTTCTGAGGAACATCGCGTCCATCTCCAGGGCCGAATAAGCCGAGCAAATATCTGCAGGCTTTCATGGTGGTATTTTGCTCGTTTTATTCGACCCTGAAGATTAAGGCGATATTTTCCTCCGAAACGTCCGTTGACTTTCAACGAACTACGCGGCGTTATATCCCAGAAGATAGTACTCTTCATAACCAACGGTGTGAGAACCTCAAACGCTACATGTATATCCACAAAGGCGAGGTTCCCTCTCGACTTCATTGCCCCTGTGCCCGTCTAGAAAGTTGTAACCAATTTTCCTATTGGTCCTGCAGCTCTCAGTTCGAGGTTAGGGGCTCAAATTTGGCTCCTCCTTCCACAGTGAGGTTGTTGTGACACCCAGGTAGCCCTCTATGTCACGGTCCCGGATGGATCACGATCAGTTCGGCTTTTTGGCCGGGTTTCAACAATGGACCTTTGTTCAACAGTCCTAACTGTCGGACTTAACTAATTAAGCACTACGCCATGAAGGCATATGGGGGAGTGGATGTATAGAACCACATTTTCTTGGCCTTGAAACTAGTGAAATATTGTACACAGATGTGATTCCTATATTGAATTCTACTCCTATAGCATTTCACAACGGAAAGAGTGTAAATTATTCGAAATTTGAACAAGAACGGAGCCGAAATAGCTTCGTCGGTGTAGGAATTGGGTTCGATAGCCTGCACAAGAGATTCGAATATTTGCTATGAAGAGATATTACGTACATGAGGCATTCAGGGATGTTCAGAATCTTTGAAAGAAAGGAGAGGTTTGCATACTATTACATATTTCGCCGAAGAAACCACACAGATGTGTGTGGTACGTGTATATTTTCATATGTGGGTGGGTATTCATCCATTCATACATGCGATAACTATACCTTTCTCTCTGGGTAAGAAAGGATTTAGAAACCTCAGAAGAGAACACGCTATGCAAAGCTGCCGTACGCACTGAAAAAGAAAGGAACTTCCAGAATCCAATATCACTGTCTGAAAGTATGTTCTCTCAGATTCAATCAAACTGGCGATCCAACAAATAAAAGTGTTTTGTGTTGCATTGTGAGTTTCTCATGAATTTATTTGACTTCTACACTTCCTCCCCTTCTTCTTGTCACTTCTGTTTCCCCCGTTCATCATCTCTTATGTTTCGTCTATTAATCATTTCTCATTTTTATTACCATTTTGACTAATAACGATATAATTTTCAAGGAATTATTATAAAAATATGCATATGTATATATTTAAGAAATATATATTGAACATATGGAGACATGAGATAGCGTATTTGCTTGAGACACTTATGCTACAAGCCGGAAGGTTGCGGGATCGAATCCCGATCAGGTCATTGGATTTTTTAAATTTACCTAACTCTTCCGGCCGTACTATGGCCCTTGGGTCGACTCAGCCTCTAACAGAAATAAGTACTAGGAATCTTCATGGGGATAAAGGGCGGCCCTGCTAAGGCTGGCTAGCTTACCGCTATCTGTGAGCCGATTGTCTAAAGAAAATGTGGGAGCCTCCACGTCTCACAACCCTTTGTGCCTTAACGGCCTGTTACAGGGATAGCTTTTTATATATTGAACATATACGAGTACAACAAAGACACAATTGTATCTACATTATTACGACTTAAATCAACGCAAATATACCATTCACATTATTCAGAAAACAAGTTGCACACTTTCACAGAAAACAAATATTCTGAAAAAGTCTAACTATACTGTGGAGTAGTTGTTGAGAAGTTTTAGTTCAGAATATTTTCACATATACAGAACATGTAAAATTAAATCTTACTCTCATCCATAATCCGGAGTGAAAATTGAATACCCCCCACCTCCATCAAAATGGTAAAATTTGGATATTGAACAGCAAGGCGGATAGCCGATTATAGGACGTGACCCCAGAATGTTAAGGCCAAATTTGCTTTACATTCTGCGTTCAGAATATCCTCTCTTACCACAGATATTCGTTGCACTCACTGACGATGTATGTTGGAATTGTAGATCGATATAAATATCTAATTCGAGTGTTCGAGACAGGACAAGGTGTAAAGATTCTCAGCATATTACAGTAGAGGCGCTTCGGAAGATCTGTGCAGTTCTCTCAAAATTTAAATATATTAAATGGCATCAGAATTAGTTATTTATCCTGTAGATCCCCAGTAAAATAGCATTTCTTTTATTGCTAGTGGGGTGGGACTAAGTCCTTTGTACTGCGGCCACTTCTGGCCTATTGTACCAGCCCTAGATGATAGGTGAGGGTGATTGTGGAGCAATTGGTGGAATGAAGATTGGGAGGGGAAAACGAAGTACTCGGAGAAAACCTGCCCCAGCACTTTGTCCACCACAAATCCTACTTGATGAGAACGGGATCGAACCCGGGCCGCCGCGGTGGGAAGCCAGCGACTAAAAGCTTGAGCTATGGCGCGGCCAGTAAAATAGTAACTTGTCACTAATATGGTAACAATGCATGGAGTTGACATTGTGCTAGCAGATCACTGGAGCCGGGATATGAAGTCGGTATAGCGGCTGGATGGCCTAGGGGTCGAAGTTCCGAGTCCAGAAAAGGTCCGTAATTTTATTTTTTCCATGTTCACCTCGGCTCTGGAGCCCACCCAGCCTCCTGTCCAATCAGCTTTATCCCCGGAGGTAAAGCTGCCGGGGCGTGAAGCTGACCGCTCACCTCCAACTAGTGCCGAGCTGAAGAAAACGTGGATCTATACAACCCCCCCCCCATACGTCTTCAGTACATAGTGCTTAATTAGTTACAAGAGCAACTTGACCTTTTAGTATCTATCTATCTGTCTGTCTGTGGCTCTACAGTCCTTGTGGACCTTGGCCGCTTTTTCTGTTTCTTAATCTTATACAAAGTCGACAGGGCTCCTTTAACGGGGGATCAGTCGCAAGGCCGCTACCTACACACATAACAACACGAGCACAATAAACGCCCACAGATCTCCATGCCTTGAGTGGGATTGTAACCCACGACAGCTGCGTTCGACCGAGCGAAGACAGTTCATGCCTTAGACCGCGCGGCGCTGTGATCGGCTTACCTTTTACTAGTAGATCACTTATATACGCACGTAGATACTGTATTTGGCAGTCATATGATCCATTTCTATTTTGCAAGCGACGGTCCCAGGCTTCCAGGAGTGCCTATTTCAGCTCTCCCAAGAAAAGTACTTACTATTCGTATATGCCCAGCCATAGCTCAAGTGGTTAGTCGCTGTCTTCCCACCGTGGCGGCCCGGGTTCGATCCCGGGTCTGGTCAAGTGGGATTTGTGGTGGACAAAGTGGCGCTGGGGCAGGTTTTCTCCGAGTACTTCGGTTTCCCCCGCCAATCTTCATTCCACAATTGCTCCACAGTCACCCTCACCTGTTATCTGGGGCTGGTACAATAGGCCGGAAGTGGCCGCAGTACAAGGGACTTAGTCCCACCCCATTAGCAATAAAAAATACTACTCGTCTGTGTACCACATACGTAACACCGAAAACACTGCATTTTGCGTTTCATACGATTGTCAGAATAAGTAGCGATCATTTCCCTAGACACTTAACCAGTTTGTGACATTTACATCATTGTCATGCTTCAGAGTGTTAACGTTGACATAATCAAGCAATAACTATCTCAGTTGGTTCACTAGGCAGTTATAACAAAGATTCACAAAAAGAACACTGTCGGTTTCCTAATTTGGAGCAAGTTAGGTGGGAACGTGAAGTTAGCGTTGGAGTCTTGCTGACAGCCAGACCTGTGGGGGCAAGCGAGCCGTGAAAGAAGCTGAGGAATTGATGGACCGGAAAGAAGCGATGGTCTACATCCTAATGTGTTAAACCCTCTTACTTGTTACACTCAGGAAAGGGAATGCGTGTGAAAGTTATTTTGTTTCACGCCGTAACTGTCTGCTTGTTAAGTCCGTGATTTTTATAACTTTTTTTATTGCTAGTGGGGTGGGACTAAGTCCCTCGTACTGCGGCCACTTATGGCATATTGTACCAGCCCCAGATGATGGATGAGGATGATTGTGGAGGAATTGGTGGATTGAAGATTGGCAGGGGAAACTGAAGTACTCGGAGAAAACCTGTCCCAGCGCCACTTTGTCCACCACAAATCCCACTTGAGACCTGGGATCGATCCAGGGCCGCCGCGGTGGGAAGCCAGCGGCTAAACTCTTGAGCTATAGCGCGGCCATTTTTATAACTTTAATATAACTCGTAACGTTAAACTGGAGGTGAAATTAGAGTAAGTGGTTATGTATATCGTAAATTTAGGTGCTCGCTCATCGCCATAAGAGCTGATAAAACCCTTGAGAGTATATAAAGACTAACCTGATTAGGACATAAAAGGGAATGCTGACAATTATAAAAGGAAAATTTATACTTCCTTAGCGACCATTTCCTTTAGTAATTCCTGCACTTTTCTAGAAATTTCTTTTAAGGTATCAGCAGTAGATATAATGGTATCTACATGTCTGTAGAATAAATTCACACTGTAACCTGCAACTTTAATACTTCTCTGAATACTCCCAAAGATTGTCTTCCAAACGTGAGATTTTATCTCCTGTCTTTTCCTCATCCAGCCACTTATTTTTCCTCTTTTTTCCTACTGACCTTCCCTGCTCGAATGTACTGATGATTATGATGATGGAGAATTTGGTGGAATGAAGATTGGCAAGGAAAACGAAATACTCCGAGAAAACCTGCCCCAGCGCCACTTTATCCACCACAAATCCCACTTGACCAGACCCGGGCTCGAACACGGGCCGCCGCTGTCGGAAGCCAGCGACTAACTGCTTGAACTATGGCGCGGCCTTCACACATACCTTACTTTTGCAACTCTGAACGAGTTGACCAGTGAGTGGCGATTTTCGAAGATATTAAAACGTACATGGGAGAATCGATAGACTGACTACAAGACAAAGAGTGTGTAATTCTTAACTGCGTAGAAAATAACTTGATGGTCTCTAAAGAACGAGATGAAAGATTGAGCGTTATGTTACGGAACGTAAACTCTCAAAATCCAGATAAGCCAAATGAACTTTCGATCACTAAATATGCAAGATAAAACTGGATGAATTTTTGGGCGATTTTTTTTTTTTCGAGTTAAGCGACATTTTTGCATCAAACCTGATTAAATTATTTAACGGGTTTAAAGAGAAATATTGATAAAATTCCACCCTGTCCCTACTAATATTGTTAGAATTTGGCCAACTTGAAATTATATATATATTTTCTTCCTTATTGACCGGGAAGCGCAGTCAGTATAGCGACTCGCTACGAACTGGACGACCGAGGAGGTCGGAGTTCCAGTGCCGGTAGGATCAAGAATTTTCTTTTCTCCATGTCGTTCAGAACGGCTCTGGGGCTCACCCAGCCTCCTATCCGATGGGTATGGGTATCGGGGGCTCTTTCCCTGGGGGTAAAGTGTCTGGGGCTTAAAGCTGACCACTCAACTCCTGCTAGTGCCGAGGTTAAGAGGACATTGATCTATAGATCCAGTCCCACATGCACCTTCATGGCGTAGTTTTGAATTAGTTAAACACAGGGACAACTTTTACCTGGTAGCTTATTAACAGAGTATTTTTTTTCCTCGGCACTACAGCCCCAGTGGGCCTAGTCCTACGTCCATGAACTTCTCCGTTCACTTCGGTTCTTCTAGATCTTACACATTCGGTAGGACTCCTTGGGCGGGTGATCAGCTCGTAGCAAGGCCTCTGCCTGTACACAAACACAGAAAAACGCACACACACACACACTCACACACACACACACACAAACTAAACATCCATGCCCTGAGTGGGATTCGAACCCACGATCCCGGTTTCCAAGCGAGCGAAGACAGTACATACCTTAGACCGCTCGGCTACCGTGACCGGCTTAACAGAGTATTAACTCTGATAATTTTGGTGCTGTGAGTGGTTGAATTTTTTGTTTATATAAAGTGATGTAATCAGTGTACACGAAACTGCTGTAATAAATATTAAATTAATACGATTTTGAAACTATACAACTTCTCCTGGAACACTTTAACTACGACTCTTGATGACAAAATGGGCTAGCAGCAGACGACCTGAACTGCACTCAAATGCTCTGCACTGCACTGGTTCAAGTACAATCCTTGCAATGTTTCTGCTGCTCCTTGCAAGGATCAGTAGCCAATCACTTCCCGTCATGACTTGATTTCCAGCTGGAAATGCGACAGATGAACCCTTGTAAAGCAAAGGAGGAAAGGAAGGAAACCAGAGACGGAATGGAAGAGGAAGAAGAGCCAAGGCGATCCCAAGGGAGTCACCATGATTTATAGAGAGCGATGGATGGAGGGGCGAAGCATTTGGGAACCCGGATAGCAAGCAAGGGAAGAAACAATGCTCGAACAATTTCTTCCTCTTTTTTTCTCTGATTTTCATTCCTTCTTGGTCATTCTTTTCCCGTCTAAGAAGCCGAATCGAAAATCGGAAAGATTTACGTTTGTAGGATGACTCATTGACTTTTCGTTTCATCTCAGAATCTCTCTTTCTTTCTCGCTGCCAAATATTTACACGTCCTCAAACGGAACAATTCCAAGGGATTGTCGATTAACTGCGTCACATCGATTTCGATTGAGTTTCAAATTACCCCTTCCTGTTAGAGCCATGAAAGAATGTTATACTTCGTTGCTTTCCAACAACGATAATTCTGGAATTTACCATCTTCCACCA
>NW_019728498.1:452825-455129 GCF_002891405.2 Cryptotermes secundus | reverse complement strand
CCGCCGCCACCACCACCGCCACCGCCACCATACGTATAAGAGAGCATTTCTGTGGGTTTGTGTGTTAACGCTCGAACTGAAAAATCAAGGAACCTAGAAAACTGAAACTTTGCGTACGTACTTTGAGGAACCTGAGAGTATGCACCTCTGACGTGTTTTCTTTACCCTTACATCCCATCTGCTTACGGGGTGAAATTAAGGAATATTCATATACGCGACTTCTGTGTGGAGTGCTAGATGACGACAGTAGGTACGGAATCACGGGAACGGAACCTGTTTACACTCTGATTTTTCAATTTTTTATGTCGTGACATTCCAAAGAAGTGCGGCAATAACATTAAAAATTTTGTTCTTAATATATGATATGTCGCAGTATCTCGGGATAAAAATACATTGTCATTATTATTTTGGTATTTGTACTGCCCTTCAGAGGAGTATTTTTTTTTATTTTGAAAAAATATATGTATACAAAAATGGCGCAGGGCAGTTGCCATCAGGCCCTCTGTAGCACATTCTTGTACACATCCTATTCTATCAGAGCGGTCTCCCCGCAATTCCTGAACGTCTCTCTTGACTCTAAAAATATACACTTAATATTTTATACATTTACTTCTTTAAACAAATTTAGAAATTTTGTTTATGAAGTAACAGACGCCTTTCACAAATCCTTTTTCCTGTAGCCTTAAGAGCTCAGTAACTGACTTCGAGTATTCTTTTCTGCTGTTCTCGGACGAATTGTCAATCAGTGTTGCCCGTTGGTCCTCGTACAGTTTACATTCCCAGAAGATATGATCCTCTAATGGTAGCAGTGAGAACTATGAACCTGTTTATGAGGTTATGTTATCATGTATTCAAGGTTGAAGCGCAATGTAATTATATTGATGCAGATGATAATGGGGTATGCTATTCCCATGTTGAATAACATGAGTCCCAGCTGCATTTCTTCAGAATCTGACGTGTTTGCGGATTACTGTATGGGTCACCGAAGAAATGTTTATGTAAGCAGGTCTGTTGGGCCGCGCCATAGCTCAAGCGGTTAGTCGCTGGCTTCCCACCGGGTCTGGTCAAGTAGGATTTGTGGTGGACAAAGTGGCGCTGGGGCAAGTTTTCTCCGAGTTCTGCGGTTTCCCCTGCCAATCTTCATTCCACCAATTGCTCCACAGTCACCCTCACCTATCATCTGGGGCTGGTACAGTAGGCCAGAAGTGGCCGCAGTACAAGGGACTTAGTCCCACCCCACTAGCAACAAAAGAAAGCAGGTCTATCGTTCGAGTGTGCTGTATTCAGTCAAGATGGCGACCGCAAACTGACCGCCGGCAAGGCCAGTAAATATCATTTATCACTTGATCACGCTCGAAATTAACATGACACATATACTGAGTTTATTCATACATGTATTTTATGATATTTATCGATAGATGTGAATTTAAGCGGATTAGTCATATTCACGAGAACTGTACAAAAATTAAGAATTAGTATTTATTTGTATCTATTTTATATATAGGATGAAACATGCAGAGAAATAATAGATGAAATTGAATAATATATTACAAATGCGCAGTCACCAGTTGCGTTGCTTTCAATCGCTTGAACAATATTACATTATGCCGACTCATCTTCTCGTTTGGATAGCGTAGTCTGTATAGCGTCTGGCTACGGACTGGACAGCCGAGTGTCGGAGTTCATAACCTGGTAGGAACAAGATTTTTCTTTACTTCATGTCATACACATCGGTTCTGGGGCCCACCCAAATTCCTATTCAATGGGTACCAAGGTCTCTTTCCCCGGGGGTAATGCATCCGAGGCGTGAAGCTGACCAGTAACTTCCAACTATTACTGAAGTTAAGAGTACGTAGATCTATAAATCCGCGCCTCCATACGTCTTCATGGGGTATTGTTTAATTGGTTAAGCAGAGGGACAAGTTTATCTTACATGTTTNGACCCTCGGTACCCATTGGATAGGAGGTTGGGTGGGCCCTAGAGCTGTTCTGGACGACTGGGAGAAGAGAAAATTCATGATCCTACCGGGACTTGAAGTGCGACCCCTCGGTTGTCCAGTCCCTTGCCTATCAAGGTACGTACATCCAAAATCTTAATAGTTCCATGGCATAGTTAATTACCCTACACATAGTACCCAAAAGCTGTGATTCTTCACAGAACTGCAACAGTAATTTAGGCCAAAGGACTGTTCATTAGTCATGACTTAATACAGATTCGGGATACTTTACGGAGGAGTTGTAAGGCAGATAATCAGATTATTCGGGTGTACGATTACGGCAGTCGTACCCCTGAAAATCGTCATC
>NW_019728498.1:402646-452363 GCF_002891405.2 Cryptotermes secundus | reverse complement strand
GTAGATCTTGACCTGAGCTCTAGTTTGAGGGTAGTGGTCAGCTTCACGCCCCGACCGCTTTACCCCCAGGGAAAGGACCCTCGGTACCCATTGAATAGGAGGTTGGGTGGACCCTAGAGCTGTTCTGGACGACTGGGAGAAGAGAAAATTCTTGATCCTACCGGGACTTGAACTGCGACCCCTCGGTTGTTCAGTCCCTTGCCTATCAAGGTACGTACATCCAAAATCTTAATATTTCTCGTTGCATGGCATAGTTAATTACCCTACACATAGTACCCAAAAGCTGTGATTCTTCACAGAAGTGCAACAGTAATTTAGGCCAAAGGACTGTTCATTAGTCATGACTTAATACAGATTCGGGATACTTTACGGAGGAGTTGTAAGGCAGATAATCAGATTATTCGGGTGTACGATTACGGCAGTCGTACCCCTGAAAATCGTCATCGTAATATTGACTGGCCCTTGCGACGAGCTGATCACCCGCCCAAGGAGTCCTACCGAATGTGTAAGATCTAGAAAAACCGAAGTGAACGGAGAAGTTCATGGAGGTAGGCCTAGGGCCACTGGGGCTGTAGTACCAAGGGAAGGGGGAAATATTGACTGGCTCGAAAATTACGAATCTCATATGATTCCTAGAATTCCTGCGTACGGTATGCCCGCATAATCGCACAGAAGTCTCTCACAATAAATTTAGAGCAAATTGCTCTGTTTGTTAATGGACTAGAACTGACTAAACACGCTGTTCTGTTGTTCTGCTGTGAGAGAAATGAGCGACATATGTCAACTCATTATTACCGAACCAGAGTACAGAATTATAACACAGATTGACACATATTAAAGTACTTCATAGAGATAGATCATGTTGATGCATTTGTGGTTTGGTTCTAATACAAGATTGGTGTAATGAATTAATTAATCGTCTGGTGCTGCAGAAACGTAATTTACTGAAGTCAGCACAGGTACGCTGACGAAACACCTAGGCCAGAATTACACGTTTCAACATGCAAATTTAAGAATTTCTCTGTACTAGCTGCAGTCTAAACAACAAAATTCTTTTCCTGACTCTCGCCCACTCTCCGAAACTATAGAACTGAACGCAGGAAAATTACAGTTTTTAACTGTATTTTTTTTTAATGTCACCGAGTGTCCTGTTGTGTGAATAGAACTATCCTATCAACTTCGTTTTAACTTTGGCACTACCAGCGCTACTTGGCGTAATCAGGACTCCAACTTGGGCAGTCACTCCCCCCCCCCATTCAGTCCACTCCACTTCCAGCTGCGTAAATAAAGTGGAATTCCGAGTCGACGGCCACTGGCTATTCACAGCCTCGGCCTCAACGACTGGAGCTGAAAAGCTTGCTGTGGTGAGTGGGTTGAGTTTGCTGGATCAGGAATAGTCAGTGATATCGGGCCAAGTTTTGTTGAAATACAGAGTGAAGACACGCGCTAGTCATACGCTTGTCAACGGCTTTTCTGGTAACAGCAACGAATGGTAATATTATATTTCAACATCCTGTTGCTTTGAAGTGTAACTTATAGTTTTTTTCCGTCTGTAATGCACCAATGTTAATTTAGCAATATTAATTCACACTTAATTCACTAAATATTCGTTAAATGTTTAAAATGCCATTAAAATATGAGCATAAAGCAACACTGGATACACACAACTAAGAGAGCGGCACACCCAATGGGACATATGAGTACAGAAATACAGAATCTATATACACAAAGGTATCATAACCTAAAACAATCAGAACATAATTAAATTAATAACATGTATAATACATAATGCAGGAAACCGCCATAATATACAAGATAGGTAGAAAATTATCCTACAAAACATCCTACAACACCAGAATTAAAAAAAAATAATAATAATAACAACGACGTGCCTTAATGAATACAATTTGACCAAGTGCACAGTGCAGTTAGACCCCTTTATAAGATTTGTTGCCTGAAGATGACCCCGTAGGGCTGGAACATGTAGCATAAACACCGAATGTACATATATTTTAATAATTTTAATGACATTTTAAACATTTAACGAACATTTAGTGAATTAAGTATGAATTAATATTATTAACTTAACACTGTTGCATTATAGGCGGAAAACAATGCTATAACGAATGGTAACGCAGAGGATGTGTGTGACGAACTTTGAAATTAATATTGTCGAAGTGCTGAAAATATGTATGTTGTACAAACATAGTTCCTAACTGAACGTGAAATGTTAGAAGGATTGAGTGATTTAAAGTATCACTTTTCTGATAGTATTATTTGTCGCGTGGATTCATCACTTAAACGCTGCCAATTACTCGGAAATTGGTATCTTTAGTAAAATTAATTTTCTGCGCACAATTTCCACGATTGTTATAATACACAAATTATTTTTTACCCACGTCTGGAAATATTTCCTGAATGAAATGTTATGTGGAAACTCAAATGTGTACGGCACATTTGCTAAAAACACTCTTGAGAATCCATGACACAACCGAAAACGCTAACTTAAATGCAAGAGAGAGAGGGTTAGTCTTGAGAAGACGATAGTCATTCAACAGCCGATTAGAGAATTCGTCACCATTTATGGAAACGGAATGCTGACTGTCCTGTTCATAAGAGTACTTCCCCTACTATACCATATTGTTAGCCGGGTTGATCCAGTCCATGCATCAACTCTAATATTATTCTGAAGTTCATACTTAGGTCTTCTAAGTTCCTGCTTCTCTTAATTTTTTTCCCTCATTCCATGCGTGCTACATTCCCTTCTCATTTTTATTGACTTAATCAGTGTAGAAGTATTTTGTGGGGGACCATAGATTATGAAACTTCTCATTATATACGTCCCATTTCTTTTCTTACTTTAAATTTATCAAGCTTAACATATTCTCCTCGCCACTCTGTACTCAGACACACTCAGTGTGCGTTCATCAAGGCATTGGCTTTAATAAATTTTTCTACATGTTTAAATCCTTCAAGTATATTGTGTCAAAATATATGACAGAATAGAAGCAGGTGGAAGAGTTCAAGAAACTTCAGCTACTCTGCCTGATTATGTTCATTATTATCGCTAATAATTTGGTATCACTAAGGTAAGTACAAACTGCATTTCTACTGCCAATAGAAATACTATAACTGGAGAGCTAACAAATTTAACAAAAAATGAGTTTAATTTAAATTCAAAAGACCTCAGGAAAATTCCATGTTAAGCGGGTCTCTTGTCACCACGGCATGGCGCGTCCTCAGGTTGTTGATGGAGGACACGCCCTCCAGGTTTGGAAGGAAGCTGCTAATAAGCAGTCGCGGGAAGCGGCTAGGGATGGTCCTACAGCTTGGGGGTTGGGCGTGGTGCTAACAACGCCTCACCTTCAAAAAATAAGCTTGTTACAAAACGTTCAGAAAGCCTCGTACCTGGACGGATCCTCTGGATAAACAACCAGGATAGGGACCAGTGGAGGGCTGTTGTGAACACGGTAATGAACCTTCGGGTTCCATAAAAGGCTGGGAAGTTCTTGAGTGGCTGCACAATTCGTGGCTTCTGAAGAAGGGATTAGTTCCATGAGTGAGTGTGTAATGAATGATTACCACAGGAATTCAGACAAATATTGGGATAGTCATTTACGTTATGGTATTTTTTTAAGGTTTCGAAGGATTACACGGGTGTTTTAATTCTATTCTTACTTGAACCAGGCACCACAATAAAACATATATATACCACGTATATGTGTGTAGAATTTGAGGCTCCAAAAACTGAGCATGTTCCTCCGAAAAGGTAGTAAGTTTCTACCAGGATACACGCGTCGCATTCCGATGGTCGGTTACCTTCTCCTATTTAAAAAATATCCCAAAATGTTATTTTTCCTTTCTTATTATATTCTGTCAGCGTCATCGAGGAATTTCTGCCCCATCTATTTCCATCTTTGTTATTGGAGTCTACACTTAAAGTGGTCGGGTAAATTAAATTTTATTTTGTATCGGTCCAGTATAGAAGGATGTTGCGCTGTCTGCAGTGCGAATAATGTTGAAACAGGGGATTATTGATACCTCGAATAATTGAGCATGGAGGCAAATTAAATATGAAAAAGAGCAAAGATCGCACTCTGGGAATGAATATATATATATATATATATATAAACTTCCGTGAAACACACATGCTCATTCTTGTGTCCTCATTCATCATTCAATCTTTCACCATTGACTCTACAGCCCCTTGTTGGACCTTGGCCGCTTTTTCAGTTTCTTGATCATCTACACAGTCGGTAGGACTCCTTGGACCGGGGATCAGTCCGTCGATAGGCCGCTACCTACACACAGGACAACACTAACACATAATAAACACACACACACATATCCATGCCTTGAGTAGGATTCGAACCCATGATCCCAGCATCCGACCGAACTAAGACAGTTCATGCTTTAGAACGCGCAGCCATTGTGATCGGTTTCTTCTGTCTTCAGTATGACAGATTTTTTTGGAAGAACAACATTAAAACAATTAGGAAGTATTGTAAGGTATTCGTATTAATTATCTCCAGTTTAAAGCACATAGGCGACTGTGCTTACCACCTGCTTCATGTTGGTTTCTTACGGGGCTTATTCTTCGAACCCGAAGATGGAGACATGTTCCTTCGAAACATTTGTTGACTTTTAACGAGCTACAAGGCCTTATATCGCAGCAGATAGAATTCTTACACTACTTAATAGAGGCACACTTCCTGTTGTTACCAAAATTGAGTTTAGCCTCATTTTGAGTTGGCCTCTTTAGGCATATTCGTCGTTTGTTCTGTGAGTAGACATCAGTTGTGCTAATCACTAATCGATATTCCAGGCGGCAGGATGATCTGAATTATTCAGTCATAATGCGAACTCCGTAGTTCTCTACTCTAAATCACCAACATTTGTAACACCAAATCCACCCATTTCACACGATTCTTTTCTCTTTACCACAACCCATTTTTAAGATACGTTTTTGTGTAATCATTATTCTCCGACTCTTAAATCTACGAAATTGCCGATTTCCCAGATGTTCCCTTACTGTATTTCTGGATAATGTCTTGTCTTTACATATGAGCTTCATGTTAAGCCTATGGTAATCTGCTTCATCTCACTACCGTATCATCACCGTGCACAAAACTTGGCATTCCTCAATGTAGGGCCTACGATATCCTACAATGTCATGTACACTCGCTTCACTGAATTTATAATGTGACGCTCCCGAAGAGGTTTATGAAGTTAATCACCCATTAATAGTTTTAGGGGTTGTGTAGCGGAAGCGAATTTCGAACACCACCACTGGATACCAATTACAATGGCTTGCAAAACCCGCTGTCAACGAGTTATAAAGACAGCCGTTGTCTCCCCATACTAGTCTGATAGTTCGGTAAGCAACTACAAATGGTCGCTGGCGTGGATAACCTATATGCTGCAGTTTGTGTTATTATGACAGCGTATATAATCTGACTGAAACTTGAGTGTCGGAGACAGGAGTGAAGCAAAGTCTACGCAGTAAACACTCCAGACTATCGCAACACTTTTCTGTGTGCATAGTAAATTAAATGTTACCCTCAGCTGCTTTTATTAAACACTATACAAAATTCAGATTACAACCATTGAAAATTCTGAATTGCATTTTCTCTGTTTCTATCTGGAATCAGCGAGAGAGCACCCTTTTTCTGAAATATTTGTGATTCCTGTATCTGAAGTCACATTCCCGAACTTGCTAACATTCGAAAAAACAACGCGTGGAGTTACAGTGCTTACCGGGTAAGATAACAAAGATGGGTAGGCTGCATGTCTTGCAGCTCTGCTGGTATATGACTACAGTCTATTCACGGAGACGAGAGAGTCCTCGTAAACAAATGCACGCGGTGTCTCCTTCGCTCTTTGAATGAAATCATGCAGCGATCACGTGATGCGTGTATCGTTGCAGGGGCGTCCAAAGTTCACTCTTCAGTCTGAATGCAGGTTAACGTGCGTCCGAATGCAGTGAGTACACTGAGTAACTGCGCGCTTTGTCCACTCCTTGCTGTCAGCTGTGGCGACTCGGGGCTTGCTTTGTTTACGCTAACTGTCTCGTCTCCGTGAATGGACTATAGTATATCTCATCATGCCAAATTACGCCATACTTACTGGCTCCTATACGGAACGCTTTGCCCCCCCCCCTCCATTCTCTACTATTGAGCATGACTTTATCCACATCCATTCTGTAACCTCCACTTCAGATGATGATTTCAGTAACTGCCAATTACAGGATAAAACAGTTTATCATTGCAAATAATGCGTGAAACGTTCTCCAAACTACCTCCTCCTTCATCCTCTTTATTGCTCCCTTATTCTTCGATCCTGAAGGTGGTGGTGGCACGATGCTCCGAAACGTCAGTTGACTTTGAGCGCATTACACGTCACTATACCCCAGAAGATAAAAAGCTTCATGCGAGAACCTCAAATCCTGCAAACCGATGCAGTGGTTATGCAGCCAAATTTCAGTTCCGCAGCTTCATTCGAGATAGCTGATTAACGGAAATATGAGGTTGGCAGAGAGTGTATCCTTCTTCAGAGTCAAAGTCACGTTGCGACCAACGGTCAGTCAACCGGTCTTGGTGTCAAGCCCCATCTGGGGCTCATAACCAGATATTAATGTTAGTTACTGTTTCGTCCACGTGAGGCGCCCACTCTGACGATAGGAGGGGTCTCTCATTTGTCTGGGTAATAATCAGCAGTAACAAGTAAATTGTCAATATTTACACAATATTTACAGTTTAAATGTTATTACATGGTATAACAAAGTGTATGTGTATACAATATATACAAGACCTCTCGCAGTCCAGTCTGAGGTTAGCAGATCACACCCTGTCCTAAGTAGCTCACTCTACAACGGCAATCTAGTCACTTGAACGGTCGTATGCTTGACCGCCGCCAAGTTTAAGCCTCTTATATTTTCTTTGTCGGGCTTCACCTTGCCAAATAGGCAAACATTTGCATTATCATGGTTTTGTATGACTTCTGCTTGTTTACTGCATAATTTTGTTAAAATAATCATATACGTACGGAAGTTTGAAGGCTGTGTGCAAATCGCGAACCGGTGTGCGTCTTGGAAAATTGCAAGTGGTGCGGAGAATATTGTTTTGGAGGCGCTGCGATTTCATTAGATGGTTATCTGCTACAAATTTCCAGACGGGGCATGCATAAATCATTATGGACCTATTGTGTGCTTTGTTGTGGGTAAATTTAATGTTGGCACTTAATCGTTCACTTTTGAATAGGGAAGATACTCTAATAAATGTTCTTAAGACCTTGGCTTTGATCATTTCTATTTTTAATATCTATGTAATCCTCCCATCGAAGATGAAACCGAGATATTTTGCGCTACTTACAAATGGAATGTTCCAACCATTCAATGTAAGATGAGTCAAAGGCCGTCCACACCTACGAGAGAATTAGATCTCCTGAGTCTTTGCCTCATTTATTATAATGTTCTATCTCTCACACCACGTCTTCATTGAGTTGAGACCGCGCTGCAGTTTTCTGATCACAAGACTCTCCTTACGATCTGTCACATACAGACAGATGTCATCGGCAACCAGGTGTTTGGGAAGTAACATTTATATACGTACTGTACAGTGTAGGCGACAGGAAGGAACGCTATGGCAACAGTGCTTGCGTTTGCCTTGGCATAGACATTATATGCTCCTTGTTGCACGCCTTATCCTTTATACACTAATCGAACACGAACCTCCAGAATACAAAGGCAGAGAGAGACAGAAAGAAAGGAGGAGATCGTGCGGAAGGAAAACACAGAAAAAAAAAAGGAAAATGGATGAAAGAAAAGAGTGAAAATGAAAGCATTTAAGCCTCTGCCTTATGTTGTACTCCGTGTTACCCGTGAGTCTTTACAGTGCAGTAGTTTCTTAGTGATTGCTACAAGCTGAGTTAAAGCGAGCATTTATCTCCACATATATTTCCATGCACTCCGACCCAAATCGGACAGTCCGAAGAATACTATACGGACAGAACGCGAAATATCAAGGAATTATTGTTCTGCTCCGTGCTTTGGTACTTTGGAAATGAAGACTGAATAACCACGGTAAAAAAGTTCTGAAATTTCCCCGTGCTTTCTATAGAATTGGCTGTAATTCTGTCTGGGAATAAATGTATTATTTTTTCTTTATTGCTAGTGAGGTGGGACTAAGTCCCTTATACTGCGGCCGCTTCTGGCCTGTTGTACCAGCCCCAGATGATAGGTGAGGGAGATTGTGGAACAATTGGTGGAATGAAGATTGACAAGGAAAACCGAAGTACTCGGAGAAAACCTGCCCCAGCGCCACTTTGTCCACCACAAATCCCACTTGACCAGACCCGGGATCGAACACAGGCGGCCTCGGTGGGAAGCCAGCGACTAACCGCTTGAGCTATGGCGCGGCCAAGTGAATAGATGTAACTTTAAGTTGAAGTAATACTGAAACTTCGAACGGGCTGGAACCGTGCGTCGCATTTATCTCACAGCCAGTACGAGGCCAATAGCGAAGCTGCTTTACCAGTTCGTGGGCGCAGGAAAGTGAGAGTGACAGCCGATGAAGGGCACAGAAGTGCTGGAGCCTCTGCAGTTCTCAACGGTCATTCTCAATTATGAGGCTAGCCCTGTTTTCGAGGATCGACTGTACTGAAAGTGGTGAAGTTTGGACACTTCGATGTTTATTTACTTAGCTTAAGTACCGACTTATGTAATACTTTATCCCACATATTTTTGCTCTTCTTATGGTAACCGTCAGAAGTCTCAATGTGTGTGCTGAATGCGGTCTTTTCAAGAATTAAGAAGGGCCGTTCCTTCTGTGTCTTGCATATACAGTGTTATTTACTATTATAAAATGATGTATAATTTTTGCCACTCCACAAGGTAGTTACGAGTGTATATAAACTAGGGGCATACCTTGTCCCTTAAGCACACAAATAACAACTTAATGCAACACAGGTTTAGAGTATATTATACTGAATTTGGGTTTTATAAATAGAGTATATTTTACAACGGCGTGGCCATTTTCTGCCTTCGTTGTACGTGGTCCATCCCTATCCTGTAGCAAAAACATTCTCCCGAACTGAACATACATTCCCTGGTGAAAGGGGAGGACGTTTTCTTCAAGGAGCTGCCGATAAAGTCCATATGGCGCAGTATCGGCAAGAAAAAATGTGCCAATAATTCCTGGAATTGAAACAACAAACCATAACTTGAATCTTTTTTATTTTCCCCGTACTTTGCTACTGTACAAGTGGCTTGCGACTGCTTTTGCGCAGACTAACGAACACACTGTGTTATGGCGAATATTGGGTGCCGTGAAGATGGAGAAGACACCAAGCGTAGAGCATAGAAAACTATGATCTTGTGCATTTTAGTATCCCTGTGTTTATGAGAATGTATATCTGTACGTATGAACTTACTCCAAATCCGTAATCATGTTTCGTAACACTAGATTATCAATTTATGGAAATGTATTACTTCACAATGCATGCTTAGACGTTACTTAATTTTTGTAGGTCTGTAGTGACGCTTGGCCATATAAGTTTCTTTAATTAGACGCCGTTGTTACTCTGTAGTCAGATGCGATGTGAACCATGCAAGGACGACTAGATGATTCTTGACGATGCATGGCAGTTACCCCCACAGTAATTTAACAGAAAGGGTACCAGAATTAAAACACTCATGTGTAACATCATTCAGTGCAAAGATATAAACTTCCATTTCAAGAATTTTTGTTAATGGCTGGAATTTGAGGCAGTGAAGGCAATACACTGTTCAGCATTAGTTTCACTCCTACTTATCCCATGCCTTAATGTGCATCCTTTAACAGTCCTGGCTTTAACGTCCAATAACACAGGCTCCACTGAAAAATCACAGCTCCCAAACGACCTATTTGACCCTCAAACAAACTTATTGGTTAAGGACTGTTTTGCAAACAAATACCCTTCAGCAAATTGAATCCCTTATGGTTGACCAACTCACTCACTCACTCACTCACTCACTCATAGAGCTGAGCCCTTCTTGAGAAGCCGCCAGTTGTGCAGCTACTCAAGAACTTCCCAGCATTTTATGGAACCCGAAGGTTCATTACCGTGTTCACAAGAGACCTCCACTGGTCCCTATCCTGAGCCAGATCAATCCAATCCATCCAATCCTATCTCTAAGATCCATTTTAATGTTGTCCACCAACCTACGCCTTGACCTTCCCAACGGCCTCTTTCCTTCTAGCTTTCCCATCAGTATCCTATGTACATTCTTCTTCTCTTCTATTCATGCTATATGTCCTGCCCACCTAATTCTCCTTGACTTGATCATTCTAATTATACTTGGAGAAGGGTACAAGTTAAAATGTCAAATCATTATTAACGCCTGTCTTATAAAAATTCCGAGGAAGTAATACACATAATTTCTAGAAACTGTAAAGGAGTAGAGTGCAGATTCACGATATAATTATGGCAGTTAGATTCTGCTCGATATGCTGACAGTGTACGCCTTCTCTTTTATTCCTCCTTATTTGGAGCACTGATCAAGTAGGTAACGATGGAAGTACTTGTAAAGTCGTCACATGTTCAAGCATTTAATGTTCACTGGATTGAACAAAAATTATACTTCAGTGGACTGGAGAAAAGCACGAGTTTCTTTACCTGAGATACTCCATAATTTTGTTCTAAATTTCAGTTGTATTCAGAAACAGTATTTAGAATATGCTGGATCTTGTTTTCCTCATAGGCAGTTGCTAAAACGATGTTCTTATGAAACCCCAATATTCAACGCTGTCATAAATAAATTCTTTCAATAAACACATTTATGAGCCAGTGCTTCTAGTTTATGTAATTTTACTGTGACATAATTTCCTTTCGGTCTCAACAGGACCTCATTTATGGTTTCTCTCATCACAATTATGGTTGAGTTACTTATTTTTCAAAGAGATATCAATAATTACACTGTCCATATGTCTTGATTTAATTGCCGTTACGATAACACGGGACGAGTATAAATCATGCGCTTTCTATTAATTTTCTCTTTACAGTTCATCTACATCAAATGAAATATCCTCCTCACCAGTTTCTTTAACAATATGAATGTAAGATTATAAAAAAGTATGATTTTTAATATGAGATACGTTGGCAAATAGAGATAATATTGAAACGAATGTGGGATGGAGGATTAGACCTGGAGTCATCCGACCCGTAATGGGGTCTCATGGCGTAATGTTGTGGATACTGTAATGAACATGTATGGGCTTCTCATAAAATACGTGGAAATTTGGAACTTACAGACAGTATGTTCCTCAAGAAGTCTGCTCCATGTCTATGGTTAAAATATTTATCGTCCTTCATGTGCATCGATAATAATTATGGTCGAAAGCAATTTTATGAGTCCTAAATTCAGTAAAAATTCCTGCAATATAAGGGCACATTCATGAGAGTGATGTAGGAAAGCCGAATACTTTTTAACTGTAGGCCACACTGGTCTCGAACTAAATCCGCGCAGCTGAAAGACGTGTTACCTCATTAATTTAATTATGATTTGAAATTGCCTTTGGCCGTACAGTGATTCTGAAACAACAGTACAGACACATATGAGAAAGGAGTCACGTGTTAGTTCGCATGGGAGATGAAGAACGAAACTCTGTTTAATGATGTTCTGCTCCCCCCCCTCGGCCCACAACACCATATGTACCCGATGCGTGTATCGAAAACAAATTATTTGTACTGACAATTAACAGGAATTGTGCGTATATAGGGCACAGTCGACCGGCCGTCAGATTGCAAAGCGCAGTGGTATTATAAAAGGTATCGACATTACCAGAAGTTTAGCAAACATGCATGTAAATAATTCCAATAATCTATAAAGATGAGACAGTTAAGGGGAAAAGAATGACCAGTAATTTACTATTTTTCATCTCCTTTTTATCCATCCATGCAAAACGGTGAGTGATAAAGTCTGGTAGCTATTCAAGTTGGCCGTTGATCAAGCGGGATGAGTGTAATAGTATGTTCTTTAGTTGTTTTCTGACACGGTTTCATAACAAACAAAAGAAGTAGTGTTTCGAGAGTTCATGTGCTGCAGACGGCATCTGGAAGTTATCTGCGTCGTGCTGAATAAGCAGATGGTGTCAGGAAACAACGGGTGTTCTGCGTCCTACGGTTGAACAGTGTACGCCTGCTGGCAGAAGTAGAGTTTCCGCTTAGCTCGGGGAACATGGGGACTTTGCTAGGCTCATCTAATCAACATTCTGGAGGTTGCAGAAGGACAGTGTTTGATGTTTTAACTTTGCTATTCTGAAGTACTAGTCTCACTTTAATTTACTGTGATGTTATTTCAACTGGAAATGAAATTAATTGTGGCAGGTAGGCAGCTCAGAATATGCTGCCACCAGTAAACTGCAGCACACGTTTGGACCACGCATTCTTTCAGCCAGTGCGGACATATAAATGGACCGCGTTAGTGAGTCACATTCTTGCACAGGCAATTACGCCAGTGATAAAGTATCTCGGTTTATTTAATGACGCTTTATACAGCATATTATATAAGGTTCAGTGACAGTGTGGTCAGTGAATAATGAAATGAAAGGAATTTTGAAAGAAGAGTTCGTGGCGTGAATTGACGTAGCATCCCGTCATTTGCTTAGATGACTGAGAAAATCTATGAAAATATCAATCAGGATATCTGGTCTCAGGCCGATACCTCGCGAACACCAGGCAGGGGCACTGCACATTCCGCCGAAAATAAAAGGGCAATTTTCGTTTTGCTAAAATTCACTAGTGCGATCTATCGTGCCAGCGTTGAGTTAAAATCCAGTGTTACAGAGATATCAGTCTCCGTCATTAGGGTCGATGTGGTGAATGATTGTATGTAGTTGGTATACAGAGTGTTTCACGACTTTAGGGCATAACTGCAGGAGGTGATTTCCTAGGAATTTGTGATCAAAAAAGTTCATATAAACATGTGTCCAATTTTGGACCGTTACGGAGTTATGACCGTTTTAAACTCAAAATAGAAGGTAACGATTACTGACAATAAACGGAACAAAATAATAAACCAGCATAATACATGATACAATTAAAGTATGAATGTAAAGTTAACTTCGTGAAATTACCTTTAATTTGAATTTATTGGTGCTTAAAGCTGATTTTCGAAAATGCCACCGCCGGCCGCAACGCAGGCTGCCGCTCGGTTGTGAACCGGGCCGGACATACCAGCCCTCCCCGCCTTCGATACATCTCAAGTGTCGAGATAACGAGAACGCTCTGTCTGTAGCTGGCTAAAAATAGCGACCGGCCAGCTGACAGACGCGGTTCACACGAGGGCGTGTACGGGAGTGAAAAAACCGTCATAACTCCGTAACCGTCCAAAATCGGACACATGTTTATATGAACTTTTTTGATGATAAAGACCTAGAAAATCACCTCCTGCAGTTATGCCCTAAAGTCGTGAAGCACCCTGTATATACCAGTCTGTCAAATCGATGCCTTTTCCTGTTGGTGTACTATGCAGCAGGGAGGCGGAGTCAAATTTTGTGGTCACCCATTCGACCATAATCTATCAGCATGTGGCTTAAACTGCTGTCCATGTTAATTATTTTGTTGTGTTTGTAGCGTGCTCTTCCCTATGTCTTTTTGGGACTTTCATCATCTATAAGTGTTGGAATGCCTTAACAATCAGGTTTTTAATTTAATGCTTTTCTCAGTTTGAACCCTTCCTCACCGTTAAAATTATCCGGATGTAATTTTATTTCCATTGCTTGTTTGGCATGATCATTGTAGCCTGATGTAGCTTATAGTCATGATCATTCCTTCTTCTGCCCTTCGTATTAGGCCCTCTGGCCTCCTACCCATCACATGTAATCTGGAAGTATGGACCTTAGATCAGTCCTGTCACAAGGCCGGTACATACGTACACAGGATAACACGGAAGGAACTCGGACAGACATCTATTCCCCGAGTACGATTCTAACCCACGATCCCAGTGTTTGAGTGGTTGAAGACATTTCATGCCTTAGACAGGGAGCTCACTGTGATCGGGCTGTCATTCCTACTTTGTAGCGATAATATGACCCTACACCCTTATTAAACATCTGAAGTTACAAACAGTTGGTTAGTTGGTAAAATGTCGAACGTTTGCCTAGAATCTGGACATTACCTGTTTGTTTGTGTGTGTGCGTGACGTGAGAGCAGAATGTACATAGACATTTACTAGATCTTACACATTCGGTAGGACACCTTGGGCGGGTGATCAGCTCGTCGCAAGGCGTCTACCTGTACACAAACACAAAAAAAACGCACATGCATCAAACATCCATGCCATGAGTGGGATTCGAACCCACGTTCCCGGCTTCCGAGCGAGCGAAGAGCGCTCGGCTACCGTGACCAGCCGATAGACATCTAGCAACAATAAATACTGACAGGCCATCTCCGTGTGGCTAGAATGCTGAATGGAGTTAAGCGTCAATTTGGTTATCAGAGAGGTAACATCTGGATTTTGCATGCCTGATGCTTGGGAACAGCAGGTGCAGCAGGTTTCACATCACGGGTGCCATCACTCACGTGTCCTACGCAGTCTGTGGATACAGTACAGTCCTTGCTGACGATTAAGCTTCGGACGAGCAGATCTGGATCAAAGCGGACACTATGCCTTCATGCTTTGCTATTGTATACCTCATTGAACACCAAACTCACCGCATCACCTGTACAATCAGCAGGTTACGTTTGGTAGTAATCGTAGTGGTCAGTTCGCCAACCAGTCCCCCCCCCCAAGATCTGACTGTCATCGCAGCTGTAAAGCCTCACATTACGTCCAAGCCACATTCGTAATTGTCTGTACTGTTCCCCCTCCCTTGAATGTACGTACAATATAAACACAGCCATTCATAATCTCGACCACCCACTTGCAAAATAGAAATGTAGCACTAGAATGTATAGCTATACATTTCTCGAAAGCACAGCAATAATGATGATGATGATGATGATGATGATGATGATGATGATAGTGCGTATTATTATGGCTCCTGATGTCTGCTGATTTACTGATGTAACATCTGTCGTATTTACTTCCTTAGTGGATTAATTTTATTTGTGAATGACTTATTTATACGATTTGAGGCTTTCACGGCGGTGACTATGAAGAAAGCAGTCTTCTGGGATTTGGCACCGTGTATATGTGGTGTTAACCGACGTTTCGGAGGAACGTATCGCCTCCATCTTCAGGGTAGAAGAAAAATATAAGAAATCTGCAAAGCGAAGAGACCGTGAGAACCTGTAAAAGCAGACTGTTTTATACGTTGTTATTTGGCATTGACCCATAAAATAGAAATTATATTTATTTTACTAAATAGAAATACAGTATAATAGGACAGGATAAGTCTCTGATTTCAAAGCGAAGAAAATGTCTCGTTATAGTACTGTAGCACGCAGACCCGCTGCTGGACAAAGATCGCGAGATAAGCAGATATACAAGAGCCGTTGCTGAGTAACGACTTCGCAAACTAGCATGTTCTCATGGAAACGGTTGAACTACAGCAATGAAGAGTGGTGTTTTCGTTGCGGTCTGTGCTGAGATATTATAACCAGGAGAGTTAGTTCAGAGTCGACAGTGAGTTGGCCCGTGTGGAGACGGGGTCGAATACCTCCACCGTGACCCTGCTTGTCGTAGGAGGCGACGAAAAGGGAAGTCTCAAATTTGAGACAGTAATATATGATCTCGAGTACCAAGGGTCTCAGACCCGAGAAAGACTGCGCTGGCAAGAACCAGCAGCGTATACAAGAGGCATACCCGTCCTCTCGTCAAAGAGAGTGCCCACAGAAAACAAGACCGTAAGTGTCAAACAGTAATAAAGATCTGGTCGCAAGCCCCAGATGGGTGCTTCATGCCAAGACAGACTGGCCGACTGACCGTCGGTCGTAAAATGAGACTCAGACCCAGAGTCCACAGTTGGAGCAGTGAGTCAATTATGGGATATTCGCCAGTATGTAAGGAAGTTAGCAGAGGACATTATTATGATCCGTTACCAGGAAACGACTAGTAAAGACAGAGAAGACTTCATGTGTACTGCAGTTATAGTGATCTTTAAAGAGTGTGTAAAGCAGTGAAGTTGTTATATTAACTTGTAGTTACGAGTTGTGTGTGTAAGTGGTCAATAAATCCAATTATGAATCCAAACCCCATCTGTAGTCACTCATACATGTGACAGTACAGTTATGTAGAAGTGTTCAAGTAAGATTTCTGGAAAATAATGAAAAATATTTGTTTGCCCTCGGTTTATTTATGGCAGTTCGTCTTTTTATGGCACTTCAAACGTGGAACCGAGGCCTGTTGCAGGCTGCCCCCACTTCATTCATTGCCGTTCGCGCATACCATGAATAATTCCCATACCCTTTCTCATTCTATCCTAAATAAGCGAAATAAGTAATACAGCATCGTGAAGTGAACCACGAAACAAAATGGCAGATAAAATGCAATTAACACTACAGGATAAAACAGGCTGGCTCAAGAGGTAATGCTTCCGAATTCTTTTCTAGAGGTGGACGGTTTGAGTCTCGGCTGGGACATCGACATCCTGGGATATTTCATGCTTATCCTGAGTCACTCGCAACAAATTCCGGGAAATTACCCGGAATTAAGTCACGATGGATTCATTCCATATCTTTTCAGGTTTATTATCAATTGCCATGCAATCATTAGACTCTGTGTGATCTGCCTTACTGAGAGCGTCACTGAAAGAACTGCACATAAACACCAAATGTACTCGTATTCAAGGGACGTTCACTTGTAATTCTGAAGAGTAGACTATATCGTACTCAGAGGGCCATTTCTCGGCTTTGTGTTATTTAGCTCTCTTAGCTAATGACGTTGATATCCCTTTTACCCATATTCATTCCTTCTTGTCTTTCCTATTTTCTGTTGCCTTTTTAATTAATGTTACTTTTGCGTTATTAATTTCACGTTTTGAAGGGCTGTATATCATTTCGTACGTAAAATACTCTTTGGACCCCATGAATGGTATTGGAATCGTCATAAGGCTTTAAATATGTATAGGACTGCCCACCTACCGCAGGTAAAACTCGAATCCATCATCTCAGGATTCGAGATCCCCAAATCTAGCTTGTTCCGGAAGAATATGTTTCTCTCTTCATAATAAATATGACAGAAACGATTGAGGCAAACGAGAAAGAAATACGAGTAGAAAGAAAGACTAATGTAAAGCGAATAGAATAAAAGAAGCCATAAAATTACTAAAGATCGAAATGAAATGAACATTTAGAACTAACACTGGAGAATTAAATTAAATAGGCCAAGGTCGTTATGACTTACTCTGGACCTAGTACGTATATGCATGTTAAACTTTACCGACTTCTGAAACTATACAGAGAGGTGAAATATATATTGAGGATTGACCTTCGGTTTTTCTAGATCTTAGACATTCGATAGGACTCCTTGGGCGGGTGATCAGCTCGTCGCAAGGCCTCTACCTGTACACAAACACAGAAAAACACACACAAACTAAACATCCATGCCCTGAGTGGGATTCGAACCCACGATCCCGGTTTCCAGGCGAACTAAAACAGTACATGCCTTAGACCGCTCGGCTACCGTGACCGGCCAGATATTATTATGATAATTAAATAAAAGAAAGTAGGGTGGGTAGGGCAAGAAATAAACATAGGACACATTACAGGCGCACGCAGAATGTTGGTACGAAAACCTGAACGGAAGGTATTGTAGCGTGTAAACACGTTACTAGGTAGCGTCCGCGAAACAGCCAGGTTTCCACGGCAACGAGTTCACGAGCAAGAATACAGGAACTGTTGGAAACAGAATTTTCTACGTGGTCCGTGCCGAAATGTTGTAACGGAGACAAGTTGAGAAGTCAGTCTGTGACGCAAAGAGTAGGAATTTGGTAGGAGATGGCCGCCAGCCTGGGAGTTAGTCAATTGGAGCGACAGTTCAGTTCTTGGATACTCGCCGGACAGTAACGTGAGCACAGAACCTAAAGAATCTCATTGTTAAGATCCGTTATCGGGAAACGATTAGTGGTAGTGGACTGAGAAGGCTTAGCGTGTGTATAATAGTGATTTATGAAGTGTAGTCACTGTATGACTGCAACTTTCAACTTGGATCTACGTTTTAAAAAGACTGATTTGCATGTACAAGTAGTTAGTATATTGCTATTACAAAGGTTTTTGAGAAGTATGAGGTTACCGTATATAGAAACATCTTCCTCACGTTCATGTTTAATAAACATCTACATTTAATACACTTTAAATTCATGGTTATTTAATTCAATGACACTCGAGCATGGAGAGAGCCGTTACTAGATTATGGCACAGTAAACAACACGCAACAGAGAAACACGTTACGATAAGTGACGTTACGTAACAATAGGAGAGCTCGGAAAGCGGTATTGCCACGTGGTCGGGCACCAGGTAGACAGAGCCTTGCTATATGTAACATACACCTGACGGAAGACCAAGCATACGCAGAAGAGGCAACCCCATCTTTTAATCAGATTATATGTTACATAAGGATTATGACCTCAGGGGTTCGGTTGAAAAATAATGTCTGGTCGTGAGTCTCTCAAGGGGCTTGGCGCCAAGACGAACTGATTAGAGGCAAACTGCCTGTCGTAAAGTAGTTCTGACTCCGATTTTGACTTTTAGATCTTGTTTCTTCAGCTGATAACTTCAAGTGGTCAAGAAATTCCGTCCTTTAACAGAAGGGTCAGTGCTGAGTTCGTAAAATCCAGCTATTAAAAATACCTCCATCAACTCGGTTAAATTTTCATTCTCGTAACACTAAAACAACGCCCTACCTTGTAAGTCACCAAAGCGTGAATATCTATCCACAAAATCTTGAGTGTTGTATACATGACTAGACATGACTCAACATTTTTGGAACAATTTGTGATTGTACAATTCGAAACTCTTATTCAACATTTGCTAGGAACGAAATTACATTAATGGCGGCATGTACTGCAAAATTTGCATGCGAATAATGAAAAGACGGATAGAAAAAAATTATTCTGCTTTTGTGCTTGAACTCATTACTCACGCAGGTTAGGTATTTTCTCTTGCATTTATCCCTCATGCACACCCCTTTTTAATCTTCTTTCTTCAGAGTTCCAGGGTATTATTAGAGGAGAAAAGACTTGACAAAGAATAATTATATAAATAATGTAAAAGTGTGCAAGACGGAACAAACAGGATAAGTTAGATAGAATGGATCTTTATAAACTTTTTTTCTTCTAGTTTCTGACGTTCAACTTTTAAACATACTCAGCATTAGTTTCAGTACATTCTTTCAGAATCATTCGACGAAACATATATTTTAATTAGCTTTACATTCAAAGTGGCTGTATACATATAAAGAAGTCCCATAGAGAAGGAAGAAATGACAGTTTATGAGCTTAATTTAAAGAACAAAATCATTAACGCTACCTAGATTACATATTTAGTTTACTTTCCTTATATTTGAAAATACAAATAGGCTTCTGAGTTCCCCTATCTGCCCGCGTGTCAGTGTGTCTTTGTATCCCCAACTAAATCCTGAAAGCCGTAGTTGTCCTCTTTGTATAACTTTGGGTTCGACCGCAGAGAAAACACCGGTTAACCAACTTTCCCTCTGTATGTGTGTGCATCCACCCTGTTGTTCCTAATCTACGTCTAGGTAAAAACGTTTACGCAGCAATAAATGTACACGTAACAATAGAGTAATTGTTGGACGCGGCGTTTTCAGTACGGCCCACATCGTATCAAAGGAAAGTATGTCATTAGTTCTTCCCAGAACGTCTTGTTAACCCGTGTGGAGGCGGGGTCGAATACCTCCACCGTGACCCTGCAAGTTCTAGGAGGCGACGAAAAGGGTAGTCTCAAATCTGAGACAGTAAAATATGGTCGCGAGTCCCAAGGGACTGGGACCCGAGAAAGACTGCGCTGGCAAGGGCCAGCAGCATATACAAAAGACAGACCAGTCCTCTCGTCAGGGGCGGGGGCGACCTACAAAAAACAAGGCCGTAACAGTCAAAGAGTAATAAATATCTGGTCATGGGCCCCAGATGGGGCTCCACACCAAAAAACTTACTGACTGACCGACCGTCAGTCGCAATGTGACTTCGACTTTCAGAACATCTGTTGTAATTGATAATTAGAAATTTCTCCGTACATTCGTAATTCGGATTGATTAAATAAGTGTGAGAACAGATATACAGCACTCATACACCGTCAGAGGGTAGCTGGTCCCTCCGGGTTCCGAGCACCAAGAGGCCCATATCTGCAAGGCTTCTCAAGTTAATGACATCACAGACCCATCTAGAGCCCGGACTAATATGGGAGTATTGATTTCAGCAGTCTCTTTAAGAACTGCAAAGCTAAAGAAGATGTGTTAGTATTGCCATGGTCTTACAGGTGCATATGAAAGCGACAGTAAACCCAGGGCTACTTTAGTACTCATGTGCCACCTAACATTCCTTTAGCTTAGCCATTTATGTTATGCACGGGCGTTAAAATGAATAGCGACGGGATTAAGTGCAAGAATATTACATTATCTGCGTGAAGGTATTCGCCAAAGATTCAGAAGATGCTGTAGCGTGTACAGCCGTTGCGTTGCAATGACCACGAGATAGGCGAATAAACAACTGCCGTTCGTGGGCAGCAGCTCAGTAAAGACGTTCCAGCGACAACGAATACCCACGCAACAATAGAAAAACAGTGTTCTCTATATGGTCGGTGCCGAGATATGTAACCAGGACAGCTGGAGTAATGAGTTCAGTTGTATTATGTACGGGAGGTTTTGAAGATAGGACCTGAGCGCGTGAAGCTGAATAATCTCCACTGAGTGAAACCGTTGCCAAGGAACGGCGTTTGAAGACACAGGGGGCTGCAAATAGCTTAGCGAGTGCTGTGGCGATTTGTGAATTGTGGAGATCAACGATTGCATTGTTAAGTGCTCGTAGTTCCGAATCTTGTGTATAAGTGGTCAGTAAATCTATTTATTAATCCATATCCCGTCTACAGTGACACTAAATCGTGACAATACTGTATACATAATTGTTGTGTACTTTATATCAAATTTAAGTGAAATGTGACTTTAGTTGCATTTATCACTCCTTATTATGTCACCTTGCTACAAACTATAAAATGTTATTTTTTATGTGATAGAATTTAAAGCACGTTTTCTTCCGTGCATTCAGATTTTAAGTGGCATTTAAATAATAATTTTAGATTGGAAAGAGACCACAGGGAAGACCAAGGCGTAGGTGGGTGGACAATATTAGAATGGATCTTGGAGAGATAGGATGGGATGGTATGGATTGGAGAGATCTGGCTCAGGATAGGGACCATTGGAGGGCTCTTGTGAACACGGTATTGAACCTTGGGGTTCTATAAAATGCTGGGAAATTCTTGAGTAGCTGCAGAATTGGCGGCTCCTCCAGAAGGCTCAGCTCCATGAGTAAGTAAGATTGTATGTCTCTCCCGACTGCCCGGTAACAAAGTCCCTTTGATTATGGAAAGGTAGTAGAGCGTCTGCAAATTAAGGGAATGTGAGGGAAATTGTATAATAAATTAAAACCAATTCTTTGGAAAGAACTTACCAGTTGACATTGGTAAGGCAAGGAAGTGCAATGAAACCGGTATTGTACTCTGTTGAAAGTACTAGCTAAAATAAACAAAAAAATTGAGATTTTAAAATGAATTAAAAAGGTCTAAAGCAAAGCTAAATTAAACATAAAATTGAGGACATTTTAAAATGAGGGATTAAAATGGACTAAAGCGAAGGAAAAATAAGCATGCATTCCCGAATATTTAAAAGATTCCCGCTGCTTCAGGGATTTTCGCAGTTGTGTTTAGCTTGGGCACTGAAAGTCCCAAATATGACGCCAGTTCGACACTTGTGTCAGTAAAATATCAGCTTGCACCAAAATACTAATTTTATCATTTACCATAAATGATTTCAGTTTTACTTAATTGATAAATTAATTTATAAGTGGATTGCCACTTTTGTATACAACGTCTCGCGTGGAGTAGATAGCACCAGAATTTTCTGCCTAGTAGAACATACTTGTAATCTGCAGGCGCACAAAATTAACTGCAAACATGGAAGGGTGTTCGTGTCTGCGATTGGTTGAGCTCTCTCAGGCAAGTTTCATACGCTTTCACATGTAATAATATGCCCGTATTACTTGCACAAACCTTGAACCTGGGAGAAGCATCGCCAGAGTTCTTTGCACTTTACAAAATGGAAAGTTATAAACGCAAACTCGGGTAAAACTTCGTTGTCATGACGTGAAATATAAGGTGAAAATTCGGGAAGAAAGGAAATTTGAGGAAACGTAAAATTGGTTGAAACTAAACTATTCTGCACCGAACGTTTCGTAAGAAATATGTCATCATTATTTACAACTTTACATATTTTTGTTTTGTGACTTGTAGCTACTGCGATTGAAATCCTGAAAATTCATCAAAGCTATTGCGGAAGTCCTCCTTTTGAAACGGCCCTGAATCTCCCGCCGATCTGAGAACATATCTCCCGAAAACAGCCTTCAGTACTACACTCCCACCTTCTTCTTGGTTCTCCGAGTGTACGTTTGCCAAAAATTATACATTCATATCGTAACGGTCAAACTCCATTTTCAGTCCGTTATAATCTCCTTTGTTTGACAATCTTAAACGCGCAAAAGCTTGTGAATTTCTATGAACAGTTCCCCAAATTTCTGACTTTCTCGTCTGTTTTGGCCCAAATATTTTCCTGAGCACTTTATTTACTTCAGACAGATTCAACGGAGCTGGACAATTGTCTTTTTCTTTCTTGTCACCTGTGTTGCGACAACCGTAACGCTCTAGACTTGCATTTTTTTTTTGGGGGGGGGAGGAATTCTATTCGTATTTCGGCCAGGACACGGGCTATCCTGAATATTATTATTATTTTTTTTTGAGGGGGTGGGTTTCCCCATGCACCGCGACTAGTAATTTCTACTGTCACCATACCCTACCAGTACGGGTGCTCGCTATGAGCCCCATTCTGCCAGCGAGGTCGGCCCTCTTCTGGCACTGGTATCCGATGCTTCCACATCTACCGGAGCCTAATTTGCTCAGAGGTCTCCTAGAGACATGAGGATCTTTTACGTAAATCTACGACACGGGACCCACGGCTTAAATGTCCCTCGCGGAGGACTTGTTCCCTGAATTTTTCCGCCCTTAAAAATTCCACGACCTCCGCCGGGTTTGAACCCACGTACCTTGAGTCATGAGGTGGGAACGTTACCCCTAGACTACGGAGGCCGCTGGCTATCCTGAATAAGATTTATCTTGTTTTTCCCCAGTCCATCGAAGAAAATGCTGAGATGATACCTCGATAATTACAAGGCCACTTCCTTCCAAATCCATTTAAATTCAGCATTCATCAGTCAGTCTCTCATCCGATGCTGTGTCATCTAGTTGCTGACAACGTCCTTAAGAAACACCTGCGAAGTAGTGATAAACAGCGTTGTAAGTGAATAATTAGCACTTCAGAACCTGGCAATTTCTTCACGATTCTCTTTCCTGAGATATCATGACTTTGTTGCTGAATTAGATTTCATGTTACGTTCATAATTTTAGTTTTATGTATATTGGTTTCGGCGTGCGCTTTGGGTTTCTTTAAACCTCGCACCTTCTTATCTATTTGGAACAAATTCCACATTTATTCGAAAATATCACTTTCATGCGATAACAGTTCTGCTCTCACGTTCCTGATCTGTTAGACGTAATAAACGTGCTTCACCCTTGGAACTATTTAATCTGAGATATCTATTGTGAACGTTCCTGGAACTGAAATGTACGTTGTTTGAAAGGGAGGTCCGACATATGGTTACATCGTCCGTTTATTTGTTTCCTTTTGTTCCCTTTTACGTGATTGGAAAACATCAGCCTCACAATATCATTGTCGTTCGGGCGCTCTCTCATCCAGCTAGGCGCGGTTTATGGTGACATTTTTCGGTTCGTGAGTAGAATTGAAACGGGATATTACCCGTGGGAATTGCTGCATGGTTCCTCAGGTCTACTGCCTGCTCTCTCAAGTTTGTTCCTCCGCTACGAATGGCGGTAAAGGGAGGAGCATATAACATACTCCGAGAAATGAAAGGATAAAAATGGCTGTTTTTTCTCTTCCTTTGGCCATTCCAAGTGTGAGAAGGTACGATAAACAGCGAAGAGTAAGTCTGCTATAATTTTGGTGCTCTTTATCATTGACGCAGAACCAGTAACTCGGAGACGTTTTAATTGTTCTGCGTTTTGTACCGGCAAAAACCAACACCAGCACGGAATTTTTGGTGACGAAAAACGTGAGCGAAATTCCATGGTTACTTCTGTGACATGGCGTAAGTCTATAAAAGTACTGACACATAAACGGGGTCCATTGCTTCATAAATTTCAGGAGCCTCGAAATACGGTGTCATTCAGCCGTGTTGCTTTCCGGATCAAAGGTTACTGAAGCAGTCTTAAGGGGAACAAAATGTTATTTTTCGGGCCAAATTTAATTCAGTGATGAACGGTTGAAATATTCTGTTAAACTCAAATTTGGTTATTATTTGTTAATTCTTTTATAGGCCTACATTAGCGACTCGATTTTTATAGCCGATTTGCCTTAAACTCACTTCTCTTCAATAAAAGGTAAAGCTGTCCCTGTGCTTAAGTAATTAAGCATTGTGCCATGAAGTCGTATTGGGGAGTGTATATATAGATTCACATATTCTTGACCACTTCACTAGTTGGAGGGGAGTGGACAGTTTCACGCCCCCGCCTTTTTACCCCCGGTGAAGAAGCAACCGTTAGCTATTGCATAGGAGGTTGCTTGGGCCCCTGAACCGGTCTGGATGACTTTGAGAGGGGAGAAGTCTTGCCCCTACCAGGACTCGGAACTCCGAAACCTCTCCCGTTCAGCCCGTAGCCAGTCACGCTGTACAAACTGCGATATTCGGGCACCCGAAGTTCTCTTCAATAAGATAACACATTTATGAGATATTTGTAACAAGTTCTGTTACTGTACTTTCGTTTAGGGTAGAGGAGTTGCATCTTATAGCCCTTCACCGGAAAATTTGCTGTCCCAGTTAAATGTTCTTCGTTCTTTGCAGGCCGATATGTGGGCTGGTGCTATTGCTATGTACTTCGTTACATTGAACATTATATAAGCTCTGCAATTCACGAACTACCCTAAGAATCTAAAAACAAAAAATTATCATAACTTAACTTATAGCTTTATAATTATATAGTAAATAGTAATAAAATAAATTATTTAATTTTGTGTGTCGATATTCTGTATTTAAAAAAGAGCTAAAACGATATCACGTTTTGATTGTTATTACTACATTCTTGGGAGATTTCGTTGCAAATTCTCACCTTGTTAGCCCAGGCGTATGGTAAGGTTATACCGAGTCTCATAAATAAAAATCGTTTAAGAGGCAGTGTCTTTTAATAAACCTCTAACGGTCGATTTCTGTACGATTCCTTATAGTCGTTCAGGAAACATCTGATTGTTACTGGATATCAGTATGCAGTATGTAACAACAAATGGAGTTAATAGTAGGCCTATGTACGTAGCAGCAAAAAGTAATGCACAAAACTCTGAAGCTAGGCACAACTGTACTAACGATTAATATTTGCTTTCGCACACATGCTGTACCCAGGAAAGCTGCAGTTGTTTGAAACTTGTGCAGTATGTTGGCTGAGAAACATTTAAGATTGACTTAACTGATTTATATTCTACAAGTCTGTCCGATCTCATATTTTTGACTGATATGTTTTTCCACCTATTATCGACACAAAATTACGCAGCGGATTCTATATTATAATATAAAGAATTATGAATCAATAATTTAATTCGGCAACATGTGTTCAGTTGTTGTCCAATTACATTTCTACTGTGAGTATTTCTCTGTGAGAGTTCTTATTACATTTTTCTTCATATGTTTACTCTGTTGCCTCTCCTGTTCTTCTAATTGATCAACATGTCTGATCTTCCGTCGCTTCTTCCTCCCTTTGTAACTTTCTGTATAGATGATTTTTAAATAAATGGTGTGCTTGGTGCCTGAAAGTCATTATCTTAAATTTTATTTTATCAGTAACTAAAAGTCCGCCTGCCGATTTGAACATTTTCGTTAATATTTAATTATATATCTCTTCCACGAAATTTATTATGAAATGCCAGAGAATTCCACGAAGGATTGAAATAATTTTCAGACTGATATTGTGCAAAATACACAAGGAAGTATTCACATTTATGCGACCAAGGTTTTAGTTGTCCTTCATAAGGCATATATTTTCAAAATAAAGAAACTATGAAGTTAGTCTGAAAAATACAATGTTTCATCCGAAACAACGGTTCAGTAAGTCTGAATTAATTCTTTATCATTTACTTTACCTATATGTGTCATTAGCACAGTCTTACACTTTGAAAGATTGCCTCGAGTTTATGACGCTGAATCTTATACGATATTCAGGATCATAGTCACTGCTCATTCCATAATAAGATGAATTACAATTAATATGAAGCATGTCAGGTCTACTACCACGTACTTTCCTTCCTGCAAAGCGTACGTCTCAGTATTTTCCTGTTATTCATAAGATGTATAAAACTCACGTATGGTTTTCTGACTAACATCAGGGTAAGAAGTTGTCACGATATCATAATGACTTAAAACCTATGAACTTACGTAACATACTTAATGTCAGAAATTATATTTCACAGTTCTCTATAAACTACTACGTATATGCAAATTATATAAACTATTGATGAACTTAATTTACGTATATAAATATTGAACTGCAAGGAAACATCAATGTAGCTGGATAACATAACATTTCAAACATTATCTGTGGAGATAGAAGTTAATCACTAAACTTAAGTGCAGGCCGCCTTTCCGAGAATCAAATTCAGGACTGCGAGGCAGGCAGACGTAAAAGTCGGGAACAAAGCCGATCCTGAGGCGTTCTCCCATCATGTGGTGTTGTATCTCACAATGTGAACATTTTCCTTCTGACAGAGAAATGGAATATGATTTTTCTGCACCGTACTCAAAGTGCTCCCTTCCTGCGGAGTTGCAGCAGGCTTCCATCTTGTTGAGCCGACTCTGTATATACAAAATGAGAGAAACTTTCTGGAGCCCAAGCAGCCTGCAGTGATAAGAGCAACATGGCCACTGGCGCAGTAAAGTAAATAACTATGGCTTGCCATCCGTTTCTGTTTCAAACAATGGGCTTGACTTAGACAAAGGATACTTCAATTCAGCCGGTCGTAGACGGGACCATGGCAACAAACGTTCCTACTTGACCGCTTTATAGCCACACTATATGCAGATCGTTGAAAGTCAGTATTGTCCTCTTAAATATGCATGTTATTTGCACAGACGTGTTTACTCGCAAGATATTGTAGATGATGATTACTAGGTATTGTTGCTCTTAGGCTTAGTAACCACTATTTCTTCCTTATGTTTTAAAGTGGTTAGAATTACCATTCAGTTAAGTTAATGATATGTTAATTCCGTAGTTTCCCTTTGTCACGTAATAGGATATGTCCTTAGTATGTATAATACTTGCATTTAATAATGTAAATATTATACACAGTGATTCTAAATTATTGTCTGATTTTCGTGACCTGTAATTTTGAAACGGGGAAAAAACAAAATAAAACTGCTTACGGAATATGAAAGTGTACCTCAGAATGTTTTATTAATTATAAAATAAAACGTTCTGAGTTATACTTTCATATTCCTTAAGCAGTTTTATTTTCTTTTCCGTTTTGAAAATTATGGGCCACGGAAACCCCGACAGTAATTTAGAATCACATTTTATGTTTGAAGTTATGTCGAACAAAACATTTTAAAATAAATATTCCTGCCTATGCAAAATATGTATTTACAGAGTACACTGTAGCTCGCTGCGCCATTGAATCATGCCACAGAATAATGTTTAAAGACACTTCATTCTTGGGAGAATGGACCAACTGCTTCTGGATGTCATTGAGATATATAGCCCAGTCTTACTGACTGCAATAGAGAGCGGAAATTCACTCTCAGCGATTACGGAACCCCGCTAGTAGAATGCTTTATCATTTCATATTCGTTCCATATTCCAAGTTAAACACCATCCATACATGACAACTGCAAGACGAGTGACCGCCCGAGACCAGCCATTTCACACCGAAGCTATAATGAACCATTTGTAATAGGCCTGTGTGAGTGTGTGACTGGTTCAGTATTGAGCCCTGGAAGCTGGACGTCGCCAATGGATCTCTATTCCACCCAGATGTATCTCTCCTCCTGTCACTCACTGATGGGATATGTAGCTCCGACAAGTCGGACGTTTATTGCATATTAATGCGTCTGATGGCCGATAAAAGATAAGTGTGATATATAAAGTGAGCTAAAATTATCTACGTAGATCACATAAAGAACGTCCATTGTTCAGGTTTGTGCTTTATTTTCTGCTTCATGTGGCATCTCTCTAATTGTGTATTTCGTATTGTTTCTCTTCAGTTGCTTTGATTTATACCCTCTTCTTTTATTGTCAAAGTAACAAATTTCAAACGGTATTCACAAATATTCAGTTTTAATATTTTTTTTTTTTCACAAATTAAGAGCAAAATATTACTGTCCCTCTAAAGGAAGAAAACAATAACTAAGGAACCGTGTATAAAGGAGGGAGATAATGATTGTGATATCCAACTGCCGAGAATGTAGGAGACTTTAATTGTTTTATTGACACAAAGAAGTCAAGGATGATCAGTTAAGAAAAATACAGGAATAGTGTACTAATGATGCAAAAATGAACTTGAATTTTTTTTTTTAGAACTTCTTCAGTTAACAAAGGAAGATGTATATCTGTTGTAAAGTGAAGTTCTGTAGTTCCTGGTTGTTCTCGTTCTTTCGCCAGTTTACGTTTCACATGACACGATAGGTCAGTGGAAGGAATTCAGAAAATGCCTCTCGTTTGATGGAAGTAAACTCTTGAGTGGACTGGGACCCAAAAAATTATCTTACAAGGAGTTGAAGTAAACTTTTAAGATTATATTCTCGGATGCATACTTTTCGTAAGCTCATGCATTGTTCTTAATTTATCAAATGCGTGCCTCATAAAACACGGTTCACTGTATCCGAATCATAACATAGGTCTATTGCTCCGAATTTACATATTCTGTTTCATTAAGAATTAATATGACTATATCACAAAATACGCGGGATTTTCTCCGTTCGAAACTATATACCGCGTAGATTATACAAATAGATAATTTTACTTTGTATTAACATCATGAAAACAGGCTTGTAGAGTTGCAGTACATTAATCATTTGTAACACATGGATGCTATACGCAACATAGACTTTAACATTATAAAATTCTCAATTTTGACCTCACATTCTATTCATGTGTTTCATATGATTCTCAGGATAAACAGCTGTTTTCCCCTAAAGATTAATTATTTATCAGGACTTTATAATGGAGATGCAGGATGCTCTGTGTGAGGTGATTTTTTTTTAATGTTTAAATGAATTTTAGGCTCCGTAAGGTAAACTACTCGTAGATCTATCCATAAAGCTGTCAGTCCATCCAGCAGACCATATATTTTCCATTAATGTGTTTATACAAGGGCCAAACTCCTTCAAGGGATCTGTTTTGAATTTGATACCAAGCTTTCTAATAAATAAAATAAATATGTTTGGGAGTCACTTTTCTTCAAGGGATGTCTTTGAAATATGATACTAAGCGCTGTAACATAAATTAGTGTTTTAAATCATAGAAAATCTCTTTTGTCAGGGATTATTTGCAGAATCTACCTCTTTCGGACTTATTGCGAAATATTTGCCCAAGCAAGAAATGTTTCAGAAAATATTTATGATGCTTTCTAAAATTATTTTAAATGTTAAATTTTCTCACACTGCGTGCTGTGTCTGAGACCATTTAATCTATCCATCAGGTTCTGTGAAGTATAAGGCAATGCATAATGTAACACATTATCGACAGTTTGCATTTTGTAATTTAAACAAATAAAGCCAAATATTTACTTCTGAAACAGTTAAATATATTGTCACGTGTATAAGTGACTATAGACGGGGTTTGGATTGGTAATTATATTTATTGACCACGTCCAGATGGTAACTATGAAGAGCTATAGCGATATCGCTAATTCATTCACTCGGCTTCTTACTACAGCACATACTAAGTCTTCTCAGTTTATTTTCCGTAGCCGTTTCCTGGTAACGGATCCTAATAATTTTTTCTCCTTATGTCCTTACCGGTTGGCGAATGTCCCACAACTAACTCCCAGGTTGGCGGCCATCTCACACCAACCTCATACTCTTCTGGTTGACTGAACTCAACTGTAGCTCCCAACTTGTCCCACTTATAACATCTCGGAACGGACCTCACAGAAAACACAACTCATCATTGTTGTAGTTCAACCATTTCCATAGTAAAGTGTTTGTTTGCGAAGCCGTTACTCAGCAAAAGCTTTTTTATATTTGCTTATTTTCCGGTCGTTGCCCAGCAACGGGTCTACATGCTATCCATGACAGATGAGAGAGATAAAACTGCAGTTAACTTTTAACTTTAAAGTTTCCATCTCCACGAAAATACGTACTCTCATTTCTCAGATCGTCAGAAGCGGTCAGAACTGACTGAAGGACACATACTGTTTGTGAACAAGATACACACCGCTGAAGAAATCGTAGAACACGTAGGTTCATCCTGCTTTAAATTGTTGAAGTCTGCCTCGGTGATGTTCGTGTCGAATGGCACATCGCTCTTGTCTCCTTAGTATGCTTGTTCACTCTGTTATTTGTCTTTGGCATGCAACCGAATGAAAAGCAAGCCTCAGTTGCAACATGGCCAGTTGTTTCGTGCCGTAGGTGGTTTGGAGTTACGTTCCCTTTTGTCCGTATGAAACAGAAAGTGCCTCAGGCTTACGCTGTGTGGTTGGAACTTATATTGTTACTTTATAGCACACAACATATTCCAGATACGGGAATAATATCGATGTAAGGGGCTGCGAAAGGAAACAGTCGTGGCCTTGTTCAAGGTACAGTCCAGGAGAAGCAGAGGAAAACCACGGAAAATCTCGTCAGAATAGCCGGAACCCGGGCCGAGACCATAACCAGGGACCTACACAGTATGGACCATAAGTCCTACCCAATTGGCCTTTGGTCTCTGTGATAAGCAAGAGTACTTTTTTACAGAATTCATCCTATACGTATTATGTTGTAGAATTACGGTTTCCAGTGTCTCTCTACAAATCCTATGTTTTGTGTAGAAAATTGTTGCACGGTAACAGTTCAAATGCCGGTCACGGTAGCCGAGCGGTCTAAGGCATGCACTGTCTTCGCTCGCTCGGAAGCCGGGATCGTGGGTTCGAATACCACTCAGGGCATGGATATGAGGTTTTCACGGCGCCACATCCCAGGAGACGCCATTCTTCGGCAGAGCACTGGTCACAGGGTGTACACAAGTCTCTTGATAACACTGTGATAACAAATAAGCAGAGCTATTTTCTTCTGTACATATTTATTGTTTGCTTAACATTTCGGTCTGAGAAGTCACAGATTTTGTGAGGAAGAGAAAGGGCCGTAACTAGACTAAACTAAATCCTTCATTTTGTGTTTGTGATCAGTTTGTCTGGCGTCTATTACTGCGAGTACGTAAAAGGTAAAGTTGTCCCTATGCTTAACTATTAAGCACTAGACCATGAAAGCGTATGGGGGAGTGATGTATATATCCAGCTTCACACCCTGGCCACTTTACCCCGGTACGCATTTGAACTAGTATGTAGTGACCATTAACTCTCAGTAACGGTGAAATCTGCGTTCACAGTGGTCCGAGAACGTGATCCTTCATGGATTATTAGATTATGTAACTTCCCGTTAGCACCTGCTTAAATTACATAGCATCGAGGTGTGCATGATGAATAGACGGTGAATCAGGGAACTAGAAGAATGAACATTCGTGCGGCACGAGAGTCCTCCACTACTTCCTGTCCCAATTGACATTTGAATTCAGTACACGCCCTGGAACCTTATTTCTTTAAGACCCATTTCGTATTACCTTACCATTTACATGTACGTATTCAAAGTTGTATAATTTTCCCTTACTTTCTGGTATGTGTGATTTTGGTGGCAATGAATATGAAAGAATAACTACGTCATGGAAATAATGACGTGACATTCGAGATAACAAGGGCTCAGATCACGTGTGTGGGAACTTTGTGTACATAAACAGATAACTTTAACTGTGCATGGCGTCACTGGGAGCAGTTATGTCGGGAACTATTGCAGCAGTACTGTAGACAAGGGGGCTGTGGTCAATCCCCTACATTAGATCGCGTTGTGTGTGCATTGCTCCCAGAGGTTGCTGGAGTAAATATGGCTGCTCTTCTTAGTGAGTACTTCAGGGAAGTCCGGTGTATTCCATTCGCCATCTCCGAACCTTTAGTGTGTGTAAGAGAGAGAAAGAGAAGGGTAGACAGACAGAGAAGTTTGCTATCTGTCGCAGTGTCACCTAACACTTACTACACTCAATATAAAAGAAGGCATACAAATGACATATAATATGTTCCAGAATGTGACATCGTTCACTCTGGTACGAGATTACCAACGTTTCGGTGGGACGTATGCCTCGTATTTAGTGTTGGAGAATAAGTTGAATAAGTAAGCATCATGCTCCTTGCTACTTCCTCGACTTACTTTTCGACTCTGAAGATGAAGGCAGTACGCTACTCCGAAACGTCTGTAAATTTGTACCATACAGCTTGGCGTCACATCCAAGAAGACAGAACTCTTCATTGTCACAGCCGTGAGAGCTTGAAATTCCCCCCTCCCCAAATCTGTAACACTGAACATTATGTGATATTCTGAAGTATCATACAATGCATTAAATGTGAAAAGATGATATAAAGACTAGATAATTTATTAATCCGGCTGATTGTGTTTATATTAAATAGCAAGCATTTTTTTCAAGCACCCTAGACATTTGTCGAGAAACTTTCTTGGGGCGAGGTTGTAAACCCTGAGGCCATGCGTGTTTGAGTTCTGCTTCTACGAGTATAACTTGCTTGGCGTTTTCAGTAAGCAGTAGCGTTACTCGGGAAAGGTAAGAGTGGTGGTCTTTTCCGAAGATAATGGTCTTTCGGGCGTCATAAATGGCGAAGACATTTTGTAGTGGCTTAAGAGCCATAAACTTTTCATGAAGGGCTCTGCTTCATGGAGTTTGTTAATCCTTCTTCACCTAACCGTAAATGAAGCAAATATGTTCCGTTACATATTTAGTGCCATTTTAAGAACTTTTTTTTACTCGAACGTATGATAATTCGATCTGGTTACGTAACCAAATCTTATCACGATGTTATATACCTAGAATCCGTTTCACTTAAAAAATCCCATAAGGTTAACGTACGAGTAGTTCACTAATGCAATCAGCAGGTGGCGCCATTGCTCTGGAAAGTGGTGCAGTCTTGTATTTGGTGTGTTTAATGTAAGCTCCGTTCTCATTCCTCATCTTTATCAGTTTTTTGTCTAACACTTGGCATACCTGCTACATATTGTGACATGCTCGAATAGTTTTACAAGAGACGTCATCCGTTGCTAGGCAGTGAAACAGTAAACATGCGATGATGTCGTTAAAAAAAGAGCCATTGCTAGGCAACGACCGATATACGATTATGTCGCGGTGTTTTCTATGCTGTCTTGCTAAGGACAGACCAGACCAGATAGACAGTTGACAGCGAGCGAGAGCCAGTGAGTGGACAGTCACGGTTGCAATGTAATGAGTTCAGCTGGTAGTCGACAGTTGAGTTAGTTGTGAGATAGCCGTCAGTCAGTAAGAAAGTAAGCAGAGGACATTGTCAAGACCCGTTTCCAGGCAACGGCTAGTAAAGACATAGACGATTTAGTGTATGGTGCCGTGTGAAGTAGAGTGCGCGAATTAGAGATCGTGCTACATTTATTTATAGTTTTTATTTCACTGACTCTACCGCCCCCTTGGTCCCTGGCCTCTAATTTTCAGTTTCATGATCATTTTACAGACGGTAGGACTCCCTGGACGAGTGATCAGTTCGTCGAAAAGCCTCTACCTGAACACAGGACAACACAGACGCAGAATTAACACACAAATCATCCATGCCTTATGTGGGATTCGAACTCACGGTCCCGGCTTCCGAGCGAACGAAGACAGTTTATACCTTAGACTGCTCGGCTACCGTGACCGGCTGTTACTTATAGTTACGACTTATATAAGTGTTCAATAAACTTAATTTTCAGTCTAAACCCCGTTTCTACTCAACTAGCACGCGACAGTATTTTCGACCAGAAACAAATGAATGGAACGAAGAGAAACTGGATGTAGCATTGCAAGTCGAAACGTGTCGATCTATCGTCAGACCACTATGAATTAATGTATGAAGACTCACGAACTTCACGGTATATTCACAACGTAATGATTACCGTAACGACGAACCTTTCTTTGAAGACTCAACGGAAATAACAGCGGAGTGCAATCGTCCGTGAGAACATCTGCAAGAAGATCTGCGCACTTTCCTTATAAACCTTTGAAAACAAAACACTGCCTTTGTTTGATTACGTCATCTCAGCCTAAACGAGGAAATACAGCACACTTGCTCCGAGTCAGAATAGGTTGGAACACAACTGACTTCATGGAGCTGAGTCCTACTTCAGAAGCCGCCAGTTGTGCAGCTACTCAAGAACTTCTCAACATTTCATGGAACTCGAAGGTTCATTACCGTGTTCACATTAACCTTCCACTGGTCGCATCCTAAGCCAGATCGATGCAGTACATACCACCCCATCCGGTATCTCTAAGATCCATGTATTTTTTCGACATGAATCATTTTGAATAAAAGAGACGTATCCTCGGGCCTCTCTCGCTTTCCAGTCTGAGATAACAAGGAAAGTCTCCATTTTCTGTACAAACCATCAGAAAAAGCAAAGCCCATCACTGGACATTGAATACCAAAAAAGTGCCAAGTTAACTTCATGTAGCAGAGGCTGTCTTGAGACGTTAATAGTCCCTGAACTGGTCAAAAACATTATAAGTCTTTTATTCAAGCCGAAAATTCATTATCTTGTTCAAAATGGTCCGCTACTAGTCTCTATCGCGTGTGAGAGTAAGCCACACCAAAATAGCATATGTAGTCCATTCGTATATCCACCCAGCTGCGTTAATGTCTCCAAAGTGGTACTTCTCCTTGAGGTTTACCAGTTGATCTTAAGAGGGCTGTTTTTGTAAGGAAGTAGGTAACAATTTGAAAATAAACCACATGGGATGTCGTTAAAAGTGCCTTTCTGTTCGCGTGACTGTCTGAGATGTGCACATACGCAGTGCATTTAAATCGTACAAACAAAGCTGCATTGAAGGGTACTGCAGAAATGCGTAAAATAATTTTATAGATGAAAAGGTGCTGGAGATCTCTACTGACAGTATTCTCGAAATAATGTTCATAGGACCCGAACCAGCTGTCGGCATCTCAATTGGAGTTGCCAAGAAAGCGATCAGGAACTGGACTAACATATCACAAAAAACACCGGGATTCCGCAACTGGACTCAAACAGGCAAAAGGATTTATATCAGGACCCTCTGCCAAGAGAACGAGGGATCTGTTAAAATTAGACAGAGATCAATTCAGGTGGGTGGAAGGATTACTTACCGGACACTGCCACCTAAAAGGGCACATTTTCAAACTTGGACTGACAGACGACCCAAACTGCGAAAGGTGCCTGCAAGAAGATGAATCAGCCATACACACCTTATGTGATTGTGAGGCTGTAGCTTACCTAAGATATCGCCACCTGGGTCAATTGTTCATGGAACCAAGTGACTTTTATGACGCCCACATAAATAAAGTCCTACAGTTCATCCGAAGTGTAGGATTAATAAAGGGTTAATCCAAAGGGGAAGCACAATAGATCATTGAAGTTCGCGGTGCGAGGGCCGGTTTTTATGGCCCAGCCCTCATATTCATACTCATCCTCATTCTCGAAATAAGGAACGTTAATCAGATAGTGTATGAGACGCACGGTGTATAAATTATGGACACTTGACTTGCGCCCGAGATTTTATTCTGGTAGCGAAACAATGGGAAATTACGATGAAAATGCCAAGATCCCTCCGTTCCACATGCATCCCAAGAAACAATTTTCAGCACTATCCCAGTAAATGTGTTAAAGTGCTCTCTACACTGGCATAGTTTCTTTCCTCCGCTGTCTAACTCTTAAGTCTGTGTCCGAAAGGGCTAAATAATTATTCTTTCTTATTTTCGCTTCGTTAGCCTATCACCATCATCATCATGATCATCATTATCATCGTGGTCTTCTTCAAAACAGCTCTTTTGAGCCATAGCCTTCCTTAGAAGATTCTGCCAGGTCCGTTTTGAACTAGAAAATCTGGTTTTCACTGCTTTGGATTTCGCAGCAATACTCGTACTGTCTTTTTACAGAGCAAGGTCGGTAGCTTTGCGTCCAACCCCTAACCTGGAGGACCAGGTCTCTGTACTTGTCTCTCAGTGAAAGCGTGGCCCAGTTATACACCCAGACACTGGGTTCTCTTTTCATCGCCTACTGCTAGTCGAAAGGCTGCGGTGAAATTATTCCACCCTGCCTCAGGTGGGGGTTGTTAGTGTATGTTTTTACAAAAATAAACATCTTATAACCAGAAGTCTAACAGATATTAAGAAGAGTGAATTATTGGTACAACCATAGACGTATCCCAAGACTTAACATGACAGTATTCTACTGCGACATGCATATTTCCTGTGAATGTTTACTATTCAACATTGGGACGCCCTTCTGCTGCATGCAGATTTAAGCAGCCGGAATTTTATTTGTGGTGGAAATTTTGTATGCGGTGTACAGTTCGCTGGAAATCACTTTGAGGGCGCCTGTAGGCAACTGGACAAAATGGCTGTGGGCACCACATTCAGTTGGTTTCTAGGCAGTCGAAATGTATACACGTGGCTTTGAATTCTCTACATATTTGTTTTTGTAGCCGCTGCTGCTGGAAATGAAAACGTGAAAAATCGATCACACATAGTTATTGTTCAACTAATTCCTTTTCCCGTCATGAATGGACTATATTTCTTTAAAAATCTCTCCAGTTTAGATGATAAAATGTGTAATGTTTTTAAACAAATAATGGCTTAGTATCAACCGTAGATTAATTTGAATTAATGAAAAGATTAATAACATTTAAACAACTGTTTTTTACTTCTCTTTAACAGCAGGAATACTGAGTAATATTTCAGAGAATTATGAAATAGACACAGTTGAGAACGTGTATTAAAATTTAACTAGTTTTTTTATTGCCTTATATTAGTAAAACATTGCTTCGAATTTTAATAATTTTCATTTGTGTATTCAGATGTCTGTATATTTGGTATTTAATAAATGCCTCAAGAGCCCGAGTGAGAATTGTTCTTTAACAGAACGGTTTATTTCTAGGATACTTCGAAGCTTATTTCCAAGTTTAGGTACATAGTGAATCTCCTCATAGATAGGTAACATCCTAATCCATAAATCCATGGGAACCAAATTACAGCGGCTTGACATTATGACATTGCAAAAGAAAACCAATCTGAAGTTTAGAACTGAACATGGAGATCACACTCAGTGAATAATTTACGTCGCTCTTCAGGGTACTTCAGTTTGTCTTACTCTCTGTGGATGTCAGATAATTTTAATGTGCGAATTCAGTATTTGTAAATACTTAGGTCTGGCTTTGACATACCGGGAATAGAGTAAAGAGTTGTTATTAATTAAAAATATGTCATTAACCAGCCCCAACTGCGTTATGGTGGTTGATGTAACTTCATAAACGTGACCCTAACAATGAACCAGATTTTTCCATTTCGTGCATCCTGTTGTGTTATAATATACAATTTCTTTATTAGAGCCCGTCACAACACAACAATATTATATTATATCGTTGTGTTTTGACGGTTTTAATGAAGAAGTTGTAAAAAAAAAAAGAACCTGATTCTCGAAGAAAGATTGAAACTGTTCTGATCAGTAATCACAGATGTTCATAAATTCTTTGTTTGTGTTCAGCAGAGTAGTCGAAAGAAGACAGTATAAGCTATACAGCCCGAGAGTACACAAGTGAATGACCATAGCCTAATAGGCTGCTAACGCCCATCTATCTATCCCAAAGCGTAACTTGTATCACGAATGTTAATCAACACCGAGCTAATACGGGGAAGAACCGACTGCATCCATATAGCGCTTTTGACTCAGACTATATTTTACGTAATGTTACTTCATTGTTAAGGGATCGTTTTTATCTAATCTGCACTATAATATCGTAACTTTATAATTTATAATTTTAAGATTTATCCCAAAAAATACAGCACAGATAATACTAGAAAGAAACTGTTGTAAATATGGGCCCATATAATATTATATTTAAGCATCCTGTTGCGCTCTATACGATATATGACATAAACACCGTCTCAAGTGCAACAAGTTATTGTAGTTCTTTTGTCTTTCCCTCTTCTACACTACATGTTTCGGCCGTAAATGGCCATCATCAGGTGTATGCACTTACGTAGCTGGGGAAAAACAAAAGAACTACAATAAATTGTTGCACTTGGGACGGTGTTTACGTCATATATGGGCCCATATGTTGGTTAAAATGGTTGCAATTAGAAAACATTTGTAAGTAGTTTATCACCTGATGATGGCCAGTTGGATGATCGAAACATCTATTGATTATTAATAAACAGTTGAAGAAGTGGTATAGATCCTTAGAGTGGTGTAGACGGAACACGGCGAAATAAGGTGTTAGTGTCGTGAATTAGCAGCGACTTGGAGGAGTAAGACGTGAACAAAGAACTGACCTTAAGAGCATCAGTAGTTACGGATTTTAAGAAAGTAGCTGTTTCGAATGTCGATATCAGTCACGGTACTTTCATTTGTCCTTCTTTCCTACTTTTATTCTTTCTTCTCTTACAGTTAGTACTTTTTCCTGTAATATTCTTATTTATTTACGTGTTCGTTTTGCTATGCCGTCAGTATCACAGATTACATAGCGTCTGATGATTTGATAATTAATAATGTAATATGATTTGGAAAGAAGGCAGTAGTGGCTTAATTTGAAGGACCATCTCTGCATTTATCAGGCGAGACTGAGGAAGACACGAATATCACATTGAGCATAACCGGTCTCAGGACTGAACCTGGAAACCTGTACATCCCGAAGATAAAGCAGGGAACAAGCAACTTCCGGACGTGATCTACAACGGACTGGACTGACATTTGCCGTCAGAAGACAAATATTGGACGAAATGTCAGTGAATATAACGTCTCAGAACACACTCTCTCTCTCTCTCTCTTAACTGCGACGTTTCTCGACCACATCTATAGTCCAACGAAGTATTTGCAGAATTTGGAACTCTCAAGGAACCCAAGTAATTAAGCAGCAGTTTCAACTTCTCTGTTTCTGTTGAAGCGAACGTATATCCTCTGTACAACTTATGCAGGAAATTCAGATAATATAACAGGAGCTTTTGAGGTGCTATAAAACATCGCCCATACTTTTACGAACGTTTGTAAAACTGTATTTAAGATAACTTCTAGTAAGAAATGAAAATGAATGGGGGGGGGGGGTATTTCGTAGGCGCCACCGTACGTAAAGGGACTGTTCCTGTATTTGTGTCTGGGATCTTAAGAAGCTCATGTTTCCTCAAGTTACCTGACAGTAAACACTGAAGAGCAACACACACAACTAATTTCACTTGCTAATTTAAAGGAAGATGTCATTGAAAATTTTCGACCCCCTCCCTCAAACGCAAATCACACACTGAGCTATGCTCACTTAGATCCCATGCATGGAATGAGCCCTCCATAGACTGTTATTAAGACTCACGGATATGTAATTAAATTTTGTATTATGATTGTGCTAATGATAGAAGCAAAGTTATATAAGGGAATCCCCCCCCTTTTGGCACTACAGCCCCAGTGGGCCTAGGCCTACCTCCATGAACTCCGTTCACTTCGGTTTTTCTCGATCTTACACATACGGTAGGACTCCTTGGGCGAGTGATCAGCTCGTCGCAAGGCCTCTACCTGTAGACAAACACAGAAAAAAAGCACACAAACATCCATGTCCTGAGTGGGATTCGAAATATAAGGGAATTCAGTAAGTTGTAAATATGAAATTTACACAAGATGCCTTCAGGGCTAGTGAGAAACCAGGAGCAAGGGGTTTGTCTAGGAAGATCTGACAACTTGACGTGCTGCCTGTTGGATCTCGCCCAAGAAACCCCCGGAGACATCTGCTTACAGCAGGCCGAACACAATGCGAAAGACCAGTCATCTTTGTGCCCTGACATAATAATGAGAATGTATGACATATCCTTTATTAGGCCTACATTATCACACTACTTGTACTTAGAAATCTCCCATCGATTTTGTTCTGTCCCTCAAAAATTAATGTATTCCTGTTGAGACTGACAATACTGAGATTGTCCGGGTTCAGTAAAGTATCATTATTTAAACCTACCAGTCATGTCCACATGGTGGGAGAGCGTAGGTAAGTGCAGTTTTCGTCGAAACGTTTAATAGATCCAAACAAGAGACCTATGCCAGAGAAGCAATAATTAAAACTTGGAAAATCAAGGCGGATCTGGCTATGAAAGCTGTACCATTATCTACGAACTAAATAACTGTAATAAGCGGCCTCCATAGTCTAGAGGTAACGTTCCCACCTCATGACTGGTGGTACGCGGGTTCAAATATCCGTGTCGTGGCTTTACGGCACGTAAAAGAACCTCAGATCCCCAAAGGAGGTGACTGAGCCAAATTACAGGACGTTTCCCGCCCAACAGCAGTCTCTAACACCTCTGGTAGATGGGGGAAGCATTATAGATACCTCTCAGCTCGTAGAGCCGGTCTCGCTGGCTGGGCGGGACTGATGGTAAGCACCAGTACCGGTAGGATATATAGACTGGTAGAAATCATAGAGGAAGCACAATGGACAATACAGGTCTAAGTGCATGGGGAAACCCACCCTCTCCAATAACTAACTAACTAACTAAATAACTGTAGTAAATAAAATCTTGTCTGTGTTATTCTTAATGTATCAGTCAACACAATTAAAAACAATAACAATATGACATATAACACAACAGGATGCATAAAATAAAGAAAATATTGTGACGTGACTCCTGAAAGCCGGAATGTCGGAGTCAGAGCGAGCGTCCACTGCTAGACAACGGCTCGGTAGTCACGTTACTGCTACAATAAGAGCAGTAGATGCATCGATGACAAACACTTTCGTGCGACAACGCGTACATAGACAGACCCTTACCACGGAAATGAAAACCAGAACTAGTTCAGTTCCAACGGTAACCAATACGCTGGCTACCGTTGCATCGAAAACGCTAAACAGAACCATTGAACATCGTGTCTTCTAGACCGTCCGACTTTCGAATATAACAGACCGAGCGAACGGAGGAACAGAACAGAGCAGGAACAGAGCAGAGCCAGAAGCGAGAAGCGAGAAGCGAGGAGACAGACACAGAAGTCAAAGGAAGAAATGAACTGGCGCTCTATCAAGAGGCAGACATCTTTCAAGCAAGCAGACGTTGAAGACCTTGTTTTGTGTCTTATAGTTAAAGTAATATGAATTTTATAATTATCTGTAGTTCGTCTGGTCCAATATATCGCCTCATCTAATCCGGAACCCATTAATGCCTTGTCGCGTTACCAGGATACGTGACAGTATTATCTGCCTTATTTTTTTATTTTGAAACTTTAATAAGCATCACTGGAAAGTTTGGTGATATAGAAGGTTATTGTAGATGTATTCGTATTGTTATTAATTATTATTGCGAATATTAGTTAAATTCCTGTCTCTTTTGACGTTTAAGAAAAAACCAGTGCAACATCTGTTCCTGAAAGACTTTATGACGTGTGTACTTAAGTTACATAGCATGAAAATTAGTGGTAGAAGCAAAGGGCTCCGCAGATGAATAAATTGATGGACATTTTGTGAGTAGGCAGGCATCTACTTCTTGCAGTAATTTATTCATGGCATGGGTAATCTGATTGATATCTGTGGCGTGTGTCAGAACATCGATCGGTTTGTGGTGGTTCAGACCGTTCGCAGGGCCTCCGCTACAGATATCACCGTATTTTGTATCTTCAGCATCGTCACCCATAACTTTCTCTCTGTTTACGCACTTGGCGGCGGTTGTTCTTTGTTTGTTTGTTCTATTCTGCTCCTGATTAAATGTGCATTACAGGAAGGTGTTTGTGTTGTAGATGACGAAGACAGAAGTTCTGGTGTTGTTTCTTGGTCTTAGTAGGATTAACTACAATGTCGTTTGAAGTCAAGATAGGCCTACATTCTCGAGATTGTGTACTTGCCGAAGTGTTAAAGGAATGGAATATACGTCATATTTGCAAACGTAACAATTTTATAGCGTAAAATTTACAGTAAAAAACTAAATATTAATGTCTTCTTGGATGTTTCTTTATGTTGTTTAATGGGCACCAGTATTCCGGAGAAACGTGCTCTTTCCTTCTTCAGGGTAGAAGTTACCCTTCCGCTGACGACGAAATTAGCAAGTTCCTCTGGAACTTTTGTACTTTTCTACAAAACTGCACTGTATCACATCTCGTAAAACAATAGATCTCTACAGGCACAGCTCTGAGAACATCAAATCTCAAAAAATGAAACGAATATTCTTTTGAAATTCGGAGCTGTTTCAAGCAAGATGATTCAGGATATAGCTGAAATCACAATCATTTTCGTACAATCTTACTTCAAAAAACCAGAAAATGTGTAGCAGTGTATTCTGATCCTTATACGTACCGTCACATGAAGGGGTGTACGCGTGACGAAAATAACGGGGTTTAGATCGGTTGATTGGATCTATTTCCACTTCGGTTACAGATTTTTCTTGATCACAATTATAACGCTATCGCTATTCTACGTTGCACACGCACTAGGATTTTCAGTTTCCACTAGTCGTCTTCTGGCAACAGATCACAATACAGAAACTAGCACTTCGAATCACTATGAAGTTTAATTGCCGTTTCTTGTTCAGTCACCCTGGAACCTGGAAGTCTCTCCGTCTACTACTCACTCCTTCAGCTTCGGAATTCTCTTCACTTATGTAGAAGCAGCACGGACACGCATCACAGAAAACGCGTCACATGATTGCTACCAAGACAGTCTATTGGTGCACTGCCTAGACATAGAGAAATCACATGTCACGTGGTCGCTACCCAGCCAGTCCATTGACGCGCTGGCTGAACCAACAGAAAACACATCACGTTACCACTACCCACTGTTGTGTGACGTCACTCCCTACGTTGAAGTGTTTAATGAGCTGTTGCCTAGAAACGGGTGGCATAATCCCTTTCTGTTGTTGCGTGCGTGTATTACTTAGCAGCGGCTGTTTCTGTGGCTGAAACGTTCTTGCATGGAGTAAATACGCCACAATACGTAATTATATTTAGAGAAATATTGTGTATTGAATAGGTAATTGGCACAAAGTGAATGAAAAGTTAGGAGATGAAACCCAGAAATTAAGCGTTTTTGCTAATGTTTCAAAGAAGTGGAAGAACTAGTATATTCGCATTTCATCGGCAGTTTCTGTTTTGGACTTTATTATTCATTCATTGTATAATGTAATTCATGTAATATTGTCGGCATATTTTAAGGCTCTATTAATTTTTGTATTGCTAGTTTGGTGGGACTAAGTCCCTCGTACTGCGGCCACTTCTGGCCTATTGTACCAACCCCAGATGATAGGTGAGGGTGATTGTAGAGCAGTTGGTGGGATTAAGATTGGCAGGGGAGACCGAAGTACTCGGAGAAAACCTGCCCCAGCGCCACTTTGTCCACCACAAATCCCACTTGACCAGACCCGGGATCGAACACGGACCGCCGCAGTGGGAAGCCAGCGACTAACCGCTTGAGCTATGGCGCACCTTTTAAGGCTCTAAATATTTACAGTGTAACGACATATTTGAAGTCATTGACTGTAGTAATTCTGTAGTAACTGTAGTATTTTCGTGACGTCTGTCATAGTTATAATGGACTTCATTTTCGGAATACGTCCCGCTTTCATTCATTCTTATTGTCAAAATGTTAGGGGTACGTGGCTGTTTCCAGATATTCAATTTCTTTCACTCTGTGAGCTCTGTAGTCTTCAATTAGTTACTTTTTCCTTTAAAATTGATATGTTGCCGCATATGTGTCAAGATTGCAAATGCGCTTGAATATATACCTTCCCTATTTTCTCCAGACCGTTATTACTTTATGTTTTGCGTCCCTGTATTTCTACTTTGAAGTAAGCTGTTCTCAGGAATATTTCGTCCACAGTTCCCGCTACATACAGTATATACAACGGATAGTAGTGCCTGGAGAGAACCTAAAAAAATTGCGGATTTTTGCACTTGCAAACAGTTTTGCAGAATTACGACGCAGACTGTATGCAGAGAATGTTACTGTTACTGGTCTCACCCCTCTGTGGTCTAGTGAACCGCGTTCCTGACTACAGATCCAGAGGTCGGGGTTCGATTTCCGGCGCTACCAGATTTTTTCGGAGAAGTAGTGGGTCTGGAACGGGGTCCACTCAGCCTCGTGATGATAATTGAGGAGCCTTTTTAAGGAAATACTGGCTCCTGTCTAGAAAATTGAAATTAACGGCCGTGGGGATTCGTTGCGCTGACCACGCGACAGCCTCTGTCCGCAAAAGTTGGCACTAAACTTCGCCGACAAGCGGCGGTCGCTCGATCGGTATAGTTCGCTTGCGGACTAAAATCACGGAGTTGTTTGTTACTGGTCTGATGACGTCGGATAGCATAGGTCCTAATATTCAGTATACTGATATATCTTACGAGATGATATAACCCCAGGGCGTAATATTGAGTGAATGCGCGTCAGTTGATCTTGGCGCCAACAGAAGGGGTTCGTCATACAAACTTTCCCCTATACAGCGTCCGATTCGACAGTTTATGGTCACAATTGAACATTATGAAGACTTCTGTTTTCTGTGATATAACGTCGCGTAGTCTGATGGAATTAACCGAAGTTTCGGAAGAACATATTGCCTCCATCTGCAGGGTCGAAGAATAAGTCAACGAAGAACCTAGAATGAAGCAGGAAGCTCTGCTTGTTTATTACTGCGTTCTTTCTTGGCCTAAAGCTTCGAGCCTGAAGATGGAGGTAACATGCTCTTCCAAAACATCACTTGACTTTTAGCTGACTAGACAGCGTAATATTCCGGAAGGTAGTATTCGTCATTTTCCATATTATCCGAATAATGACTAAAGGAAGGTACGAGTATATTGGTAGGCGTTTAAGGGACCGCTTAAGTGTACACAATTGTACTCTTAAAAGTAAGAGTACAATTGTACAAAAGTACTTGTAAAAGAGAGAGCCAGTGAAAGTTAAATTGATATATGATCATCATAATCACCCGGGGCAGGCTACAATAGGCCAATCAGTGGCCGCCGTGCCGAGTGGACCCAGTTGGACTCCCCCCCCCCCCAAACGAATTAGAACTGTGCCTTATAGAGCGTTTCTCACGGGATTGACTTTAGTCAAAGTTTTATCAGTTTTAAATCGTGGCTAACTGGTCAAGGGAGTTTCTTACAGAATTCATTGAGTTATGTCGGTGTCCATTAATGTTTTTGGAAGACGAAATCGAAAGATTGTAGCGACCAGGTCAAGAAAGAACTGGCTTATGATGTCACTAACGTGAAAACAACTGCCAGAAATGCAAATCCTGACTTAATCGAGAGAATGTTGGTCTCCATATGACTCTGCATTTCTTTTTTCTTTCCACAACTGTAACCATAGCAACGTAATATAATTTTCTCTGAGGACGTCATGATAAAATTTTCAATGATAGTGAATTGGCCAATATTCGTAGCGAACTGAGTAATATTCCCTAAGCCTTTTCTACTCGTGTGGAGAGAAAACTGCGTGGTTTCTGAGTGCCAGTTTCTTCCTCAGTTAGAACTGTGTAGGAAATTGAGCGTGTATGTGGACTATGTCCTCCTCTTTACAGTTGAGCTCTAATCATCGCGACCAATTTGCACGAGGTTCCTGTAATTGTGTGCACTGCTGTGGTGATCATATTTCTTCTCTCATTCTCATCCAATTTCGCTCCTCTAAGCAGTGCCTTCAGTTTGTGGTCTGTGATACGAATTCTCAAATTCCTTTTCGTTTCATTTCTCTTACTGGGAGCATTATATTCTATATTTAAGAAGAAGCTAAAAAGGAATATTTATTTCCCAAAAAATCTCTTGTATCCATCATTACGGTTTTGTATTTTCTCTGCATTAACTGTATCAATTTAAAATAAGTCAATATAATCTTCATGCAGCCGATAAACGCATACGGAAAATTTTATATTATGCAGCTGACTAAGTTAGAGACTCTGACATTAAGGGAGGAACACAGACTGAGGGTGTTTGAGAACAGGGCGTTGAGGAGAATATTTGGACCGAAGAGGGATGAAGTGACAGGAAATTGGAAAACACTGCATAATGAGGAGCTTCATAACTTGTACTCTTCGCCAAGCATATTTATAATAATCAAGTCAAGGAAGATAAGATTGGCGGGGCATGTAGCACGAATGGGGAGAAGAGGAATGCATATAGGATATTGGTGGGAAAGCCAGAAAGGAAGAACAAGACGTAGGTGGGCGGACAATATTAAAATGGATTTTAGAGAGATAGGATGGGAGGGTACGGACTGGATGGATCTGGCTCAGGATAGGGATCAGTGGAGGGCTCCTGTGAACACGGTAATGAACCTTAGAGTTTCATAAAATGGTGGGAAATTCTTGAGTACCTGCACAATTGGCGGGTTCTCAAGAAGGATTCAGCTCCATGAAGTTAGTTAGTTTTAGCTGACTAAGTATTCCTTATTGACGAAATGTGTTACGTAGTGCTGAAACTATACGTGTGGGACACATTGCGAGGCGAAGTAGGACACGGGCGGTACAGATTTCAGGTTGATACTTAAGATATATGTTGAAGTTACAAGGTTACAATAATTGCAGAATACCGGTAAAAGTAGATACTGTAGGGTTCTGACGATGGTGTATAACACACAGAGATAGTGGGTTTTCGGACTTTGTCCATCGTCCGGATTCTAAATAACTAAGTAAAAGACACATTTATTTATTTATAATCCGGACGATGGACAAAGTCCGAAAACCTAGTATTTCTGTACGGGTAAATGTGTCTTTTACTCTTGTAAGCGTGTATATCAAGAATCCTTATCTCAATCAGACGGTCTGCCCAGCTCCGTCCAGTTTTTGTTAATGCAGACAGCTCACCTGATCCTCACAGCGTCCGAATTCCTGGTTATCTGTGTGGAACTACGGCGACCTCTCAGGTTACCTGTTAAGCTTATAGCCTAAACACATATTGCAGGCGTTGGAGTACGGTGGACAAATAAGGTATTTAATGTCTGAGAAGTATAGAATTGATAACTTTGAGGTTTCCACAGCGGCGGTTGTGAATAACTCTATCTTCTGGGATATCAAGCCGCGTGGTTCATTGAAATTCAACCGACGTTTCGGAGGAACATATTACTTCCATCTTCATCATCGAAAAATATGCCAAGCAAGAAATCGGCATTAGAGTTGTGGTTGCTACCTACTTCCTTCCGGTTTCTAGCTTGCTTATTTCTTCAATCCTGAAGATGGGAGCGACATGTTTGTCTGACTTTCAAGGGACCACGCGACGCTATATCCCAAAATATAGAACAGTTGAATACAGGTTTCGCTTTCGCTTATTTGGGACGGAAACCATAATATTAGAGAGTTCATCATAACTTTCACAGACATGACAAATGAAACGTTTTGGCACGATTTAATAAAACTATGTTCGAACATGCATCTTCTCTTATGTGCTATATGGGCTGTAGTTTTCACTAAATAATATACATTTTGTGAAATACAAATATGTAATTCATCTTGAAAACTGCAACAGCAAGAACATTTATTTCTATCCTTGAAAATATTGAAGACGGCAGATCATATTTTGAATATGTTGTGCCACATACAGTACAATTCTGTGTAGAAATAAAATATTGTATTCTTAAATGTTTTGCCTGTCTTCAGTTTATAAATACCTCTTGTTGAGTCCGTAATATTTCTGACGGGAAGTGTAACGTAGGTCTCCTTTCCTTCACAAGGACACGTAGCCTAGTACGTATGTCGCGGGCTACGTGTTACACTGTCCAGATGTTTCTCGACTTCCCAACTACCAGGAGTGATGCCTTAATCCTTGCATCAGTTTAAGTAATATGTATGACACTGAGTGAACATATGCTGTTTCTTTATACTCCATATGTACACGAAGCTAAGGTAATTCTTTATTAACGATAATGCTTTTCACAATAATTACCTAAGTCCTCTTACACTTCGACTCCTTTTCGTAACTACAATGACTTTTACCATTATGAGGAACTGCTACATGTAATGAAAAGGGTTGGGTTAGATTATCTTATTGTGCACAGTATAGCTGGGTTTGTCTCTCGCGTGGAACAGTGCTGATGTAGAGTATTTGTTGAAATAATTTCCTTGTCAATTTCTTACAGTTGAGCACGTTTATATTAAATTTACTTATCGAAGTTTTCTCTCCGTGAATTGTTCATATCACTGTTTCCTCTTCCTACGAAGTATAATGAACTTCACAAGCACACATCACTAAATTCATATGTTGAAAAATGGTTCTTCATTTCACCCGCCATCTTCCCTTATATATTCCGTATACAGTGTTATTTTATGCGTCGGAACAATGGCAGAGATAAGCCCCATTTGTATAATAATATATGTCCGTCTGTGGTTGGGTAACAAAGGGCTCCCATTGTCGCCCCTACATTTTCTCATTTTAAACGCATACACGCTGATATAAATAATGGAAATGGGCTGTTTCATTTTAGATACTATTCAGTCACGAAAACACTCTCCCATATTCTTGTCCCCTTTCGGAATGCACTGGCAACGAGGAAGCTACATTAATCTCCGTACGAACGAGTTTCCCGCCAGCTGTGCTAGATTGTGGTGACGGTGTATTGTGTGCATAAGCAGACTGTTCAGTAGTCTATGGAAGCGCTGTGCAGTCAGCTGTAGACTTGTAACAACGTAGCACACACCGGGAGCCACACCACGCACCATAGGTTGATGTCTCGCTCCAAGGATGGTGATGGTCTTGATGCCGAGCTGTAAGCTCCAGGGGGCTGCCTGGCGGGATGCGGCCCCATCGAGGGTAGTGTGTAATCCATATCGTAGTCTGAGAATGGAAAAGCGTAATTAGTTTCCCTTACGATCTCAGCTTATTAACGTACGGGCACGGTAAACGTTTCAGAACACAGTAGCAATTGACCAGAAACTATAACCAGCAGCAACACTGAGAATAGTAATGTAAAGTGTTAAATATTGTCATTGGTATGGCTTCTAAATAGGGTCTTTACGAACTGCAACCTGTTGTGTATTGTATCCGTCAACACAGCAATTCAGATGAAGTAATAACAAAGGTTGAAGAAAGTTGTCTTCTGGGTTTAGGCACCGTGTATTCTTCGTTTTGGCCGACGTTTCGGAGGAACGTAGCGCCTCCATCTTCAGAGCAGTTGAATAGCTGCGGAGAGCAGTAGCTGTGGTGATAGGATGTGGAAGGTGCTGCTTATATACGAAGTAGGCAGGGGGGGGTGG
>NW_019728498.1:324968-402348 GCF_002891405.2 Cryptotermes secundus | reverse complement strand
TGCTATTGTATTGACCTCAAGTTTCCTGTACTCACTGGCCGTTCCCCCTCTCCCTTAGTCACACACCATATATGGCCTTAATCGCTCTCCACTGCTCCCATTGGTCCGTTCTCCCTAACCACCCCCCCTGCCTACTTCGTATATAAGCAGCACCTTCCACATCCTATCACCACAGCTACTGCTCTCCGCAGCTATTCAACTGCTCTGAAGATGGAGGCGCTACGTTCCTCCGAAACGTCGGCCAAAACGAAGAATACACGGTGCCTAAACCCAGAAGACAACTTTCTTCATTGTCATCGCCGTGAAAACCTCAAAACCTACATACGAGTAATAACAAAGGTTATTTACATTTGTATTAATCAAGACATGTTTCGAACCTATCGATTCATCATCAGGTATATCTCTGTGTACTTAGAAGCTCGATTTATATTCGGTATGGATCCACATTTTCCTTCATATTTGACAGTACGATTATGTAATTATTGCTTAGTAGCGGACCTCTGGTTTGTTCAGTTTTCGATTTTGAGCTGTAATGGTATAAAATAAAATAAAATTAAATTAAACTGGAGTTAGATGTGAATTACGGCCGCGCCACAGCTCAAGCGGTTAGTCGCTGGCTTCCCACCGCGGCGGCCTGGGTTAGATCCCGGGTCTGGTCAAGTGGGATTTGTGGTGGATAAAGTGGCGCTGGGGCGGGTTTTCTCCAAGTACTTCGGTTTCCCCTGCCAATCTTAATTCCACCACTTGCTCCACAATCACCCTCACCTATCATCTGGGGCTGGCACAATAGGCCAGAAGTGGCCGCAGTACAAGGGACTTAGTCCCACCCCACTAGCAGTAGATGTGAATTAATTTAAAACTAATTAAGAATTAAAGTTAAAAAAATTTAGAATAGCGTGTTTACTTGACCCTGTGATTGGTGTTGTTATACTTGATTTTTTTTTAATTTGTAAAAAGGGGGGGTGAGTCTGTGTCCACTTAGTGTTACTGCCACCATCGAGCCCATTGTATCAGCCCCGGACGATGATGGCAAGTGACTGTAGAATAGTTAGAACAATGAAAATTGAAAAAGGGAAATCTGTATACTTGGAGAATTTCTGCCGCTTTGTCAACCACGAATCCCACATGACTTTCCTGGCTCAAACCCGAGACCGTCGCAAAGGTCAACCAGCGACAAACCGCCCTATATTGGACATTTACCATTGTTACATCTAATCAATTAATTAATATTACCTTCTACTTTTCTGTTTATTCGAGATATTTTTTACTTTAATATACATATGTGATATTTCTTGTATAAAAGCAGTACAGTTTCTATTCCTTTGCGTATAGGTCGCTTCACAAATTAAATTTAATGTTTTGATTGTAAAACTTGACTTTTAGCATGCTTAAATAAACACCTAATTACAAGTAATTTCGATAAAAGTCTGACAAACCATAAATATTTATGGGAAAGCTAGGGCTTGAGAGTAAACACGCAGGAATGTTTCAAGAGCCAGTGCTGTAAATAAACATCATAAGGAGGAGCTTTTGTCGAATAAGCATAAGACTCGATGGAACATGTTTATAGTTTTCCTAAATTAAAAATAAATTTAGACTGCTTTGAGTTTCTGTTTATGCACTCTGACGTAGATTGACTCTTAGGAGCATTTCGCAAATTAGCGCACTGTGTTAACAGTCCAAGGTTTGGGTTCCTCATATAAATCGAATAAATGAATAATACATTAGCAGATAGGCCATGTACGAGTATACACATCTCATGTACATACTCCTTTGCACTTTCTATCGGTTTCTGGCGAAATTTCATGCTGAATTTCATAAGTAATATTACAAATAGAGTATGAACTTGAATTTAACAATAAATTCATTATAAGTTTTTGTGGTTGGTAAATCTAAAAGCAAGAAATTTTACAGATGTACCTTATTGGACTGTAATTATTGTTTGTCTTGTAAGTCGTCTTACCTGCGTCACGCCATTCCTCGAGACCGAAGTCGCTCTGAATTTGGTTCTCTGGCATACGGTCCTTCCAGGATTTTCCCCTTCCTCGAGCTATAAATGAAAATTATACCACAAGGCATTCCCATGTCAAAGAAATTATTTCGTTAGTCATGAACACACATGCAGAATTCGGCTGTATGATTGGAAAGTAAAATGATTTTATCCTTAGGAGCATGGAGCATGTTCATCCGGGACATACCCCGTCACGTGAATATGGAATTGACTAATCCAGTTTGATTTAAATAGAAGAGAAAATGGAAGAGCTTTATTTTTATTTTGGGATGTAACGCAGTNACACATGCAGAATTCGGCTGTATGATTGGAAAGTAAAATGATTTTATCCTTAGGAGCATGGAGCATGTTCATCCGGGACATACCCCGTCACGTGAATATGGAATTGACTAATCCAGTTTGATTTAAATAGAAGAGAAAATGGAAGAGCTTTATTTTTATTTTGGGAGAGTAGTTCGTTAAGTTCAACCAGCGTTTCGGACAACATGTCGCCTCCGTCGTCAGGATAAAAAGCTAAGCAAGGTACCAGCTTGAAGCAAGTAACTTGCAGGAAATTTTACGTAGCCTGTGTAATGCTAAAAAGCTTGTTTCATCATGCTTGAGAATGGAAGTCAATGAAATAGTTTTCTGAAACGAAAGTTGGCGTTGGAATGAGAATAACATTACACTTAAGAGTACAGAATTATAAAAATGAGCAATAAACTACCTGTCGTCTGACAGATTACTGATGAATGAATGAATGGGTAGGAAACAGTAAGTGTGACGTGGCATTAAGAGGTACCAGTCAGATACAAGCGGAGCTGCATGAGAGAAAACCGACATAAATCATCCTCGTCTTACCCGGTAACCATTATGAGTCCACACCTTTGTTTCAAAATTGTAAGCAGTATTTTATTAACAGGTTAGGGTAAATGAGGACAGATTCATTAATAACAGGTATGTAAGAAATGAGAGATTTCTCGCTGATCCATCTGTGACAGTAACAAGGAAACTGGAGGTTACCGTTAAGTGTAATTATTGTTTTCTATAGTGTGTAATAAATGTAGTTAAGGACAAAATTTCTTGCCTATTTATAAAGAGAAGCTGTTGCGCTTTTATGGATTATTTACTGAGCAGCTTTTGTTTCATTGCTATCTCCGAACTCCCATTCTCAGTGAGGATATTTACGCTACTGCAAAAAGACAGATTGTAGTTATCCACGACAGAGACAATTTTTGGTTCCTTAACCAACTGACGATCTGCTGTCCGGCGAGACAACGGTGACCGTTATAATTGGTTGACAGAGGTGGTTGAAAGCCGTAATAATTGGTATCCAGTGGTGATGTTCGAAATTCGCTGCCGTTGTACAATTTCTAATGATATTGTAGCGTGTAGACCTGTTTTTTGGTAACGGTCACAAAACGACGCCCGTTGCTAGGTGACGCGAATATATTCCCGCGGAAACGGTTAACTTACGAGAATGACCGATGTTTTCTACGTGGGCCGTGCCGAGGAGTTGTCTTGAATACAATTGGGGCAATCAAATCAGTTCCGTTGAGTTCTGTATTGGTAGCTGTGAAGAGAGGACGTGAGCCCAAGAAACTGAATAAACTCCACTGTTAGAAACCGTTGCCAGGGACCGACTGGTGGAAACACAGCACGCTGGAAAATGCTTGGTGGGATCTGTGGTGATTTGTGAATTGTGGAGATTGGCTGTGGCGCTGTAATTCTTTGTAGGACCGAGTCACGTGCATAAGTTGTCAATAAATCCACTCACCAATACAAACCCCGTCTATAGTCACACTCTAAATCATGACAGTATTTATTGGTGACGGTGATTACCATCGTGAACCTCTTTGGTAGGGTCACATTATGAACACGCCGAAGCTAAAACAGCATCAGAGCACATTCAGGAAGACTTTCATTTTAAAGTTAATTCGTATCAAGCCATGCTTGTGCGTCTGAATCTCACTTCATTGGGTAAGGGGGGAAAACCCTGCTACATTTCAGTGTTCTTCGGTAGTATAATACATACGTATACTTAACCGTCTAATGACTGAAGTGCACCCAAATTATGTTTAAAAATTAATAAGGATTTTTATTTAAGTAATTTCGAAGGCAAGAAACCTTGGTAAACTCCGGCGAATTATTTTAGAGCAGTAAGCAAAAGACTGATTTTTTCGAAACGTTTGAGGAATACTTAAACCAAACTATTTCGGATTTTATAGTATGTAAAATATTCCCGAAGAAATTCGTCTACTACAATGCCAAATTCGGCCGAAATGGACGAAACGGTATGGAAATACCTTTCATCTCGACATCCTGTATATAAAGAACGAATAAACAGCCGAAGATTTCTCTTTATATAAGATAAGGTGATGGAAACAGCCTTTTCCCATTGCTCTGGCAGCAGGAATAGGATGAAGAAGCCTGTGAATCTCAATTTTAATTTATTACTTCGTACCTGGACAGTTCTGTCGAAATCAATGAATACCTAGCGGTGTATATTTTCTTATTAATATTTTCTATTCCCAAAGAACTGCACTCAGTACCAAAAATTCAGCTCTATATAACTCAGTCTGCCCAACTTCGTTAAGCCGACGTATATTTAATTCCTAACAGAATTAATTTTCCACTTTTAAAAATAATGTGCTGCTCTGAAAGTACTGGTTTTAAGATATCGATTCTCGAATGTCGTTAGCGACTGTAATCTGTCTCCTACCTTTTGTCTATTATACATATAATCTGGAAAGTAACATTCTTTGGTGTATGATGCCATGCAGTCTGGTAGGAACTGCTAGCAGACAGCATGGCTCTCTATAGTCACTGCCGTGAGTACCTCAAATCTCCTTCAAAAATCTGCAAGCAATGAATTTTATAAATGTCGTATGTGTGTAAATAATATACGAGTATAGTATGGTGAGGGAAAGTTGTCCCTGTGCTCAACCTGTTAAGCACCATACCATGAATACATGGGGAAGTGGCTGTATAGCTCCACGTATTCTTGACCTAGACACTAGTTTGAAATGAGTGGTCATCTTCAGGGACCGGCCGCTTTAACCCCGGATAAAGAGCGACCAGTACCCACTGGATAGGAGGCTGGGAGGGCCCCAGAACCGGTCTGGACGCTGTGGAGAGGAGGAAAACCAGGACTCGAATTCCGACCCCTCGGATCTCCCGNTCACGTGGTTAGTGGCGGAGGTCCGGGTTCTATCCCAGGTAAGGTTATACGGCGTGTAAATAAATACACATTACAACGCTCTGTGGTAGATAGATGGGTTTAATCTGATCACATTTGTTAATACACCAATGTCCGGAAAAGCTTCCTTTTGGCACTAAAGGTCACAAAATTTTCCAAGAGGGTGCATAAGTTTTAGGGGGTACTATCGTTGTTTTATATTATAAGAGTTGCTCAAAATGGCGGCCGTCAACTTCATTGCATGTTCTGCACTGCCTGCCTATGTTATGCTGAACTCTTTGAAAGATTCCCGGCATATATCGGATGGTTTCAGCTGCTACTGCAAATTTTGCCACAAGATCATGTTGTCTATCCACTGGAGTCTCCTACACCAGGCTTTGCATGTACCCCCAGAGTGAAATCAAGTCACGGGAGCGAGGGGGGCCAGGTTATTGGGCCTCCACGTCCAATCCAAAAGTTTCATTCAAATACTCACGGATGACACTAGTGCAGTGTGCTGGGGCGCCATCATGCTGGAAACATTTTACCACGGACTTCCGAAGGCAACACTTCCAGCAGCTCGGGTAAGATCTCTTGGAGAAATGTTAGGTAAATGTCACCAGTAAGCCAGAGAGCTAAGAGGTAACGGCGTCTTCCTTCGCATTTCAGAGGCCCTAACGTGTAAACAAAGCGTTTCCGGACATGGGTGTACTAACAAAATGTGCTCGGATTGAACCCATCTATCTACCACATAGCGAAGTAACATACATTTATTTACACTCTGTATACATATACATACATATGTTCAAAGACAGCTTATAACACATTATTTGTAGAATTAATTTTAATATTTACCTTTCTTCCTAGTTGTGGGGAATGTTACAGATGAAATTGTTGGCGTGGAGGTGGTCGTTGGCGCTGGAATTTCTGTAACATAAAATAAATATATTCACCCTTTTATTTATTTATGTACAGAGCGGTTAATATGACAGTTGTCATCTTCGAAAGTTGGAACTAATTTTCTGGTAGTGAAAACGAAAGTTTCGGCATTCCTCAAATTCCAGGCATGTCCATTCCCATTCTCACACTTTATCTCCTTTATCTCCCTATGCTCCTTCATAATTTTATTCTGTCGTCTCATTCTTGTCTTCTCTGTCGTTCAGAAACTTAGTTCGAGATATGTAAGTAGGAATGAACTTGTAGTATTTTTTCTTTAATTTCCGAGTTTCCTGCAAGCTTCACCTCGGATATACTTTGACTGAGATTCATATATTTTTGAATGTATTTATTTCTGAACTACAATTCTCGTACAAAACGTGCAAGTTTTACACGGGGAATTCCATTGTTTGAAATATTATTCTATTTAAATCACACTGAAAATTTTGGAAATTTGCCGTAATCTTCCTATATTACAATTATATTGTGGTTAAATTATAAAGGCAAAAACTAAAGACTAAGTTGTCCCTGTATTTAATTACGTAATTAAACACTAAAACACAAAGGCATGTGAAAAATGGAATTATAGCTCCATCATTCTTGACCTTGGTACCAGATGGAGATGTGTGGCCAGGTTCACGCCCAGGCCACTTTACTCCCAGGGAACCTTGTCTCCTGTACCCATTGCATAGGACGCTGGGACAGGTCGCTATGGAGAAAAGAAAGAAATTTTACCCGTATTTTGAATCGATCCGCGGCCGTACAGCCCGTATCCTGGTTCCTTAGTGCTAAATTATGGATATTAATGTAGAGTTTTTAACTGTGTTTTCGGTAGCTGACAGTAGCACCACATTTCGTGTAAGTTTAGATCTTCAGCATGTGTTTCTGTGTTCGTGATGTGTAGACCGTAGCATGCCGATACGTTTGAGAATGTGCAGTTTGGGCTAGACGATTGTGTATGGTCAACACAGGAATGTGGATGTGATGCCGTGTAGTCTTGCAGGTGGATACAAAAGTTTCCGGTAAATATGTTGCCTTCATCGGCAGGGTTCAATTCGGTAGGGCGAGGATGTGGTCAGTTTACATAGCAACTTGACAGGATAGTGATCACTCTAATCCACGGGAGAGGTATAGGACTTTTAACATGTCCTTATGTAGCTGATTTGCATCCTTACCTTATTCACTTCGACCCTGAAAATGGAGGCAGCGCGTCTATATTATCTACCTACAAGGCCATACGATGTCACAATTCATGAGTTCAGAATCTAAATGATCATATCGTGCAAACCCCAAAGCTTATGGGACATGGTGTCATGTTCTGTATTGTTACGTGTATCAGTGATTTTAGACGCGGGTTTGGCTCGGTGAGTCTATGTATTGGATGTTCACCAGACGTAACTACACTTAATTATAGCACTTTCAAGCTTATTTTAACTATAACAAGTCGTAACTATGAAGAATGATGACGCTCTAAAGGTTACTGTGACTACACCACTTAAACTAAAGAAGTCACTTCTTATTTCTGACATCTTATTCTACCGAGTCGAGTTATGTTACGACCGACTTTCAGTCAGCCAGTTTATCTTGGAATAAGGTACCCATCTGGGGGTTACGATCAGATTTTTGTTACTGTCAGACAGTTGCGGGTTTGTTGATGTGGGGCGCTGTCTCTGGCGAGAGGGTGGGTCTGTCATTTACAATTCCTGCTGGCTCTCGCCAGCGCAGTCATTCTCGAGTCTGAGTTCCGTTTGACTCATGACCAAATTGTACTCTCACAGAACCAAACTTACCTTGCCATTGCCTCCTACTACTCACAGGGCTACTGTGGAGGTATTCGACCCCATCTCCACACGGGGTTTATTCGGTGGAGGTATTCGACCCCCCTGACTTCTAGTTATAACTGTTAGGCGGCTGTGATAACAGACACCGCCTTGAAGGGTGTAACTTTGCGTATTCTTCTTTTATTAAGTCGTTACTGTGCAACCTCCAATTCACTGCCGTGGTTATCGGCTTTCAACAGTGAAACAGTGAACCACAGTAACTAGAACCGTTGTGTAGCGATGGACGCCTATTCGCAAATACTGTGGAACGTGTTTACCTACTTGTTTCTTAGAAACGGCCCAATCTGTCACAGTATTTCATATATGCAAGTTATGTCGGAAGTCGGCTGTACGCAATAAGAGTCATGTCCCTCGGAACAAGTACTTTTGTTACAGATGCGGATGTTTATGATTCAGCCTTGTGTTAAGTTTTTAAAATACGCCAACAGAGAACTTTATGAATGTGCTGTTTACTGTGCAAATTTACACAGTTAATGCATGGAAGTTTATAGTGGTGAGAACTATTATTTTTCCCCTTCATAATTTATGAAGTAACTTACCGTCTAGTTTTATGATCCCATCTGTTTCGCCTAGTGAATTCTTGGCTACGCACTTGTAAGATCCGAAGTCATTGTGCTTGACGTTGCGTATTTTCAGCATCATGTATTTCTTGTAGTCGTTGTCAGTTGATACAGCTTCGTACTTGTCCCCTGAGATTGACAACATGCACACAGAAAACCTGTTAAACCTTCTGATAGAATATAAGTAAACTGAACGTCTATTTAAGATTTGAGATTATTTATCGTCCGTCAATATTGCAACATTTTTTTATTCAGTACTTAATTTTAATTTTAGTTTAACATTTTACACTTTGACACTACATGTTTCGGCCTCAGACGGCCATCTTCAGGTGTCTTGATATGTCACAATTATTATATTAAATTGTCTTAGAACTGCTACACTGTCTTACTTCGTGTTAAAATCACACGATGTAGTCCTCCTTTTAAGGTAAAACCAGATAAAATCCTTTCAAGTTTCTATTATACCCACGTTATTTTGGTGCGTTTTATTTCACCTCACACGGGGTGTCGTCCCTTGTTCATAAATGTATGTCTGTCCAGGGTGTTTTGTTTCGGCAGCTTGCCCCTCACGTTGTCTTTACAACGCCACACGCTGTGGAGGAAACACGCACACCAGGGGCATATTGCACTCATAAATGAAAAGTAGGCTACGAACGTTAGGGGCAAGCTGCCGAAACAAAACACCTGGGACAGACATGCATTTATGAACAATGGACGACATCCTGTGTATATTATTAATTGTTGTGTTGTGACGGCTTTCAGTAAAGAAATATATAATACACAACAAGATGCATTTATAGTAACAAACATACATAAATGTGTCTGTCCACGAATGACCGGTTTGGAAAACGTGTAAACCCCAAATTGTACTACGTTTTGGTTGTTAGAAATCTGAAATGTTCACAGTAGGTTTTATAAGCAGTCGTAATACGCAAATCCGGACGGAACATATTTTTGTTTCGCGTGTGGGAATCCTCACTGCAAATGTTGCCACGGGTTCTGCGCGTCTGTGAAACCGCGAACTCGCTGCGGCTCGTTGTCTTAATAATTAATCACCGAGCCAGCAACAGCCGCCACTCTGAGCTAACCTCGCCTCTCCTCCCCTGTTTTGTGGAAATCCTGTGGCTATTATGAGCACCAACATACAAGAATGATGTACGGCAATCTTTGTACAAAAATTACGTTAAAGTAACGTAATCATCATGGGTTTTTGTACATGCACTTCAAGTTGTAACTGACATTATCTACAGATATTACTCTTTTTATAAGGAACCCTGTTTTAATTTTATAACTGGCTGTCTAGTTGTTAATAGGTATAGTTAATGTTCACCCTACTACCACAAAATGCGACGTTAAATAGCATCTGAGCTCGAATTTTAGTCGGATACTGAGGCAGAAAACCGTGATAGTAGTCCGTAAGAATATTCGATTCATTAGTGAAATGAAGTCACTCAGAAAATATTTCACTGGAGTCATTATTATTATTATTGATCTTGTAGCTGTTGACTCAGCACATAATTAATTAAGAATTGAATTGAACTAATATCCTTTGTCCATAATTGGCCTTGTAGCTGTTGACTCAGCACATAAATAATAAAGAACTGAACTGAATTGAATTGAATCAACATCATCATGATCACCATCACCATCATCGTCATCATTATAATTGTCATCGTCGTCGTTTCTTTCTCTGTGTCCATTACAAATACGTTTGTGCTTTAGAGCGGTTAAAATTGCACGCCTTACGTAAAAGGAGATATCACTTCTATGCATTGTTTAAGTTTCAAGTTTACTTTGATTCAAAATGATATCGTCGTCTTTTTGGAAAATGCTGCTCATTGAGTTCCTTCACGGTGTATCAGACAATTTTATATGTTAAATGTCTGCTATTCAGGAAAAAATATAGCCTTCTATAGACATGCTTAAGCTGCTAATGTTGTTCGTAGGGAAGTTGGCATGTTAGGAAACAAGTGTTTCTTTTAATCGTATTTTTAATTTGATGGACATATCAACGCTAAAATTCCTTTGTAAAGTTATTTTAAGTACGTACAAATTGATTCAATACACAGCAAACTTATATACACAACTGTTATAATAATAAATAGGATTTGAAGTTCTCACATCGGTGGGTACGACTAGTTCTATCTTCTGAACTATAACGGATTACACGTCGCGTCATCACAGGAGATACAGCTCCTAATCATAATATAAGATTTGTGGTTCTTATGGCGGATACTTTGAGGATTGCTGTGTTCTGATATATGACGCCGTGTGGTCAGGTAGATGTTTACACAGCAATTTCATATGTATACCATGCGTGCCTTCTTAGTTTCCTTTGCACGCAAAGAAATTTTCTGTTTGGAAATAATGAATACTTCGATTTAAGATCGGAACCCGAAAAGAAAACCTAAGCAACTAATCAAAGTTCCTTACAACAGTAACTTTACGTACGAGGATGGTTCTGAAGACAGTTTCTGTTCTCTCGTAAACAGAGCCAGAATTTCCCAGCGATATTGCCACCGTGGTGACAGATTGTGGTTTCACTTACCCGAGACGATCATGTCCCCCCTTTCTGTGGTCCAGTAGTTGATGGATGCGGGATACGCCTCAGAGAGACATTCCAGAGAGACGTCCTGACCGAGATACGCCCCCTCCAGTTGGTTCGCTATGGTGAGCATTGGCGGAACTGCAGAAGTACAAGAAGTTCAGTTTGATGTCCATCTCTTGCAAAATTATTACAGAGTCAGAAATGTCTGCTTCTCTTTTGGGACACACAAAAATGTCCATGGCTTGATTGTTCATCAGGAGTACTGTTCATTCCCTCAGCCCTTATAATGCAAAATATCAGCATGTGTTACAAACTTGAAACGTTTTACAAGTAGCTTGTAGATCTTTTGCCTTGTTAACTCAATCTTAGGAAAAGAATATGCTGGAAATTCTGCCTCCAACATTTAAAACCAATTGATATATACATGTTATATATATGTTTAATACATTATTAGTGGTAGTGGTGGAGGCGGTGAGAGCAGCAACATATAATATCCAAAATACATTCTAAATCTTTTTCGCCCTCTATGTTTTTTCATTCCGCAAATTTTAATTTCTTTAATTTTATAAAATATCACATTCCTTTTTAACAAATTAAGCTTGGGTACGTACGTTTACATGTTTTGATCTTCGAAATAACGTAGTAGTAAGATCCTAGCTTCGTCGAATCGTAAAATGAGAAGAGAAAGTTAATTACGAGTANAGACACTTCATTCTTCTGCATTTCCGTTTTCAAATTCTCCAATTTAGTTAATATTTCGTTCAATATTTATGATAAATATTTGCAACAGGACGTGCAGAACTTTATTAGACAGACATTTTATGTTTCAGTATTTTTTTACATTTAAAATATTTTAAGGATATAATAACTTCCCAACTGTCTTCAGGAAGACCAGTGCGAGTAACAGCAACTAATAAGAAAGCCCTAAATGCTGTTACGGAAAATGCGAACTTTGCATTTTACACATAGTTTATGAAGTCGTGCACATTTTCCCCCATCAGGGCCTACTGGATAATTCCGCATATTATCAGAGAGTTGGGTCATTACGGCAATCTTATTTAAAATGCGACTGTGAGCAGCAGTGGCTGCTTTAGGAACTAAACTCAGATTGTGAAGAAAGCAGTCTTCTGGGATGTGGCACCGTGTAGATGTGGTGTTAACCTATGTTTCGGAGGAACGTAACGCCTCCATCTTCAGGGTAGAAATAAAAAATAAATTCGCAAGCGAAGAGGCCGTGAGAACCGGTACCGGTACTTACACTGAACTCTAAGCTCCACTCTCTTGCTGATTGAAGGTGGCACTCCATTGGACGCGACGCACAAGTACGCCCCCATGTGGAGCCGGCTGACTCGTACAACGTGTAGCACTTCACCGTCCACATAGTTCACTGGAAATCAGCAAGTGTTTCCGCTACTTACCACTCCAATAATATAATTAAACCTAATACACACAAGCCCAGTGAATGCTGACATACAGAGAGTCAGTATTCACTTCGGTCAGACAACTTTTCTACAATGAATATAGGTTACATGATACGGCATATAATAAATGATATAGTCAGGCCTTTCATGCGAAACAAGAAGTGGGATTCATATATTAATGTACGTAGTTATAATAATTATTAAATTCTGTTACGAGCAGATCAGCATAGACGGGAGAGCAGAGCCAGTTGGCTCAGGTACCTGGCCTAAAGGGGCTCCAAATATATTTTATTTAATTTAAAATTAAATCATTGTCAAAATATGTCAAATAGATAATGTGTAAATTATAAAACAATATGAATTGTTTCTATTGCATAATTTAAAATGTAGTTTAATAAATATTTATTAAATATATTCATATATATTTAAAGTACGATATGTAGACCCATTGCTAGGCAACGATTCGGTAAACACATTCCCGCGACAACGAATACGCAAGCAACAATCGAATAAGTTCCGTTTCTATGCAGCGGCTCTGTAAACATAATAGAGGAAACTGTGTTTTCTATGGATCCGCCTCGACAGTATATAGGTAGTACAGAAAAAATCAAATCAGAATGAGAATGGAGCGAGTCCTCGGTAGTCTAGGAAGAAGGGTTCGGCTGAAGATTGATTTGAGTTATTGTAATTCATTGTGATTACAAGAGATTGTTCAGGAAGGCATCAATAAATCCAATCCTCCAATCCAGAATCCGTTATTATTAGTCACGAAGCCATAAACTCGTGACAGTATGTATTTCGGAGTGGGTGGGACCCCACGTTTGTCGCTGGCCTCTACTCCATCTCACGTCTCTCAGGCCCTGGTTGCGGGTATGGCCTATCCGCATGTATATAACATGGAAGAGTGCCTATGAAAATCCATGTTCATGAAATTGTTAAAATTATTCAACTCATCTACGGATGTGTTGTCTCTACAAATCAGTACATCCGAAATGAACAGATTTGTGTTGTGTACGAAAGTCTGTTTTGCACGGCACAAACAGAATAAGGATTTTGTTGTTGTGGAATTATCTGTAACACGATGTATGGTGAACTGTTTCACGAAGATCCGGAGTGGTGTTCGCTGCGCTGTGTTTTAATTAGTCCCTTAAATTCTGGATAATGTACGCAACATTTTCAAATCATGTTTGATCTGATGACATGCTGCAGAATTAATCAGTTACTAGGTCCGTATTATCACATAGTAGCCTGTCATATGCAAGAAGGTTTAGTGTTCACCAGAGCCCTCCACTGGTCCCTATCATGAGCCAGATCAATCCAATCCATACCATCCCATCCTGGCTCTCTAAAATCCATTTTAACATTGTTCACCCACCTACGTCTTGGTCTTCCTAGTGGTCTCTTTGCTTCGGGCTTTCCCACCAGTATCCTATATAGATTCGTTTCGCCACCATTCGTGCTACATACCCTGCCCATTTCATCCTTGACTCCCATATTACAGATGTAATGTTTATGCAGCCATAATTCGGTCATCAGGGTCGTTGCGAGAACGAGGCAAATCACAAAAAAATTTGGTAATTCAATTGTGAGAGCCTTGTGTGAGATACACTGGATGTTGTATCGTCTAGAAATCGAATGAAAGTAGATAAGAAGAGGCAGCCAAAATCAGATTAAAGTTGATAATAATAAGCTGCCAAAATTGATAAGACGTTGTTATATAAATGCGAAGTGATAACTTCTGGTTCTCTTTATTATTTCCTGTAATAAATACAGATAATAAAACACATTATATTTGCGAGTACATAGACCTCGGGCAAATTTGATTTATTGCAACCTTGCAAAATATCTTAAATGCAGCGTTTCGGTATTTTTGAGGCGAGCCTGGTAAGAGTGTGAACGTCTTACTGTATATTCTCACCACCGCGTCGGCCACACGCGTTTGTAATAGAATTACCGACCCTCTTCTTTAATTTAATAGTAATGAGATTTTAGTAAATTACATTTTGTTTCGTATAGTCTATGTAATGTTATTCCTTGTATCAAGTCTTATACGTATATATCGCCTTTTCGCAAGATTCTGTATTTTTAACAGTGTTATTTGGTACAGTAAGTAAAGGAGAAGGAACGTAATCGTGTTAGGGACCTGTAGTGCGGGTTGCATCCCCACCTCAGACCCCTCTCTTTTCTTGCCGGGCCGGACTTTTTGCTTATAAAGACGACGGGCGTCCCCGGGGAATCCCAGCTAGTTACTGGAAGAAGGAGGTGCTCCCCTAGGCTCAACTCGGCACATTCTCACCAGAGCCGCTCCGCATCGGTCATTACGACAAAGGAGAGGCAATCCCCGAGGCAACTTTACGTGAAGCAGCTATTCAACTTGGCTCTTTCCTTCCAGACGTTCTGTTAAAAGGAATACGTTTCAAGCAAAGTGAATTGTTCCCAGACTCTAATTAATCAGCTCCAGTGTTCTCTAAGTGCGATGTAGACATATTATAGCTGTATGTAGGCCTGTGGAAAATTAAATTAGTGAGTGTTTGTTTAAATATCCAAAAGGAATATGGGTGAAATATGGGCTTTAGAAATACTGAAGCCAAAAATTAATATATGGACTCAAAAATAATTTGAGAAAAGTGTTTCTTTTTCTGAATCATATTTTGATAAAATTTCAGTCTGATAAAAGTTTGAAAGGCTTCTTTTACATCAAAATAAACAATAATTCTTTTAAAGTATTCTCATTTTTGATTAACCAATCACCAATTGCTGTAGATATATTTGTACTTTTACTCGCAATAAATGTTTATTTTTACTTGTCTTTTATGTACTGTTTTACAGCACCGTCAATATCTACAGTATGTAGTGTCGAATGGTAAGTTTGTTGATAAAGTATAGATTATAAAGGCTTTGAAAGGAAGAAGGTCGCGTCCTTATCAAGTTATGATGTCGGAAAGTGCCTAGAGACACCAAAGAAAGTCACGAAAGACCTAAGAATATTCGAAGTATCGACAGAAATTCGAACAGAGAATTTTCGCAGTAGATATCTACATCTTTATCGCTGCACTAACTTGCTTGGCTTTCTGCATTTCCTTTACTTGTGCTAGTATTTCACACGTAAATAATTTAAAACTTAGTGTGTTACCTGAAAAGAGAAATCCGCGTTTCCGGCTATACATATCTTAAGCCACCTCGCTGAAAGTGATTTGTGACTGAATTCCAAGTAGAGAAATTTTTAAATCATAGTTTTATACAGTAAGCTCTTTGAAGACCTTTAGTTAGTTATTGGAGAGGGTGGATTTCCCCATGCACTGAGACCAGTATTGGTCCATTGTGCTTCCCTCTATGATATTCTACCAGTCTCTATACCCTACCGATATTGGTGCGTACGATCAGTCCCGCCGAGCCAGCGAGTTCGGCCTGCACTAGCTTGGCGGTGTCTATAATGCTTCTCCCATCTATCAGAGCCTTGATTTGGCTCAGTGATCTCCTTTGGAGATATGAGGTTCTTTTACGTGCCGTAAAGCTACGACACGGGACACACGGCTTAAAGTCCCTCCCGGAGGACTTGTTTCCTGAATTTTTCCGCCCTTAAAAATTCGACGACCTCCGCCGTACCACGAGTCATGAGGTGGGAACGTTACCTCTGGACTACGGAGGCTGCTCTTGAAGACCTTTACTCACCAACTTTCCCTCATACGCTTCACTACATCAAGCATGGCCGTGATGAACTATAAATCTATAGTCTGACACCCGTATAATTAAATCTAATATAAATTATGTTTTTGTTAAAATTGTGCCATGTAACAGAGAGTTTCGCGTCATCGCCATGCTTGTAATTACGAACATACTGTATAAAACCCACTCATGCAGAATTTGTGACTACGGTTGAAGGTTGCTTCCAGGCAGGTCCTGCTGGGCCTGCAGATAATTTGGGCGATTGTTGTCGGCTGTGTGCAATTTGATCGTGCGCTGCTTTGGGATATTCTGGTGCAATGTGCCTTAGTGAGCCTCTATTGAAGTACCCGCCTGGTTGGCAACCACCCTCTAGCCCACGACTCCGGTTTATCACACACGAGTCTGAGCACGAACCTAGCCTCAATCACGAGATGTCTAGACGAACACCAGTATGTATCAAAACTTTATGTTCACTGCTCCAATGGTTTGCTAGTTATCGCCGACGGACAAGTAATACTAGAATTCGCACAGCCAGTGTGCTTCATTGCTTTCTGCAAGACAAGACGTTCTGGGAAGAACTAATCAAGTACTTTCTTTGAGAGAGAGAGAGAGAGTCAGAAAGTATAGTAGAAGAACAGGTGGAAGTTCATTTTCGCCTACTTCTCTTTCACTACATATTGAATATTTGATACGAATCGGACCGCACAGAAAACACCGCGTGCAACAATTTTTCTATTGTTGAAAGTGTATTCATTGCCGCGGTACGTCTTTACCGAGCCCTTATCTAGCAGCGATAAAGGGGGAGGTATCATTTTTTTTTAATTGGAAGGTATAATAAAAATGACCTTAAGAAAAGTTGCGTGTATTTCGACAGTGTGGCTCTATGTAAAATGTTATGATCCTATGCCAGTGTACGTGGTAGTGTCGTTTGTTGTAGTTGATAGTACGAAATGGGAAAGAACATAGTTGCAGAGACCAGTAGGGAGTGACACGATCTTTCACGATAATCCTCTAGTTAAAAATGTTAATTTGGGGGGGTGGGGGGAGACGTTTAGGCCGACTTACGTGTCATGTTACCAGATGACTATCTCACATTAATAAATAAGAAAAAAGGAAGAATCTACTCTGGAATTCATTGAGAACGAGTCAAAAGTTATCGCAAGTGCCATGTGTTTTAATAATGCTCACCGGATATGCTGTATCACTCAAAAACAGAAAGTAAAGTTGCCCTGTGCCGATCTGTCTAAGGCATGAACTGTTTTCGTCCTCTCAAACACTAGGATCGTGAGTTAGAATGCCATTGAGGACATAGATGTCTATGTGCGTTTATTCTGCGTTTATGTTGTCCTGTGTGTAGGTAGGAGACTGCCTTTTTGGGCTAATGGCCTGAGTTCTGGCTACAAACCCAGGGATCGATTCCCGGCACTATCAGATTTTCTGACAAGTAGTGGGTCTGGAACGGGATTCACTCAGCTTTTGCTTTTATAAGTGGCTGGTTGGGCCCCAGAGTAGGTCTGGACGTTGCGGAGTTGAGAAAAATCTTGTCCCTGCCCGGAAAAAAATAACCGGTTTTCCAGCCCACAACCCGTCCCTATACCGACTGAGGCATTCCGTCTCATAATGAGGAAGTAAGTATAATTTTAACGCACATAGTCTCATGTTCCACGTCGTCACTCCTCTAGTCTAGTGTGTGAAGAAACCCGTAGATCCCTGAGCGGAAAGAAGCGCACCTTGAGGCAAATGTGAGTCTGCAGAACGCAGATGTAAGTATAAACTTGTGAATAGAATACCGAGTGATGATTATGAATTTACACTTTCCTTCCATCCCTGATGTCTCGGCTCCCCCCTAGAAACTGGGTGGCTAGCAGCCGCCCGTGTTATACTGAGGGGATTCGTTTATGCATGAGATTTCTTATGAAGTACAACAGTGTAGAGTCCGGATGAATTGTATAGCCTAATCTTTCCAAACATTCCCCGTAGTGTTTGTGGGGAAACTGCTCATAATCATCGAAGTAGACTTTCCTTTTCTTTAAGGATTTGACTATCTTCCGATCCTCAGAAAGTTAACCGTGCACTGTTGTTCATTTCAGGATTAATCGTGTTCCTGTGACCTTCAGAATCGACGCAGTATCGTCCTTCCAGGATTACAGATCATAATCAAGATCTCAGTTCTGAAGACTTAACTGCAGCCTAGGTAAGAATAGTTGCTATTGGTTGAATATTGCCCTCTATGAAACGTAATTTCCTATTAATATCGGAATAGACATAACAGACCTAGCGGACAGAATCACATATTCGTCAGATTTAAATTATGTGAGTCTGTTTACTTGGAGAGATAACTTGCCAATTGTTAGTGGTCCTATACACTCTCTGTACGTAATGTGCACGGTTACCTGAATCACTAATTATTGATCTTTAACCCGTTCTTATCTTTACACTGCATTCCAGCCCATTGTGGCTTATGACGAAAACAATTATATGTCATATGGTGTTACAAAGACATATAGCCATACAATAATTGACAAGAAAGTGTGTTTACTTCCTTATGTGCATGCTATATGTAGTGCAGTCGAGCACTTGCAACGTAATCCTTGCACTGAACCTTATGTTTGCGTCGCATCTGTTACGGCAGTATGAAATTAATAATAATAATAATAATAATAATAATAATACAAGTCACAATTACAGCACGCAAACCCAGGAACATCAAGCTATTGTCACTTTTTGTTAAGTCCAACAGGGCTGGATCTCCTTGAGGCTTGAACTGTAGAGTTTCTACAGGATTGGGCACGTGTATTTAAACAGCGTTACACAGTATGCGAAATTACCATCAAAATTTATTCTACAATGTTTTCTATAAGAGCAACACACCTTCAGTCGACTACACTCTAGAAATTGGTTACGGGTCTGAAATCAAGGGACAGTTTCAGTTTATAAGTTACACTGTTCATACAGACATAAACATACATGCATATAAACGAAATTTTTGTTTTGAAATTTTCATATGAATATAAGAAATCAGTTATGTCATAAAGCCCATGTATTCACAAGGAAAATAACCACACGTTCTACAACATTTTTAAGTGTGCTGCAGACACTACATGAAACTAAGAAATTGTCACCACAGGCACGTTCCAGAATATCAGGCGCGTGTTAGAAAGCATAATTTGTTTTCATATTCGCATTAGCTTAAGAATCAGTCTTGATCGCCATTTACTCAAATTGCAAAAATAAACGTAAACTTTACAACCCAGAGTATAGAGATTGCACTGACTTAAAAATTCTCAAGGAATCTTTGTGATCTCTCTTATTTATAGGCACTGGTATTGAATTAGTGTAAAATATATCTAAATGTCAACAGTTCTGCTTGCTACCTGCTTCGCGCTGGCTTCTTGCTTGCATTATTCTTCGACCCTGAATAAGGAGGCGATATAGTATTCCTCCAAAATTTCCGTTGACTTTCAACGGACTACACGGAGTTATATTCCTGAAAACAATTCGTCATGACCCCCGCCGTGATAACTTAAGATTCTATATTTCTAGCTGTTTTCACGGGTACTTTTAATTTGTCGCTTCAAATTCTTGGGCAACGACAAACACGCTTAGGGAATGGTTATGTTCAAACTGTTTCTGTGTTTCACTTGAAACAGGCTGACTGAGCAAATAAATTCGAGTTCGAAGCGAAAAATTACTATAATGTTATATAAGGAGTTAAGCAAAATTCAATATTTCAGTGGTAAGTCCTTGATGATGATAACTAACTCACTGGACCGGAAGGAAACCTGTCCACTACAAAGCGACAGAAGAACAGCAACCGTAATTTTCGACGGATATCAAATCAGAATATGGGTGCAATAAAATGGAAATCCATAAGAAGGAGAAGAATATGAAGTCTGTTACGTGTAAACTGATATACGGAACATTAAGTATAATTGCTTTTATGTGAAAATGATGGATCATAGAGAGTGTTTGGAAAAGTGAATAAGGGGAGTATTCCTGCAGTTTTAAATATATATAGTCTATACGAATAACTTCTCATTTGCTTTCAGAGTTCATTGTGTAATTACAATGGACAATCTGATCAGCGATGTAGTGTTCAGGATGTCACCCCGTGTTCGCTACTCTGCACTCGTAATATCGGCAACAAATTATCGCCGAATTCATGAAAGACTAGAAATCAAAACTAACACGTATTCCTTCTTTTACAAACTTCCTGGAGTTTAGAATCCAACAGAATACTGATACGTGGCGTGGGTGCATTGCTGAATAGATATAAGATCTGCATGTAAAAGAAAGTGAATACTTGTTACTTCATAAGTTAGTCAAACAGAGAGAGAGAGAGAGAGAGAGAGAGAGCTGCTTCAATTTCTTCTTTCCTGCTCTTAATCTGAGTTCCAAGAGTAGGCGGATCTGTCACTTCCGGTTTCATATAGGTAGCTGAATGGAGATTAGTTTCTGGGCAAGAAGTCTTGTGTCTGCTACGGCTGCCTTTACTTCCGATACGTGTGTTCATCATACCTTGGTGCTTCTAGCCTCGGAATCCTGTTCTTCGGATCTCAAGAGACAGGAACGTGACTATATATTACAGATAACTATGCTAAATTTCTTTGTATATCTTTAGAGATTAACTTTATTTTCAAATAGAATATACGTATATGTCATATGCTTGACACATTCTACTTTATCTTACGTACATTTCACGTATTTGCTAGATAACTTACATGCTTCTGAAAACACCAGTCGGAATATTGTATCTGAAGTCTGCCTCCCGAGAGCTATTGTATCTATCTATCTATCTATCTATCTATCTATCTATCTATCTATCTATCTATCTATCTATCTATCTATCTATCTATCTATCTATCTATCTATCTATCTATCCGTCCGTCTGCCACCATTTATCTTTCTGTCTAATCAGCCAATCAATCCAATCTAATCACTCTATCTAGTCTACTTTTTTTTTCTTTGGCGCTACAGCCCCAGTGGGCCTAGGCCTACCTCCTTGAACTTCTCAGTTCACTTAGGTTTTTCTAGATCTTACACATTCGGTAGGACACCTTGGGCGGGTGATCAGCTCGTCGCAAGGCCTCTACCTGTACACAAACACAGAAAAACGCACACACAAACTAAACATCCATGCCCTGAGTGGGATTCGAACCCACGATCCAGGTTTCCAAGCGAGCGAAGACATTACATGCCTTAGACCGCTCGGCTACCGTGACCGGCATCTAATCTACTTACCGGTCTACTTTTCTCACTAACTCTCTGTCTTTGTCAGTCCATCCATCTGTCGCGCTGTCCCCCCACCACCNTTGAAGGGGATAACATTTCGACTGTCTGATTTTTTTTAATAAAGGGTTAGAGCATGAATCCGGTTTCTTTATTGCCACACCTTGTATACCTCAGATTTTGCTTGTACCCAGAGACTGAACAGTTACACACGCTTATAAAAAGAGCCAATTATAAAATATTCGAAATCTTAAAATCCGACGTGCATTCTGGCCATAAGTTTCCGTTAATTTAACCCATTAAACACAGCGGCTGCAGCCTCTACCATCTGCTTTAACGTAGCATATGCCAGCACACATCTCAAAATAAATAACGACATCTCGCTAAACTATGTTAACCACTTGGAATGACTGTTGTAAACAGAATGTGTTTCCGTGAGGTAATGACTACAATTCTTAATATTTTTGGAAGAAACTAATACTTCTGAGGGCTAATCATCAACAGACTTTGATCTAGGTACGGCTAACATTCAGCTTTCCTGTTGTTTTTAAAAAGGTTCGCACTTATTTATAAATCATTTTGCTCTGGATTCCGTTTAAAAACATAATCGATCCTCAGATAAGTCTAAAGGAGAAGAGTAAATTATTTCGTTGCGAGTTTGGAATAGTCTTTATGAAGCAAATATACAGCAAGGCTCGTCTTATTACAGTTATCTCCTAACTGTGTTTAAACTAGTGTAACTGGGTAGGATTTGACAATACAACCGCCCTGTCCACCAAACCCAGACACGCGGATCGCATCATCAGGGATGGGGCTGAGATTCAGCTCCATCCCAACAATATAAACAGGATGGTTTCTGTCCGAGCAAGGCATGGAATTATAGAATAATTTTGACACCGTCCAGTGCGATTGTATCACAACGATACGGGTAGGAACGCATGAGATAAATTTCACATAAATTCGGCGTTACAGAAATAAATTGAGGGTATATATAATACCCGTAATATAATTGCAGAATGATAAGAAGCTAAAAAAAGAAGGAGGGCGACATCACTAAGAGGACCTCTGAGGACTCAAAATAATACCCCAACATTCCGTTTCAACAGAAGAGGCACAAGGACGCAAACCATATCGGTTCAAGATCTTAAATATTAGACATCAATTAGATTTTAATCCAAATAATTTGTAAATAACTTTTTATATATATACTTTTAAGTGTGTATTACGAGTATAATAGTAGTTCCTGGACATGCTGATCTTATGCCTTCCGAAGATGGTCAGTTGACCGAAACATGTAAAAGAGGCAATAAAAATCTATAAATTGAATCACACTGGCGGTGTTCACAGTTATCCTGTAATTTAGTTTACTAGTGTGAGGGACCAGAAAGAATAGAGTTAAGGCATAGAAACCTCTCATCAGCTCCCTGAAAGACCGTAGGAAGCCTCCCTCGAGGGACTGCAGAGCTGGGTTCTGCGCACGTAGGCCCGTGGACACCACCCTTATCAGGGCACAAACTCTGCCCTCTCTGGTCATTCATCAGCCTTAAGCCTTCACTCTGCTATCCCTGCTTCCCTCCTCTAACTATGCTCTTTCATTCTCCACTGTATGCCTAGGAGCCAGGCACACGACTTCTGTCTCTTACGTCTCGCTTCTCTACCTACTAGACACTTAACATTTCTCCCCTGTCTCTTCCGAGACCAGCACAAACAGCCCTCTCCAGGGCCCAGCTGGTTATCCTGTTATTTCATATTAGTTCGCTCAGTTGTATCTGAGAGCCAATGGCCTCACAGTCAAATGAAACATGTGAGATTGTTTCATCTTCGTTCAGGCACCTTTCGTAAGTGGGACTGTTGGTTAGTTGCAATTTGAAGAGATGTCATTTCTGGTGACAGTACTCTGTAAGTAATATTCACACCTATCTCAGCTAGTTCCTGGGTCCTTGAAGGAAGCTTTGCCCAATGTTTTTTAACCAGTCTCTTGACAACCTACTTGACACCCCCGGCTGAGATACCGCGTGCCGGTTCAGGTCGCAATAATGGACATTCCGATCTCATTCTAGCCTGCCGATAGGCAGTTTACTGTCTTCGGCTCCCAGTAATCCGGCATGCATACCAAGTAAACCGTGTCATGTTCCGTCAGTTTTGCGGGGGGCTGATGATGCCCTCAAACCATTTAGATTTAATCTGGCAAAGTAAAGTGTTTCAGTTGCTGCTTGACTGATGAAGTGCGGGTGTTTATGTTTTGTAGCCCCTATCCTCTGCTGGATACACCTTGATGGCATGCAAAACTGCCTACAATAGCGTGTTATATTGTCCAAGGCGAACGCTCAGCATATTCCCTGTATCATACCCATACAGTTCTACCCTGAGGCCTTTGTTCATGTTGGAACCTTCTGTGTACGGGACTAGTCTCCCGTTTCTGCCCGTTTGAACTCCGAATAACTATCTACCTCTGTCAGGAAACCTGACATTGAAAGATTTATCAGTCTCTATATCATTTTGTCAATCCCCATCTGTAGGGTGGGCTTTCATTCGTGTTCAGACATACACAGGAGTCCCTCTTGCCTTCGGATCCCACCGTCCCTGCAGCAGTCGCTGTAAATTCTTGATCGGGCCTCGTTCTCCAGCTTCAAGTGGAGTAGAGAGAGCCCGAGGAGTACCTCAGTTGCAGTGGCCTGAGCCCTCTGCAGACCCCCAGTTTTATTTAAATTGTCAGCGAACCCTGGCAGTTGAGTTGCTGTGTATTTCCGCGTCTGATTGGTCGAATGCCTCCTTCTGACGTTGAAGACATTATTAAATACAGAGCTTTCATCAGAATATCTAGCCCCATCCTGTCACTGTGTACGTTATTAAAAAAACGCAGTGAACGAGCCTTAGACGCAGACCGATCTGCTACATGATGAGTGTCGGTGTCTGTATTCTAATAACCATTATACATAGACATGTTTCACTCTTTCGCTACACTGCTTGTATGTGTAGCGTAGAAGCGATGCTCACAATTGCCAGCCAGTTATGTGCCTAAATAAACTAAGTGATCAGTATATTGTCACGTTTTATGGAAGTGACAAATGAGACGGGGTTTGGATTGGATAATTAGATTTATTGCTCACTCCTTTACAGTCACTCGTAGTCACAGTATATTACAATAACTCACAATCAATGGCTGCCTAGGACTCGATCCCTTCTGACTGGACTACGACTGGCTCCATTCTGATCTGACTTGCCCCTATTCTGGTCTATCTCTGTTCTCATCTGATCTGATCTGCCTCCATTCAGTAGTACTTACAGAGCATCGAGGTGAATCCATAGAAAACATGCCCATTTCCTAGCAATCGACGTCTACTGTTGTCCAGAACGCACGTCTACCCATCCGTTACCTAGCAATGCATGTCCTATTTTTTAGCGCTTTTGTCACGGAAACGTGTTTGCTGACTCGTTCCCTAGCAATGGGTCTACATGTCACAGTATATATACACATGTCCCAGGGGGAGAGGTCAGTATTCTGAGAGATCATAGTATCGGTCATTCTAAGCAAAAAGTATATTTGTACATGTGTCCTGTTCCAAACGATTTCCGAGATAAAGGTATTTCACTATTGGATTTGGCGCCCAATATTGTCCTTCCCTTCCACCATGCTGCGCTGCTGTCCCGTTGTTTTAGACGAAGGTATGACAGGACATAATTACATGACTTTGTACACAATGCATTACCAGAAAAATTATAGGATGTTCCTTTGGGTACACAGTTTGCCATGTACTTTCAGCACGACGGAACCTCTTCTCATTGTACCCGGCTTGTGATGCAACATCTCGATGAAACTTTCCCTGATCGGTTGCTCGGTCGTGGCAGCAGTATTAACTGGCCACCAAGATCTCCAGACCTAACCCCATTAGATTGTTTGTGGGGCTGGATGAATAGTAAAGTGTACAGAAGTGGATACACAAGACGAACTGCTCGGTCACATGATGAATGTTATCGCCCGCATAAAGGAACGTCTAGATGCACTCAGACGGGCAACACGCCATGTCCTCACACGAGCTGCAAAGTGTACTGTTGTTGACGGTGGAATTTTCGAAAATGTATTATTAGGTAAACTGTACCAACTATGATATATTGGGTTTTTGGACTTTATCCATCGTCCTGGTTTTTAAGATAACTAATAAAAACACGACGTTTCGGAAACTGAATCTGTTTCCGTCCTCAGGTGAAGGAAAACACCTATTCTGTTGGGATAAAGTCCAAAAACCCAATATATCAGTGTGTTATACACCATCGTCAGAATCCTATAGTAACTACTTATACCGACTTTGTAACTTGAACAATAAATACCGGTACTAAAACAGTACGTATTATCCCTTTCTTGCCAACAATTTTTGGAACTGTACACCGAAATAGCTGTATCTCAGAAACCGCTCGGAATAGGACACATGTACATATACACTTATTTGCTTCAAATGACTGATACTGTGACCTCCAAGAATATTGACCATTCCTCCTGGAACAGTCTGTATATCTGAACGCAAATATTAGCACTTCATACCACTGAATTGATGAAGGTATCGAATTCATATTTCTTGAATGAGCGCCGTTATGAGCCCTGAATATCTGAATAGAAGGAATTACCAGCCTTCTGTATGACAGAAAAATGTATAAATTCTGCTTCTACCTGAATGGAAACAATCATAAGTCCTCAATAAAAGAGAAGAATTCAGTTACCAACTTTGCTTTTAGTGTACCTTATTGCACACAATTGTGACTCCATACTCCTGAAGAGATACAGTTATTAACCCATATTTGGACCACAAAGTGTGGCATTAAATCGTCCTACATCCAGAAAAATATAGTTATCATCTCTGATACACGGTCGTTGTAGTTTCTATAATGGATTGGATTCTTGGTTCGGTTCTGTAGCTTTAAATATGAATGAATTCTGGCTTATAAGTTATTGTTAACTTTGAAATTTGAATTCGTCATTGGTTTATGCCGCTTTCTTTACAGTAAATTTAACACGGTATTATCCCAATACCATAGACAGCAGTGACAACACAAAAACATATAAACACTAAAGTAATTAGGAATAGTTCGGAAATTCGTAATCGTCCTGATAACCAAATAATATAGCTCGCGTCATCTGAATTAAATCTGACTCCATAAGCTGCTGTAACTCTCTTGTACTTCTGAATGTATCCAACTTAATTCTCTCCCGAACTCTTCTTGGCTCTTGTATTGATAGACCCTATGCGAAAGATCTGCATTTGGTCATAATTATTATGAAGTTCTCAGTCTATAGAAGATAAATTCCATATGAAACTAAAACTGTATAAGATCTAGAGACTTAAGGTTGTAGATAGTTTTAAATGTGTTAATTCGTTAGTTATGTCAAGAAAATTATTTAAAATGATGACATTATAAAAATTAACATTTTACGAGAATTCGAACGGTGTAATTTGTTTCTTAAAATGGTAGTAAACAAAATGGTAACCAGATATAAAAGTACGTTCCGTAATTCTGCACATAGAATTTATCTGATGCTGTAGCAGTTGCCGTACTCACCATTTTCGCCGTTGTAGAATATATCTTCCCCGTCTTCCCGCCTCCACATGACGTAGGGTTCAGGGTACCCTGTGGCCTTGCACGTGAGAGTCACGTTTGCCGTCTCCCGGACAACCATATCGGTGCTGGTGTCCTTGTCCACTATGGTTGGGGGAACTGTAACAAGAACAGATATTGTAGGAAGACTTATGACGCCTACTCTCCTTCATATATTTCAGTTCACATGGTGAGGCTAGCAAAACCAATAAAGAAGTAGATATAATATACAGAGCGTTTCAGAATTATTGTAGGGGTTTCCGTGGCCTATAATTTTCAAACCGGAAAGAATAGAACTACTTGCGGAATAGTAAAATGTAATTCAGAAACTTTTATTAGCTATATTTGCTAATCAGTTTCTGCACTTATTTTCCACTAATACAGGCTCCGACTAATTGCAAATGGGCCGCGCCATGGCTCTAGCTGTTAGTCGCTGGCTTCCCACCGCAGCGGCCCGGGTTTGATCCCGGGTCTGTACAGTGGCCGCAGTACAAGGGACTTAGTCCCACCCCACTAGCAATAAAAAAAATAATTTGCAAATGTCAGATGTAGTAGTAAAATTTCCATCGTCTCTATGTTTTTAGTTAAAAATACGTTATGTAATTCATAAAAACTAACAGATATTTTTATACTCTTTATCCATAGACAATTTCGCATTCATAACCAAAGGTGGTTATAGATTATTATGATCAAAACATAATCTAAGTGTGTGTGTTATTTTAAATTCTTATGAAGTCCTTTCAAGGTGTTTACATGTTTCTTGGAACTCTGTTAAACTAAAAGAAAGAACAGTGCCCAAGATAAATTTCAGCTAGTGTCAATTTCACCTCCAAGCTCGACCGTCTTCTACGTTGATTTTAATGGTGGCAGGAAGTAGGAAGTGCAGGGGTAGGGTGAACTCTGGGATGTAATAAAGTAGTTCAATAAAAGTAGGGGAAGTTTTTGATTTTGAGGCAGCCTACAGCCAATAGAAACATTTCATATCTTTCTCTTTACTACGATTGTGTTCTGATGCCGTGTTTGATTGCTGAAAATGAAAGTTCGACATTTTCCAGCGAATGTTTTGTTCGAACCAGTTTTCTCTTCAATAAATATTAAGCGATATGTACTCAGAAAAGCACGTATGCATTCATGTAAAGTCGGCGGCCGTCATATGAAAATGAAAACTGAAGCGCCCCAATAATTTTTCACGAAGTCCAGCGATATCAGATGTCTAAGACGCCCAGCAGTTTTCGAGTTTTCCCTTGCTCCCAAACGGACGGAGAGAACTGGTAACGCGCTTAGAACTGCGCATATTAGCTTCATATCTGTTATATCCGTCTCATCATTAGCTTATCCGCATGTGAAAGCTAGAGAACCGTTGAACGGATTTTCGTTAAATTTGGTATTGGATTAGTTTAATGCCGTTCGTTAATATGTTCCAACTTTCACTAGAATGTGACCAAAATGACGAACACACTACATGGAGAACCATATGCGTTTTTGCACTGAACTTGACAGTTAACTTGCCTCAAATTCTCTGAACACCGAAGCAAAAAAATATCTCGAACTAAAGTTGTAGAGACGAATGAAATACACAATCTTTGTCCACTACACTGTAATGAATTTAACATAAATAAATGAAAGCACTAGAACTGTTAGTCGCATATTCCCTGGCTTAGCCTAATATACAGTAGATTATAGGAACTTTCTCTTAGGAGGAGCACGGTCTTCTGAAGTTTAGTGTTGTCTAGTTCATCGCCAAGTCCACCAACGTTTCGGAGGAAAGTTGTGTGAGATCCTCAAATACAGCAATTCCTTTTATGCCTTCCCTTGTATTCAGACAGTACGAAGGACGTTTAAACGCGTGAACCCGCATTCAGAACGCAATTTTGTTTAGAATTATATACTTAGTTCATGATTGTAATATCCCACGTAGCCTAACTGTGATTCGAGAAACGAACCGTTACAAATTGTAACCTTCTACCTGTTACGCAAATTGGATAGGTTTAGAGTCATCATTTATGTATATATACATAATGGAAAAGGCATTTCATTACTTCTGGTTCGTTTTGCTGGTCATGTTGGAAATGAGGATATGATGCTTGAACCTCTATCCATATGGCCCGAGTTTAAATCAAGTCTAGAGCATGTATGTATGTAGGAGTTTCAGTTACTGTCAATCATTCTGCTCGCCCCCACAATCCCCTATTTTTGGAACGTTAGATTTTAAAGGACAGACCATGTTCGAGGACTGATGGATGTGACTGAGCAAGTCCGGGATTATAGAGAGAGAAATACGCTTCAGGAGAGAGAACATGGGTTATCATATTGATGACTCATGTGACAGAATCCGTCACTCTGTCACGGAAATTAATATACAGCTTGTCGTACTTGCCAAATTTCGATGGAGAAACATGTTACAGTATCTAGTTTGCTGAAGGAAATCAGTCACGCAAAGTGTGACGTAAATATGGTACTCACCTACGACCTGGAGGTACCCCTGCCGACTGCGCATGGGATCTGTGTTGACCTGACACATGTACCAGCCTCGGTCAGCCTCGTGTACGTTCTTGATATGCAGGTACCAGGAGCGGTGGTCATTGTACGACAGAGAGATGCGAGGGTTCTGCGTGATCACGTTGTGATGGATCGAGAGAATGGTCTGCGTGTCCACTCGAACCCACGCCACCTGCAACACAACTGACCCTCTGTCGGTCTGACCACTGTTAAGTTGCAACGGAGTGTTCATTTCATTTATATGACATGGTATTCTTTTAGTTAATGTTCATTACGCGAACCGTTGTTTATTGTTGCTAATCATTCACACATAGAAGCGAGCGTGAGATGAAACAGTATATTTCTTTCAAAATACCCCTCAGTGTAAGTGTTATGTATCTAATAAAAAATCCACCTGAAGAAATGTACTGATTTGCTACTGAATAATGCCACACCAATGCATGGATTTACTTAGCATCAAGTTGAGGATGTTTTGGCTTCGTTGGCTCTGTATCACCTGCAATCTTGTAATTCGGGAAGCAGAAGTTTAAATAATCATAGTCTATTTTATTTTCTGATGCTTCCCAAAGGTTTTAATGCATCGGCCTTGGTACTGATGGGTGGAAAGTATAACAAAAATTCGAAGAACATTTACACAACATTGCAGTAGGAGAAAGCCATGGTTGGAATTTGATAAACCTATGCTTAGATGAGAGAAAAACGCTGAACAAAATAGTGAAATAAGCCGTGGGAAGGCGAACTGGGTCCATTTCATGTTTACAGAAACCTTTTGTGAGCTTTGGCGAATCTTTTAAGTAGTGCTCGTGTTATAAGGACCCGAAACACCATTAATGTTTTGAGCAAACTTATGCACGAAGGACATATCTCCTGGGATGTGACGCCGTGTGGCCTCCAAGAATAGAAGAAGCAACAAGCACTATGAAGAGCGCTGGGCTTGCCATTTCTCCTTGCGGGTTGCTTGCATGACTTATTCTTCGATCCAGGAAATTGAGGCAGTAGATCCTTCAGAAACGTCAGTAAACTTCTGCGACTTTACATGACGTCACAACCTAGGATATGGTACCCTTATTGATCTCTGTCGTGAGACCCTCAGACACGGCCAAACCGATGTACCATTGGGTTTAGTTAAGTAGTTGGGTAGTTTGTCATCTCACTCGTTACAAGTTTTGCCGAATTCTGACTCTCTATTTTTGTTTAAGTAGACAGATTTTAAATAGGGACAATATAAGAAGTCTTTATTGCATATTCTGTTTCTTCCCTTATATGTGAAATGAAAGAGCGATAGAAAACGCCAAAGGGTCTCTATATTGGGTGTACATGATAGAACTGTGTGTCACATCCAGGCCTATGTGATGTGTGCAGTGTGGACTTTCAGTACGTAATATATAAAATAATTTTAGATAAAAAAGGTAAAGATATCTCTGTAACAGGCCGTGGAGGCCCGTGGGGTTTATGAGATGTCGAGGCTTCAACATTTTCTAGACAATCGGCTCACAGACGGCGGTAATGTCAGCCTTACGCACCAGTCGCCCTTTAGCCCCAAGAAGATTCCTGGTACTCATTTCTATTAATGGCTGAGTCGACCCCAGTTTCATAGTGCGACTGGAAGGTTTAGGTTAACTGAAAAATCCAATGACCTCATCGGGAATGGAACCTGCGACCTTCGGGCTTGTAGCATAATGCCTCAACCAACTATGCTGCCACGTGCCCCACAAATAATTATAGGTAGAACCCATAAATGAAGTTTCCGTTTAGTCATTGATAGTATAGATTTTATCTGAATTATTTACAATAATATAGTTCATACCTCACAGAAAACATATTGATGGAAAACTAATTTTTTTATTGCAGTCCATAGAAATAAACGTTGTTTATCGTAAGAATCATACGAAACACACAATTCGCTTTTGGAAATAGTGCAGAATTTTCTAAGATTGAAGTGGCATATATATTTAATCCTATATATATATATATATATATATATTATTGGTGATTCGTAATATTCTCTTTGTCACAGTTGATAAACATGATCTGAATGCTGCTATACAAAATTAATACCCTAATGCTAAAATAACTTCTTTTTGAAAATATTAAATGACTAAATTTTTGGTATCACATATGTTCTTCTATCTTCAAATTTGGGTATGTATATACGTGTATGGTTGTGCAGGGCTCAGTGCAGATACAGAAACCGACAGGACAGTGGTATTATGATTAAGATAATTATAGCTGAGGAAGAATCTAGGAATTACAAATAATTTGGTGTTCTAATATAGCATCCCTGTCCGATGAATTGCTTGCAGAAGCGTAGTGAAACGACAACACCTGTCTGTCGGTAGAGATTTTTTTAACTCTTTAATGTTCTTTACAATTGTATGGAAAATCGAATCTGGTCTCAAGTTCAGAATCGAGTTCACTGAATCGAGGTTAGCTCCTTCTAAGGGACCCAACTGAGTAGGTGTCTTCCCTCCCTCACCTGAGGGCGTAAACAGATCCAGTTTCCGAAACGTGTTTTCGAGTCCCTAGAATACCAGACGATGGAAAAATCTAAGCGCAACCAATTATTAGTGTTCTACACCATCGTCAGAACTCTTTAAAGTCTACTAGTCTCAAGTTCTATAAGTTTCACAAAGTCAATAGAAAGTCCGTCCAGTGTAACAATTTGTAGGTCACTTCTTTGTCACTTCTGCCTTACATGTTTCGGTTTAATACAACCATCATCAGAGGCACATAATACAATCATGAAAACACTGTTGTTGTTTAAGGTGTACACAGTTATGTTTGCTGCGTGGACGCTGCTACAGTATGTCGACGTGTAAAAGCACAACACTTGCTAGGATTGTTGAATGCTCTATCAATTCTCGCATTCCATCCGAAACTTCCCTCAAGTTTAAAAACGTCAATGTTAAAATATTTAAAAATTTAAAACATTTGATGTGAATGTTAAGCTCCTCCTTGTTGATTCATCCCAAAGATGGGAGATGTCAGCTTGAGGTATATGTCTTGTGGTTAGATGTTTCCAATGTGCTGTGTGTTGTGTACAATTCAAAATTCTATAAGTTTCTTCTTCTTCTCCTTCTATTCCTGTTGCTCCCATATGGAGCACAAGGCATCCGTGAAACACTTCGTTTTACTTCAGTTTATTAATCTTAGACAGTCGGTAGGAATGCTTGGACGGGGAATCAACCCTTCGCACGGCCGCTACCTACACAGGACAATAGAAATACAGAATAAACACAGACATTCATGCATTGAGTGGGATTCGAACCCACGATTCGAATGTTCCAGAAGACGAAGACATTTCATGTCACTGTGATCGGCATAAGTTCCTTACCTTTTTTAATATCTCTGAAGATATAATATAATTAATTTCTTCATAACGCTCAATTAAGAGCGTTATTTATAACACTCCTTAAAATATCTTGAATCGCTTGATACATTAGAACACTGCCATTGCAAAACTTGTATCGCAGTTTTAGTCATGTATATGTTGGTGTATACTACATATTTCAAATTTTAGTTTCCTGTAATTAATAATATTACACAGAATTTAATTTATTGACATATTTATCAGTGACAACTTTCCATACCTTCATTTCACTTCAATTAATTAGTTCAGAATTTCTTCGAATTCCTGCTTTGTGCTTGATTTCCCCGTTCTGCATTGATCGTTAGAAGTTGGCCCACATCCACGGAATACCATTATACACTGAACTTTTATGAATATGATGATAAGCTGAATGCTCTGAACAAAATGCTGTTCTGTCATTAAGTAGGACATTGGAATCAACTACAACAGATAAAAGTCTGTGTACTCGTTCATTATTATCTTACTCTAGGGATGTAATAGGAAGACTGCAGCAGGCTTTCGAGATACCATCTATATAACAGCAGGGGTGTATATGGTAGATATACGAGTACATTGATCTGTATTCTCACCAGAGCGGACAAAATACATTGTAAAATGAGGCACCGGCCAAACAATTAATATCAAATAATATTACACCTATACTACGGGCCTCCAAGCAGTTTACTATATGTATACAAGTCTTGAATATACCGCTGTATGTGGCCGCTCACGGTAGCCGAGCGGTCTAAGGCATGTACTGTCTTCGCTCGCTTGGAAACCGGGATCGTGGGTTCTAATCCCACTCAGGGCATGGATGTTTAGTTTGTGCGTTTTTCTGTGTTTGTGTACAGGTAGAGGCCTTGCGACGGGCTGATCACCCGCCCAAGGAGTCCTACCGAATGTGTAAGATCTAGAAAAACCGAAGTGAACGGAGAAGTTCATGGAGGTAGGCCTAGGCCCACTGGGGCTGTAGTGCCAAGGAAAAAGAAATGTCCGCTGGAATATAACAACAAGATTGCAACAGCTGACTTCGTAATATGAAATATCACATGATGAGTTTTCAACCATATTTTACTACATAACTTTCGTTTTATAATAATTTTATAATTCATCGAATTTTTATACCTTGTATTATTATAGTGTAACATAGTTGTCAAGTATCCAGCTCTACTGTCACAATGAAATTGCAATATAGTAACTATGTATTTTGCCTCATGATGGCTTTAAAAGCCGAAACATGTAGCTAAAGTAATGTTGACCTTGACCGTTATGTTGTGTTGCGAGGGATTCCAATAAGGAATTGTATATTGATCTGATCCTTATTATCAGATACTGCTCTGACAAATTATTCTTTGTTTTTGATGACATTCTAAAAAAAATATTAATAATAGCGACATCGATAATAATTAAAATCGCTGAGTTAATAATAAAATAAGGAAAATTCTGGACATGTTAAGTCTAACGTCGCTTTATTGTCCCTAATTATCTCATCTCTATGATTGATTATATCTAGGGCTGTACAGCCCTTCTTTGGGTCTTGGCCGCTTTTCAGTTTCATACTCCTACATAGTCAGCAGTACACCTTGGACGGGGGATCAGGCCTCTACCTACACACAGAACAACACAAACACAGAATAGACGCACACAGACATCAATGCCTCGAGCGGGATTCGAACCCACGACCCCAGTATTAGAGCTGGCGAAGACGCTTCATGATTTAGAACGAACGGCCATTGTGATCGGCATGACTGATTCTAGGTTCACTTAATATCTTGGTATAGCGATAGCGGGCTAAACTTGAAGGTCATTGGCGAGGTTCGGTTGAAACCTTTGCTTATGCCACCAAAAGTTTCGACGTAGGTTTTCCGCGATTTTCTCTCTCTCGGTGTGGATGCGATGATAAAAAAAGTGAAGTTGCCCCTGTGTTTTGACTATTAAGCACTACACCATGAAGGCGTATGGAGGAGTGGATGTACAGATCAACATTCTCTTGACCTCGGCACTAGTTGGAGATGAATTGTTGGCTTCACGCCCCGGTCGCTTTACCCCAGAGGAAAGATTCCTCGGTACCCAATGTGTAGGAGGGTGGGTGGATCCCAGATTCGGTCTCGACGACATGGAGAAGAGAAAATTCTTGCCCCACTGGGACTCGAACTCCGACTCCTCCGTCCTCCAGCCCGTAGCCAGTCGATATACCGACTGAACTATCCAGGCTCCTGAGATGGTAATAAGAAAAATAATTTTACAGACACATGGTGTGGAGATGTTTAGTGGATTAAGCTTGCTAAGGACAAGGTCACATGGCGAACTCATCTTTCGGGTTCCACAGAAGGCGGAGAATTTATTGACCAACCTAGCTGCTATTGACTTCTCAAGATGTACTGTTTCCATGGAGTTAGTTGCGAAGGTGAACGCTGGTGCGCTGCCTCCTTCAGAATCCCTGCGTACTCACTATTAATGAGTATATTTCTCATCTCATCCTATTCTGTATAAACCGCAGATTTATATTCGCTTCGATAAGTAACCGAACTAAAAATCGTACGATTATATGTCTGCAAGGATGCAGCAATGGTAATAGAAAAGTAAATTTGTCCCTTTACTCAAGGAATTAAGCATTACTCCATGCAGGCGTATGGGGGAGTGGAAGTATAGATCAAAATTTTCTTGAACTTGGCACTAGCTGGAGGTGACTGGTCAGCTTCACGCCCCGGCCACTTTACTCCCGAGGAAAAAGTTCCCGGTACCCATTGAGTGGGAGGTTGGGTGGACCCCATTGCCGGTCTGGACGACTTGGAAAAGAGAAAATTCTTGACCTTAATGGGACTCAAACTCCAACCCGTAGCCAGTCGCTATACCTACTGAGCCATCCCGGCTGCTTGCAAGGATACAGTTCATACACAAAATAGTTTGCATTGTCTTTTTATCATAAAATTTGGGCTAATATTTAGGTTATTTATTCATTTGTTCATTTATTCATAAGCATTCGTCCTAGACAGGCTGTTCCTTCGGTTATGAACAGTACAGAAGTGTATCACAGTATCTTCACTTAGTACCGCCGTTGGCCACACCACTTACTTCAAGACTTATTCCCCAAGCTAAAATATCACGCACTTTAGCGTGATCCGTTATCAGTCGAGTTCGTATGACTGACGAATTTCTTCAAATTAGTCTGCGCAGCATAATTCATTACACTGGATGATGTGTGAGCTATCGTCTCCATTACTGCTTCGTGTTTGTTTTGGATGTCTGCTTTCTTTATATAGACATACAACTACGTGCTATCTGTGTATGAATCTTAAAGGTACCATTGCTCAGAAATTCGTGCACAAAATTAATTAGCGATTTTCATATTAAATTAGGCCTCTTATATTCTGAATTGTAACTGTGTTTATGTATTCCATAACTGTGAAACTGGGGCATGCGGTAGCGCAGTTGGTTGAGACACTATGCTATAAGCCGGATGGTCCCAGGTTCGTTTCCCCATTAGGTAATTGGATTTTTCAATTAATCTAAACCTTCCAGCAGCACTAGGCCCTGCGGTCGACTCAACCCCTAACAGAAATGAGTACCAGGAATTTTTCTGGGGGGTAAAGGGAGGCCGGCGCATAAGGCTATATACCCTACCACCGTCTGTGAGCCGATTCTCTAGAAAATGTGAGAGCCTTGACGGCTCACAACCCTATGGGCCTCCACTGCCTGTTACAGGGATAGTTTTACCTTTTTTTTTTTTTTGCAACTCTTCAACGAAGCTAGGATTCTGGTTGCGGTGTAGTGAATCCTGGTTTATTTAACGATGATTTTCAACTTGATTGGTTATACAAGTTCGAATTGTGGGATGATATTGAGTGAAGAATTTGAAATAGGCTAGGAATCTGACCTGCACCTCTTAAGGTACTTACCATCTCAGCATTTGTATGAAGGAATTGAAGAAACCACAAAAATAAAGGTGGCATAGTATAGAATTTGAGACTTTCCATATATGAGAGACGAATATTTATCGTCAGTGTAGACTGAGTCAATCTAGCCCTGTTAGCTTTTTAAGTGCATATTATAACCATATAACAACATATTTTTGTCTATGTCTCTATATCTTTGTGATCTCGCTTAGAACGACTAAGTACAGCTTCCACGCTCCTATCCAGTGGGTATCATGGGATCGTAGCTCGGAGATAAAACGACCGGTACCGTGAAGCTCACACTTTAGCGCAGTATGGGCCTAAAAACGAGGTTAAGACTGCTTATCTTTACGTGCTTAAATATTTATAAATGCTGCTGGCTATTAACATTCTCTGGTATCTTGCTTATCATATTCTTTAAATTTATGCAAGATTTAAGGTTTTTTACGGCGGTGAGTATGAAGAATGCCGTGTTGTTTAAATTTAATTTGAAAATTGTTCGTGTGATGCTGTCCTGTGTTTGAGAAATAAACATTCATTTTGCAAAACTTTACCTATTTTAATTCAGGAAGATAATCAGATATTACGTATATGTTACATAATGTTAAATAATACATAATTGCCAGGATTGCTACATATGAGGGGGCTCTGTTCAAGCCTCTTGCCCTAGCGGGGAGCCATGGTTTAAGCATTATCATCGACCGTGTACATCCATCAACACATTGTCAGGCGTATCGGTAAAATGTGAAGAGCCAGACACCCGTACTTCATCATCGTGACGGAATTTTGTTGATATGCCAATCAGTATGAGCCTATCAATAAAAAAAAATAAAGATAATCAACAGTTTTGCTGCTATCACGTAGCCCTACTACGTGATAAATATTCTAGTTTTTTCAAGTTCACACGTGACACTATACACAAAGTGTCAAAACAAGTAACATTTACATGAAATAGAGTTTAACAGCTGGCCGTATTCATTGCAGGATCCTGTCGATATAACACTGTTTCGAGATTGTTCAAATCATACATGATTTCGGAGGAACTTGTTTATTCGGTGTTCAGGGTGGAAAGGGCGGATGTATGATGTCTGAGAATTTATACGACATTGTTTCTTATATTCCTATCTAAATTCTTCCAACTCTTTTTGTGTCACATGGCGCTAAACAGGAAACAGCTAGGGCCTACAAAACGGCAATAATTTTTAAAATTTCGACCCAGTTGTGTATTTAATATGTGGCTTTAGTATCGCGAATTATTATTGTTATTCCATTTTGTGTTCTTTGTATGTAGTGTGGAATGTTCTGCCTGTTTGCCTTATGTGTGTTAGTAGACCGTTCCGTTTGATATTTGTCTGTTTGAGGTTATGTTTTAGTATGTCTTGTTTTGCATTATGTTCTGCGTTCTGAATGATATTTTTGTTTGCTTATCCCTGAACAGATTTGTAATTTTTCTTTGTTTCTTTTCCGTTCTGTGTAGATGTGGTCTGTTTGTCCTCCGATGTTGTGAAAATAGTAAATCGGGATACTCAGGTCATATATATAGTACGGGACATACATACGGGACCATAACAGATACAATGGGAATGATAAGGACACAGAAAATAGGAAAACACAATAAAACACATCAATAAATTCAATAAAAATAACTTACGCAAGAATGACGCAAACATTGATACACATATCCCAATATTCAGAACACTGCAGGAAATGAACACGAGTTAGCAGTACACATACCCTACCTCCTACATAAAAGCAGAACAAACTACACGAAACTTCCAGGACAGCTACACAGAGCACCAAAGGAGAACAACACACCAAAATGTAAGTAACATTACAACTACAATGACAGAACAACAGTATATAATAGAAAGTATTAAGTTTATGAACAAAACACTAACATAACCCGTTATTATATATTACAGATAAACCACATCCGCAACACGTGATTACAACAACATAATGACGACATGATATTTTAAATATAATTTTAGAATAAAACGTTTTATAAATATTGTACACTTTATAATGTAAAATATAACAGCGTGACAACCGGGCAGCAGTTTCCTCTACAAATTTAGGACTGGTGGTGTCCAGTTGGACCGAAACATGTAGTGTTTGAGTAACAGAAAGAGACGAATGCATTTGAAGTATGAATTTTAATACATGGACGAAGTTGCACAGGGGCAGTTAGAAGTGCGAGAGCTAATTTAGAATACACAGTGCAACAGGATGCTAATGTATAATAGTATTAAATGAACCTCGTTAGGGGGCTTTCATGGTTTGTTTGTGACGAACCCTGAATACTTTTACTATGATAATTGTCCAGAATGTACAAATGCAATCTCATATACAGCAAATGTATACAGCGCTGCTCTAGTACGACAGCAGGAAACAGATGAGTGCATTATACTAGATGGTAATGTTCAGGTAGAGCAAAACAATATAAAACAGAGCACAAAAGCTAATAAAATTGAAGCAGGACTGATGAACACAAGCAAGCTCGTTAGATTCAATTATTGAAGCTTATCTCTTGATGATATAAATAGTGATGTAATCACTCTATTTATAAAACCTTTCGTTCCCTCGTAATTGATTGTCTAAAACCCACACACACACACACACACACACACACACACACAACACTGATTTAACCCAAGAGACGGCCCAATGTGAAATCAGATTTTGCACTGCCTCCCTCTTCAAAGCGTTCACAGTTTCATATTCTGATATTTATAAAAATATAATGAAAAATAAGGTAAAATTTTCCTTAACTAATTATGCACTAGGCCATGAAGGCGTATGGAGAAGTGGATGTATCGATCCACATATTCTTAATCTGGGCAGTAGTTGGGGGTGAGTGGTGAGTTTCACTCTCCGGCCGCTTTACCCCCGGGGAAGGAATCCTCAGTAGTCATTGGATAGGAGGGTGGGTGGACCCCACAACCGCTCTTGACTACTGAGAGAAGAGAAAAATTCCATGTAAGATTTGAGGTTTTCACGGCGGTGACTATGAAGATAGCAGTCTTCTGGGGTATGGCACTCTGTAGATGTGATGTTAACCGACGTTGCGGAGGAACGTATCGCCTCCATCTTCAGGGTAGAAGGAAATATCGCCTCTGCTTGTACCGGTTCTCACGGTCTCTTCGCTTGCGGGCTTTCTTATACATAACGTTGTGGTTTTAGTTCGCAAGCGAACTACACCGACCGAGCGACCGCCGCTTGTCGGCGAAGTTAATGCCACCTTTGGCGGATCAGAGGTTCGTGTGTTCAGTGAAACGAATCTCCACAGGCGTTAATTTCGGGTTTCTAGACCAGAGCCGCCATTTCATTGAAATAGCTCCTTAATTATCCTTACGAGGCTGAGTGGACCCCATTCCAGAACCACTACTTCTCAGAAAATCTGTTAGCGCCGGGAATCACACCTGGACCTCTGGATCTATAGCCAGAAACTCTGACCGGTAGACCAAAGAGGCGGTCAAGTACATATATCAGTCTATATAAAACTAATGCTGCTGACATCTCTGAAGAACTTTCGGCCACCACATTGGCGTTGAGAGTTAAATTCCGTAACGTAAAGAAAACCGAAGTGGGAGAATTCCCGTGTATCGCAAGCCAAACATGGGACTACCGAGTATTCGCTTAGTGTGGGGGGGAGTCCAACTGGGTCCACTCGGCACAGCGGCCACTGATTCGCCTATTGTAGCCTGCCCCGGGTGATTATGATGATGGAGAATTTGGTGGAATGAAGATTGGCAGGGGAAACGAAAGTACTCGGAGAAAACCGGCCCCAGCGCCACTTTGTCCACCACAAATCCAACTCTATCCCGGCCCTCCGCGGTGGGAAGCCAGCGACTAACCGCTTGAGCTATGGCGTGGCCTGACTACTGAGTAAACTGCTGTTCAGCGTGAGAGCTAAGTGGACGCTCTCCGTCAGTACCCCTTAGTATACTATATAATCCTATTAAATACGAGTGTATAGGAGAAGGGAACGATTCCTTATTTGCTTATAGTTTTTAACCACGCTCTCGGTGTCTCAGGTTATGCAGTGTCGCTTGCTAGGACGATTAGTAAATAATGAATTTTAAACCATGTGGAAGGAAGCGGCCTTGGCCTAATGAGATTCTACCCCGGAATTGTATGGAGGAAGTGACGACATCACGAGAAGCCTCTCTTCAGACCGAGATAAGAAACCTAGATCACTTAACAAGAACCAGAAATAGTACCCACTCGGGCGCGGCGTTCGGTCGATAAGTGGAAAACAACGAAAAGTGTTCAGTAATTTGTTTCAGAGAATTCATGAAATATAACCCATTTATTACCTGCCAGTGATCTGATATTGTCCGAAATGCATGCTGTAACTCCTCTCATATACTAAGAGAACGGTCATATGTAATAAATTTCCTGCACTGTAAACCTAACATGCACAACTCCTGTATTGAATGTTAAATGTGCCAGCAGAGACAGACTAAATTTGATGATTCTGAGGTTTAAAACACTGGCTATGGAGACCTATATCCCAGAAGACAAAACTCTTCAGAGGCAAAATATGGTTAATTTTCATACACTCGGAAGCGAACTCAAAAACGAACGTTAGAATAATTTTGATATCCTGTCACTCGTACTGTGTGCAACGTCAGTCTCTACTTGATATGAGTTCACCAGAATATCTGTGAAGTATCAGAAAACGAGGAGCTGGACACCGAGCCCAGCCCCGCCTCTCTGCAATCTACTCGTATCATCCATCATTACGTCTGTATCATCTACTTTCACGTGTATCAGTGACTAAAGACGGGGTTTAGATTGATAATTGGATTTATTGACCACTTACAGGTCGTAACTAAAATTAGTTCTTACACTAGAAAGATTACTGTAATTATAGCACATAAAATCTTCAATGTCTGTTAACAGTTGACAGCTCAATCCTCACAACTCCTTTCCGTGACGGCTTCATGTCCTTGACTCACGACTTCTCAGCACTGTCCCCTATTAATCTTCGTCACGTATCACGCAGAAAACACAGCCTCTGTTTTTGAAACATGTTTACCGAACCATTGCATAGCAACAGTCGCCGCTAGAACCCCATAGAAAACATTCTGTCTACTGTTGAGGCTTGTTTACCGAGCCGTTGCTTAGCAATTGATATACACGTGGCATTATGGTTGTTGGAACCGTGTAATGATTTTATGAAATTTCTCTGATGATTATAAATGATTTTTTTTTTTAACTTATCGAGTGTTTGTTGCTGCACGAATAATGAGAAGAAACTTTAAAGCAACATGTTGATTATTTCGTCCTCATTTCCACTGTATGAAGTGTTTTGAAAGCTTCCAAAGTTGAGAGTCAGCATCAAAGTGGAAGATTGCTGTCTTCTCGGATTTCACGTCTGTATATTCTGGGAACTGCATGAACGTTCCTCCTACATATCGGTTCTCTGAAACGTGCTAAGGGTCTATCAGATTACACGGCGCTACATCCCAGAAGACAGTATTGTTCATAGTGATCGCCGTGTCTTATGCCTGTAATAAAAGAATTATTAATCCGCCATTGTGGATCTTATGACGTGCTGCATGCTATAATCTTGTTTGGCTCACTCTTCGACCCTGAAAATGGAGTCTATGCGTTCTTCCGAATCCTCTGTTAATTTTTCAGTTTGTTGCTCGGCAATGTGTCCCAGAAGATAAAACACTTTATGTAAATAATATGTGTGCTTCCTGTTCCAATAAGCATCGTATTCGACATCCTGACCATTCAGTGTGTACTTTGCTTGACCTGGTGTCAAGAGATGAATAAGTGTGCTGCATAAATTGTTGTTCAGATCAATAAATAAGCATCAGGCAGTCGGTTTTGTTTCTTGTAAGGTTGACTACCTTATATGAAGACTATCCTTAATCTTCAGTTGAAGATACCAGAAACGGGATTTTGGAATATAGAATTTCTCTTCCTATCCGCTTCTGACTGTTTATAATTCATAATAGCTAATCACCCCAAAAGCACTGCCAGTTCTTTAAACCGCTTAGTGAGAGTGAGGAATGCTAAATTATAGACGCAGATGTGAATAAATCATAGACTTCACACAACTGAGGCGTAGGAAGAGCTCTCTCTGTGGTAGTTCACCATGTACAGGAAGTTCATGCGACAAATTTCTGGGCAAGGTTATTTCAGTTAGATTTATAAGTAATTTCCCTTGGGCAACTATCAGAGCTCAGTATTTTACCTTAAAACAGACGGTCCTTATGTACATACTTACTCATTCTTTCCTCATGCCCCTCAGATATCCATGGCCTTCCTTACGGGAGAGTTCCACTCTTCTCTGTTATGAGCCTTTTCCGCATTCACATTATATTCAGCTCTCGTAAACCATTCTCTGCATCTTCAGCCATCTCAATATGATTATTTGTCTTTTCTTCTACCTGCTGATACTTCCTTAGTTTTCTTAGCCGGTCTTGTTTGATTCATAATAATCATGAGCCTCATTTCCTGGTTACTTCTGATTCGTCAAACCCCTTCCTCAGTTTCTGGTTCCTCACTTCATTTCCTCACTTTCCTCTCATAGATGTTTAAAATAGTTTTATCCTCTTCAGTCGTTGATCATGTTTCATATCGATATATCACAACAGATCTTAACATTTCTTATGTACTAACATTTATTAATTTGTATCATTGCTGTTATTACTTACATTGACACCCCTTCTCCTAACCCTCGCGGAAAGACACTTAGGATATTCAGCACTGGCTTATCCTCCATGAAGACACGACCCATTTCCAGCGAAATGTATGCTTGAAGCACGAATTTCTGGGAGAGCAGTCACGTCTATACCAGTTGCCTCCAGCATGCCTGCTCGCATTAAGTTACAGTGTCTCATGTTTCTTTAAAGTACCTTCTCTTCTTTGCATGCCTTAATTATCTGACGTCGAACTGCAAGTGGTAGGGTTGATGGATGCAAGATTAGTTTAGGCATATGGAAACGAAAGGCTGTGGCCTAGTTCTCAGTCCTAATTCGGAACATCATTACGTAGTCTAAATGAAGAGCCGTTAGCGGTTAGAGGTTAGTCGCCAGCTTCCCACAGCAGTAGCGCTGATTCGGCCCCAGTTCAGGTCATATGGGATTTGTGGTGGACAAAATGGCACTGGGGCAGGTTTCCTCCGAGTACTTCGGTTTCCCTTGGCAATTATCTTTCTACCGACTGCTCCACACTCATCATCTATCATCCGAGGCTGGTACAATAGGCCAATTAGTGGCAGACGTACTAAGTGGACTCAGTCTCACCCCACCCCAAAAAAACTAAAAAAAAAGTAGTCTGAATGAAAGAGCCACGAACATATGTCAGTTAGGACGGTTGGCTTCACAGGATTTGAAGCAGGTACAAGCGAAACTAGTCAGTCTGTTCATGTCTCCGTTACCGACTGTGTTGTACAAGGTTCGTCGTTGTTTTCCCCATTCTTAATAGACGACTATCGGAAGACCGTCTTAAAGCAGGTCATGGACCATCGCTTTCCTGTTCCTTACAAGGTAACTTTCTAATAATATTTCTGTCTCACTTTTCGCTGTGCAGCAACATTCTCGTCGGTAGAAAGAACACACTTATTTAACTGAAGAAACGGTTAAGCAGTTACGCATGCCAAAATAGTGAATATGGTTTATTCTGTCGTCTGAAACGAATTCAGGCTACATAGAGCCGCCTCATACGCTCATGTAACTTCCGCGAATTCAACCGTTCGCGCTAGCACACAGTATAAAAATAAACATGTAAATAGAGCGGGCGATTCCGAAAACTAATCATCGGAAAATGTAGGATGAATGTTCAGTGCTCAGGTTTATTGTTTTCCTTTTTGTGTTTCTTTCATTCTTCTGTCTCTCACGCTCTTTTTGTGTAATTAAAAATAAAATTATTATGCAGTTTCCTTGCATATTTACCCTTTTTATATATATTACAGGATACATACAAAGCATACCTTTTATTGGTCATCTGAGAGATTGTCGAGGGTAATTCTGATTATACGCGATTTTATTAGAACATATCCCCCGCGTAAGGTACTATCCGCTGTATTTCATTTTTAGATCTGGTTTTTTTTACAGAATGCTCTCCGATACATAATTAGCGGTGTTTCCGAGGAAGATTCTAAGGCCGACATTGTGAAGTTTTCTTTCATCAGATCCATGTGGACACAAAGAAACTCATAGTTGTGGAATACTGACATTTCTGATAGAACACAGACAGTAATGCATGCTACATCAATATTAAATGATATTGTTTTGACTAGAGCCCATCCCTTATACATACATTCATTCATTCATTCAGCTAGAGCCTAACTTAATTTTTAAGGACTGAAAAGCTTTTTGACTTTTAAATTTTACGTCCGAAAGACATTGAAGTGATATAGTGCAGTGTAGCATTTAGACAACCATATACATTGTGACGTGGATGCCTGATGATGCCCCATACGGTCGAAACATGTTGTAAATATTTTTTCTCTCCTCTTGCTCCCACTTTGGAGAATAGGGCTGATTTCTCAGTTTCATGATCATTTTACAGACGTTAGGACTTCTTGGGCGGGTGATCAGCTCGTCGCAAGGCCTCCGCCTAAACACAGGACAAGACAAACACAGAATAAAAGCATACACACACTAAACATCCATGCCTTGGGTGGGATTGGAAACCACATTCCCGGTTTCCGAGCGAGCGATGACAGTACATGCTTTAGACCGCTCGGCTACCGTGACCGGCTGTAAAATATATATATATATTTTTTTCCTTGGCACTACAGCCCCAGTGGGCCTAGGCCTACCTCCATGAACTTCTCCATTCACCTTTAAAATATATACGAAACATAAATCAAAGGCTGTTTAACGAATGTTCAACGAATTGTTTGCATTTACAAGATTGTATTACGTATATAGGCCTCTATAAGGTTTAAATTCCTGTTGTAAACGGAAATATATCGTAAACAGAGTCTTCTAGTGGGTATCGCAATCAGAATATGCACACCCATCTCTCGAAATAAGAGTTACTGAAGTAAACTTACACGCGTATTGAACGGGATAATGTGTCTCGGCGGGACTGGCACGTGTCAGTACCCTGTTGCAATATGAAGTTGACCGAGAAGCCGCAGTACAACACTGGACACTGTGTTGGTGTCGCCTTCACTGAGCTAACTGAAGTATACAGATGTCGCGATCAGCAGCTCTCTCACGTTCCCAACAGACCCAGATGCATCAGCGAATTCTTCTCACGGACGTATTCGTTTTCAGAACTACAGCAAGCCCTGCGGGAAAGCTGCACTCCCATTTTAAACTTCTCCTTCTTCTCGCCCTTCCATACTTGCTTCTTTCAGTTACTAACTACACAGACCAGAGGCTGTCTTTAGAAGATAGCCGTCACTCACATACTAAGGAAATTACTTACCGTTTACGAAAACTGAAGGTTCTTTATAACGCCCAAAGTAGCTCACCAGATGCCCTGATCCGGGACCGGATACGAAGTCCACACCTGCGAGTTTCATTTCAACATTGTCCCCTCTTCTAGTGTATTTTTTTTAATTCGCTTAGTGGGGGGTGAAGTCCAACTGGGTCCACTCGGCACGGCGGCCACTGATTGGCCCATTGTAGCCTGCTCCGTGTGATTATGATGATGGAGAATTTGGTGGAATGAAGATTGGCAGGTGAAACCGAAATACTCGGAGAAAATCTGCCCCAGCGTCACTTTGTCCACCACAAATCCGATTTGACCAAACCCGGGATCGAACACTGGCCGCCGCTGTAGGAAGCCAGCGACTAACCGCTTCAGCTATGGCGCGGCCTCTCTTCTAGTCTATTTCAACTGGTCTCGTCTGTTCAGGTTTTACAACCAAAATGTTGCCTGCATTTCTCATGGGGTTCGAATATCAGAAGGTGCAAGATTGGTCTCGTCTCCACAGTGTCGAGACCGGCTGTGTGACACACCCATCCTCTTAACAAATGAGTACGAGGGACTCTTTCGCCTGGAGTAAAGCGGCCGGGGCATGAAGCTTACAACTCACCTCCATCTAGTGCCGAAGTAAAGAATAGTAGAGCTATACCTCAACTCTCCCATATGTCTTCATGGCTCAGTACTTAATTAATTAAGCACAGGCACAACTTCACCATTATCCTCCTGTTCATAATCACATTTTCAGCTCTCATTTTGCTCGATATAATTTGTGAAATGTGATCACAGTCACTAAATAAACTGAGAAACAGGTATCGGTTCCAAGTTGATTACAGTAAAACACCAAGCTGCAAGGATTAAAATGTTTGGAATTATTTCTGTGTACACGTACTGAATTTTATCCATCTTTGTGCCAGAAAATGCCGCCACACTGAGCTGTGGGGTGTACGGAAGTTACTCATGTATACACCATTGTATCGTCTGATTAGACAGATACACTGGCACATATATACGCACATTTAACACCAATATTTATTAAACGTTTTAGTATTAACGGCAAGATGGAAATGCCAGTTATTTGTACGAGTTAACGATATGTGTTATTAGATTTCTGATTTTTGTCATTAAATACAACGGAATAATATAATACATAATAATATGCTGTAACAGACTGCCAGAATTCATACGAAACGTGTGGGGAATCAAAATATTTGCAACTAGTATCACTGCCTTACCACTGGGAAGACCAAGGCGTAGGTGGGTCACAACATTAAAATGGATCTTAGAGAGATAGGATGGGATGGTATGAATTGGATTGATCTGGCTTAGGATAGGGACCAGTGGAGGGCTCTTGTAAATACGATAATGAACCTTCGGATTCCATAAATTGGAGAGAAATTCTTGAGTAGCTGTAGGATTGGTGTCTCCTCCAGAAGGACTAAGTTCCATGAGTAAGTAAGTAAGTGCAACCTGTAGAAACCTAGATCCTATAGTTTCTGACATACATACATAACTCAGGACATGAAAGAATAACCCATATTACAAATAGGGTCTGACAAAATGATACTGAGACATGTATATGAAAAACCATTCACAGTCAGATTTCCTGACAGGAGTCATTGGGAAGACGGGTTTTGGCCTGATAGAAAAGGATGACTCATATGGTATACAGATGGTTCCAACATAAATAAGGGCACTGGAGCTGGTAGGTACTGCTATGGCATGAGGTGGAAACTTAGTTTCAGCCTTGGGCAGTACATGACAGTGTTCCGGGCAGAAGTATATGCCATTAAGGCATGTATTATGGAGAATTTAGATAGGAACTACAGAAATAGGAACATCTGCATTCTATCTGACAGCCAAGCTGCACTTAAAGCGCTTGAAAACACCAGATCAACTCAAAATTGGTCTGGGATTGCCACCCAACCCTCATGGAACTGGCCAAACATAACAGTGTACAACTGATATGGGTGCCGGGGCATGAGGGTGTTGCTGGAAACGAAATAGCAGACCAATTGGCCAAGGTTGGAGCTGAACATCTGTTCATAGGACCTGAACCAGCCTGTGGCATCTCTATAGGAGTTGCCAGAAAGGCAATCAGGGAGTGGACAAATATGAAGCACAAGAAATACTTGGGGATCCTTGACTGGACTCAGGCAAGCAAAGGGACTCATACGAGGTCCCTCCGGTAAAAGAAGGAAGGAACTGTTGAAGTTAAACGGGAACCAGCTACTATGGGTGGTGGGACTACTTACAGGACCCTGTCACCTCAAAGGATACCTCTTCAAACTGGGACTAAGTAATAGCCCAACTTGTGTGAGGTGTCAAGAAGAAAATGAAACAGCCACACATATCCTGTGTGAATGTGAGGCCTTAGCTTATTTAAGATTACGTCACTTGGGTCAATATTTTATGGAACCAAGTGACTATTTCGACGTCCCCACGTACAAAATCCTGCGCTTCATTCGAAGCGCAGGATTGCGGAGGGAATACTCAGAAGGGGAGGCACAATAGATCACTGTAGGTCGTGGTGCAAGGGCCGAGAAGGCCCACACCTTATACATTCATTCATTCATTCTTTCATTCATCACTGCTTTAAAATATCCAGAAGGTAGTTTAGGGTACGAAGTAACAAAAATGACAGTTTATTTACTTTTCGTGCACGAAGATTTCTCACATCTGTATAGGGTTACATTTGTTACAGAATAGAGTTTGTTACGCATCTACCTTATTGACAAAGAATTGAGTGATATCAGTGATATGAGAATATCATTATATCATTCATTCATCCATCAATAGCTCTACAATCCTTTGTTTTGCCCTGGCCTTTTATTCAGTTTCGTCATCTTCTTTTTCACAGAAGGTAGGATTCCTTAGACGCTACCTACGCACAGGATAACACAAACACAGAATAGACACACAAACAGAGACATCTATGCCTCGAGGGGGATTCGAATCCAAGATACCAGCGTCTGAGCGAGCGAAGACAGTTCATGACTTAGACCACGCGGCCACCGTGATCGGCATGAGAGTATACTAAATCACCCTTAATGTCTGTAATACGTATCTGTAAATGGAGAAAAATTGATCTATAGCCTAATTAAGCCTTTCTCTTGTCATCCTAATTTATTCTATCTATCTATGTCTGTCTATCTATCTATCTATCTATGGCTCTTCAGTCCTTTTGTTGAACCTTGGCCTCTTTTTGAGTTACTTTGTCCTGTATAGAGTAGGTAGGACTCCTTGGACGGGGGATCAGCCTGTCAGAAGGCCGCTATCAAAATATAGAATAAACACACACGTACGCCCATGACTTGAGTGGGATTCGAACCCACGATCCCAGCGTCCGAGCGAGCGAAGACAGTTCATGCCTTAGACCGCGAGGCCAGTGGGATCGCTTTAATTTATTCAGGCATCCATAAATCTATAAAATGTTAAATTGCATAAGTAATTTAACGTTAAAACATAACAAATTGTTCAAAATAACGCGGTATGTTGAAAGAACTTCATTGCTTACATTGAAACATGTACTGTTCTTTTCATTGTCATGTACAAGTACTAAGGTTTTTATATTTCCAGTTCTTCCATTCTAGCATTTCTGCACAAAATTACAGACACCACGATGTATTTACAGTGTCTATTTTCATATTCTTTGGTTTGGCGAGTCATATCGCGTCCTGATAACAGAAGTTACTTAACAGTTCCGTTGAGTTCTAAACATAGTATTTGCGTGTCAGTTGTTATGTAATCAGAGGCTGCTTCTCTGTCTCTTAAATCAATAATTGTGTTTCAATCTGTAGCCCACGCTGGGAACAGCCGTCGTGAGCCACTGCACCATGTCTCTGTAGCCGTAATACAGTTAAGGACTCGTAAGCACCCATAATTCAATTTAAGTAGTCGATTAGACCGCTCTAACTTCCGTTTAAAGGAATTTCATGTTACTTACTCCTTCTAACTTTATATGATAGCAGCACAAGATACGCACACAGAAAACATCCATACTTAAGTTCTGCACTTAAGTATCATATAATAGTCTTACGTAAAACGCGCTTCCGTAGAATGTGGTTGTTTTAGTACTTACGTTAAGTGTATGGAGCCCTTATCCAGTTACATTGTTTTGAGAGAAAATTTGTAAATAACATTACATCCGGACAATATATGCGATTTGGCTGAAATATCATTATGATCATCAGTCAAGGATGATGAGATTGGTATGACATGTAGCTCGCATGACAAATATGCGAAAGGGATACAGACTTTCAGTTGTGAAACCTCAATAAATGACAGAGACCTCGTGAGAGATCCACGCATCCATATGAGGATAATATTGAAGATACTCAGACATGTGACGTCATTATGTGGACTGAATGGAAGGTGTGGAAATACTTCATTAGTTGAGCTAGTAACAGTTTCTGTGGAAGCTGCTGGCTCCATTTAAATATTTTATGAATTTTGTTATGGTGTCGATGTACACGGCTTTATACCCCAGAATATACTACAACTCTTAGTAGGATCTTAGTCTTTAATTAATCCTGATAGCGTGCTAGTATAAATCACAGGACAGTTCACGTTTGGTAGAGACTACTGTTGAATGACCCGCCACCCATAACGTTCTAGCGCAGCCTCTTCCTTGAACAGTCGATATTTATTTCACCTTCCAAGAAGCCTCGCTGTAATCGCCTTAATTGTTACCCTTGTCGCTACTCCGTGGCACGAACCGGCTAACTCCCATTCACGTTATTCTGACCCGTTTTCGAAAGTTACACTTTAATGCTAACATTCTAGTCAAACATGTACCCCTTAACAAGTGCTTTTCTTGGTTTCCATTTTCTTAGAAAATAGTTTTATGCATTACTTGCTTGAGTCAGGCCTACTTCATCTTCAGGTAAAATTAACTTCATTGAATCACTTATTTGTATTTCTTGCTGCCGAAGACCTGTCACCCACCTCTCTTTATGTAACGCCCTATTTTATAATTCATATGAAAGTAAGTGCATTAATATCTAAATTGTTGTATTAATGTCTATGCACAAAAAATTATGGACGCTTTATTTGACAACAAAATCGCTGTCTTCACCCTTTATCAGTTTGAGAACAAGTTCACAACATTTGAAATCTATTTTCGTCTTGCCGTATCTTCCCATTGGTGTCACATAATTTCAGACTTTTTAAATTGCAGCTATTTCCTGTAATGACATATTTGTCTTTATCTGTATCCTAAAATTATCGCTCTATATTCAGCTTTTTTTTCTAGTTTCTAAACTGGCTTTCAAAAAGTAAAAATCCGTCAGTTGATTTCGTAATACCCGCCCTTTCAATTTGCATGTAATAGGGTAGAAACTATTGGTCACTTTTCGATCACAGTCGATATGATAGATCTACACTCAATTGTATAAAGCAATTATGATCTTTTATTTAGTTTCGTTTCATTCTAAAATCTGGGGAACGCGGTAGCGTAGTTGGTTGAGGCACTATGCTACAAGCCGGAAGGTCACGGGATCGAAACCCGATGATGTCATTGGATTTTTCAATTGACCTAATCCTTCTAGCCGCACTATGGCCCTGGGGTCGATTCAGCCTCTAACAGAAATGAGTACCAGGAATATTCTTGGGGGTAAAGGCGGCCGGCGCGTACGGCTGACAAACTTACCGCCATCTATGAGCTGATTGTCTACATAATGTGGGACCCTCAACATCTCACAACCCTATGGGCCTCCTCGGCCTGTTACAGGGATAGCTTTACTTTTACTTTATTTACGTTTTCATTATAAAATCACTTTTGCTTAAGAGAATAAATGCAATTAACACTTGAAATTTCAGGCATTTCCTACAGATTTCGATAAGGCTACGTGGCTTGTGCTATATGAAGTAAAATAACGACGTACACGAGAGAAGCACGAGAAACAAATACAGTGCAGTGGTCTTACACGAGGATAGAATTCACCTGATGATGGCCCAATGAGGCCGAAACATGTTGTGAATATAAGGTAGTAAAATACGCGTACATGCAAAACCAAGACAATATGAGGAATATGAAGATCCACTTTTAATGTGTAAATTTATGTACTACGTAAAGGCCTACAGGCATTTTATTTATTTGAACTGTCATAGTATTAAAATACATTTTTAGTGAACAACCTATTCCTAATGTCTTTTTAAAGTTGTATTCCTGAATTCAACGGGATGCTGAAATATAATATAATATAATTGCGTTATTTGAGTATTACGATATCAATATTTTATTCCCTTTGTCTGACTTTAAAGCAGTTTATATGAAACAATTTGTCTTCTTGAATCATTTGATATTACGTATCTTCATATAAGGACCTTCTGCTATAATACTTTTAAAAAGTAGGTATAAGAATTTAATTTACTATAATTGTCACGGATATTTCCCTCAGTAATTTTTTACATATATTTTTACTCTATTGACAGGTTTCGATTTTGTCTATAACATTACTTGTTTGTGAAACTTTAACTGACTTTAATACGTCTAATCTAAGAGAACATTTTGAATGCGTTTTACTGATCCGTAAGGTACAAAAATTTTATATTTTAATTTATTGGCATAAAATTCCTGATTTCGAAAGTAGACATATTGATGATATAATAGCAATACGTGTTATTTTCGTGTCAACAAAACCGCTCTTCAGTATTATGCAGTCGCTCAGCCTTGTAGTTCATAATCGGACCGTCCCAAACACATTGCATTATCTAGACATTTGAGAGGTATCGTGCGCGAAGGGAAACATGCCATTTTAATCTCACTCTGAAAGTGAATTTTACTCATTGTTATATGCTGTTTTAATATCATAAACGACTCGCTTCATTTGGTTTCGCAACTATTCAGTTTTCCTAATATTTCCTCAAGTGAAACAGTCATCCAGAACCAACTTGTATCTGCTTCAAACGTGTATTCCATCTTTATAATGAGGATCTTGGATGTCGTGATCCTGTTGGATGATGTTTGTTTAGTTGTACTCTTGCCTTCCAATTTACTAATTAATATATTCCATCCACTACTGCGTGCACCAAGTTGCCTTGGCTGTGTTCTATTTCCAACATTACGGTATACATAAAGAAGGTTTGCGCATTGTAAGGGTTGAGTGTAAGAAGCAACATAACTCCCATATCTAGACAGACAGGTCCGGTATCCCATAGGGTTTATATATTTTTAAGCTTAGAAATAATACGGTTTTATTTGGGACGTTTACCAGTGAATTCCGAATTGTTATTAAGGAGTCAGTCAAAGAGTTGGGACTTAAAATTCTCTTGGGTACAAACCGTCGTATTGACACTAAAAACGCAAATAGAACTGGCTTGAATCTACTTTCAGAGTACATAACAGTTAAGTATATACACTCACGCGTTTTCTTCTTAACAGAACACTCAGTAATTAAGTAAATTAAGTAACTAACTAAATTAAACAGAATCCATCTTTAGATGATAATATCAGCTTAGTCATTGCAGACATGTCCAGCATCTAATGGAACTCGATGGTTCATTACCGTGTACAGAAGAGGGCAACGCTGGTCTCTAACCTGAGCCTGATGAGTCCAGTCCATACCCTCCCTTGTACTTTTTTCTTAATAATCATCATTTTATCTTTCTTCTAAAGTTCTCCTACCAAGAACTTTTGTTACTTTTCTCTTCTTTGCATGCTGCAGGCCCATCCATCTCATCCTCTTTGGTTCGATTATCCTAATAATATTTCGCACGGGGTACAAAATATGAAGGTACTCTTATGCACGTTTCATAAGGCTCCTGTTGCTTCCCCCACTTAAGTCCAAATATTCTACTGAACGCCCTTTCAAACAATCGCAGTGTACTATGTTCGTTCCTTAATGTGAGATATATTTTGTAATAAAATGTATATAGAAACAGCCGTTGCTAGCGGACGGCTCTGAAACATAATTAGTTTCTAGGCAACGGCTGGGAAGCAGACAACGAAACGACGTCCGTTGCTGGGCAGAGGATTTTTAATAAGTAAGAATAGACGGCTGCTGCTAGGGAATTCATTTCCGCGGAATGAACGGTTTTGTCTGCGTGGGCCATGCCAAAGACGATTCATGCGTAAACTATCGTGGGGATTTGAATGTCACATCTTAGCGAGACAAGAAATGAGGAAAAATTAGACAGGAGAATTGAATTTCCCGAGAATGGTTGCAGGATATAGAATGACGGATCATAGACGTAAATAGTGGATTGTACGTGTGTTATATATGAAATGGAAAGAACATGTATCACTGCAGCACTTGAGAACTGTTATAGTAAATAGCTAGACCATTTGTAACAAAACTATAATTTTGCCTGTGGTTCTGTTTCGGTATGAAACTTGGTCTCTGACACTAAGGGAGGAACAGAGACCGAGTGTGTTTGAGAACGGGGTGTTGAGGAGAATATTTGGACCGAAGAGAGAGGAAGTGACATGAGGTTGGAGGAAACGGCATAATGAGGAGCTTCATAGCTTGTACTCTTCTTCAAGTATAATTAGAATGACAAAGTCAAAGAGGATGAGATGGGCAAGGCATGTAGCACGGATGGGGAGAAGAGGAATACATATAGGATTTTAACAGGAAAGCCAGAAGGAAGGAGACCACTAGGAAGACCAAGAAGTAGGTGGGTGAACATTATTAAAAGAGATCTTAGAGAGATAGGATGAGATGGCATAGACTGGATTGATCTAGCTCAGGATAGGGAGCAGTGGAGGGCTCTTGTGAACACGGTAATGAACCTTCGTGTTCCATAAAATGTTGGGAAATTCTTCAGTAGCTGCAGAATTGGCGGCTCCTCCAGAAGGGCTCAGCTCCATGAGTAAGTAAGTAAGTAAGTATTTTTTGATTGCTATTGGGGTGGGACTAAGTCCCTTGTACTGCTGCCACTTCTGGCCTATTGTACCAGCCTCAGATGATAGGTGAGGGTGATTGTGGAGCAATTGGTGGAATGTAGATTGGCAGGGGAAACCGAAGTACTCGAAGAATACCTGCCCCAGCGCCAATTTCACCACAAATCCCACTTGACCAGACCCGGGATCGAACACGGGCCACCGCTGTGGGAAGCCAGCGACTAACCGCTTGAGCTGTGGCGTGGCCCAGGTAAGCAAGTAAGTAAGTAAGTAAGTAAGCAAGCTTGAACATTTGTAAGGTAGGCTGAAAATCGATCCCCGAGGTGCGGACATCCGACGGAGAAGAAGAAAGCTAATGAAGGGTTTCATTCCTGAACACGCCGAAGTCCGTGATGGTGATAATGTATAAACAGTAGTCTGCTTCATTAGGCTCATGCCTGTACAGCTGGACGATACATGGAACAAACAGATAAAGATATATATACTAATATCTTGATAACTTAGCATAATTATTTGTGAATTTGTGCGGAAGTAACTTTGAGTCCAGTGAGCTATAATTACTGCTCTGTTTACCGACTGTGTATGTCCATGTATCTGGCGATCAATCCATTCGAAAGCAGTCGTGTAGGGGGTTATAATTGCAGGAAACCGCGCGCACAACCCATTACATGTTAATGGCACACTACATACACACACGCACACAGACATGTGATATATCTGCTAAAATTCAGCCCACATTTAAAACTGAAATGAATATTTGTTACGATGAGAAGTGTAAAGTATGAAAATAAAGCTAAAACAGTCCCTGAAATACGAAAGTCTGATGTAAAAGTTTGCGACTGTGGTACATTATCGTCCTCTCTTTACGTAAAACACGGCCGTGCCATACAAGCGGTTAGCCGCTGGCTGCCCACCGCTGAGGCCCGGGTTCGATCCCGGATCTCGTCAAGTGGGATTTGTGGTGGACAAAGTGGCGCTGGGGCAGGTTTTCTCCGAGTACTTCTATTTCCCCTGCCAATCTTCATTCAACCAATTACTTCACAATCACCCTCACCTATCCTCTGGGGCTGGTACAATAGGCCAGAAGTGGCCGCAGTACAAGGGACTTAGTCCCACCCCACTAGCAATACAATACAAAAAATACCTAAAACTCCGTCTTGTTTATCTTTCGAAACATAACACTTCGATGACTGGATTTTGTCTCCGTCTTCAGGTAAAACCTACTCAGTTGAGCTCAATCGGTAGAGCAAGTCCCTCTCTCCGGACCGGGGAACTTTACTGCTTCTAACATGCCGTAGTGATTGATCTGAAGCTCTTGAATGAAATTCAGCTTTTCTGTCACATCCATTAACGAAACTACCGAAATAGAAAAAGAGATTAATGTTAAAGCAGTTAATGTCAAACATGCTAACAACGACAGTACTTGATAACATTAATCATTCGGTTAATTTGCTTAATCGATAGTTACCGCATTTTGTTGCATTCAGTTATGATGAAGTTACCGAGCACAGTGACCGCACGGTCTAAGGCACGAACTATCTTCGCTCTTTCGAACGCTGGGATCACGGGTTTGAATCCTACTCAAGGCATGGATGTCTGTATAGTGTGCCTTTATTCCGTGTTTATGTTGTTCCATTTGTAGGTAGAGGCCTTGCGACGGGCTCATCCCCCGTCCAAGGAGTGTTACTGTCTGTGTATAGGATTAAGAAAGTGCTAAAGCGGCCTAAATCCAACAGAGGGTTCTAAAGCCATATATAGACGGATAGATAGTGTGAAGTTATTCTTTTCCAGTATCTACTATGCAGTAGAATACTATATATATGTATGTGTGCCGTACATCTGTGCGGTTTTCTTTTACTTTTTATGTATGTGATTGTATTAACTCTGTAATTGGCTCCTATACCTGCAGAGTGAGCGCATGCAAATAAATAATTGAATTAAAATAAAAAATTTTTATTGTATGTTGTTAATGGAAATTGGGAACAGAAGTATTCTTTTATTACAAACATCAAACAGCCTTCAGATGATACGTATATGGCAGATTAATTAAGCGTTTTTCTGCAGAGGTGAAAATGTACATATTCAGACCTTTGTTACAAGCCCTGAGGATGTAGAAAATGTCCTGACAAAAAAAAAAAACATGTGTAACAAAGCATAAACAGAAAATATAACAGTGGGTTTAATATGAGCCCTGTCTAAATCAGGAATCTCCTGATGTAGCCAGAGAGTGTGTTCATTTCTGTTTTCGTGATGGTACACGGCCGTACAGTTTTTCCGTTTCAGCTATGGTGAGACTGTTCTGGGCCCATTCCTATACTTGATATATTCGGCTGACCTACCAACCACCGACAACACAGCATTGGCCACATTTGCTGATGATACGGCGATACTCACAGCGAACCATAACCCGATAACTGCCTCCTCAAACCTACAAAACCACATAAATCTCCTACAACAGTGGTTCAACAAATGGCGCATGAGCATAAACAACGAGAAATCAGTCCAAATCACCTTCACCAATCGCCGAACCACTTGTCCGCAAATAACAATCAACAACAGGAACATACCACGCAACGCCGAAGTCAAATACTTAGGTGTTTACCTAGACCAAAAACTCACGTGGAGGACTCACATCAAAAAGAAACGCCAACAGTTAACGCTGAAAGAGAGACAGCTGCACTGGCTGCTAGGAAAACGCTCGCAATTGTCCCTGGAGAACAAAACCCTGTTATACAAGGCACTCTTAAAACCTATATGGACCTATGGCATCGAGCTGTGGGGCTGCGCTCGACCATCCAATACCAAAATCCTCCAAACATTCCAATCGAAAACACTACGAAGAATCACAGGCGCACCATGGTACGTAACAAACGGAACTATCCACAACGATCTCAACATACCCCTCATCACGGAAGAGATCAGAAAACATGCCACCAGACACCGTACTCGGATAACAGGACACGAGAACCCGCTAATCGTTGAATTAACGAAACCGCACCCAGCAGCAAGACGACTGAGGACAACCTGGCCAGAAGACTTATGTAACTAAAAGGTAGAGTACTGCCACTGGGCAGCTGCCGCCTTCACGACATAAACACCCATCGCATTTACTTATTACTTGCAGTGGTCAAGTAGATTGTAAATTGACGTAAAAAAAAGCTATGGTGAGCGTAGTAAAGACAGACTACGGTAGTTACAGTCTGCCAAACGTTGGCGGGGGGGGGCACTTGCAGTATAGGCACTTTCATACTCGAAAAGATGGTAAACATTTCACGAATTAAAATGTTCCTAGCATTCCGAAGAAGAGGTAGTTAAGTGAATAGAAGGATCACGTTGTTCAGTAAAGGTCATAAAACTCAAATCTGCAACACGCGTAATCTTAAAAAAGGGAAACAGAAAACTACGATGTGAATATACTGATATCAGATTATCGTAAAATATGTTATTCATGGTTAAAGCTCTGTTTCGAATTCCAGAGTAAATAAAAAATTAGTTATATTATACACTACTTACAAGCTGACAAATCTTCGTTACGAAGAACCTACAAAATATAAAATTATTCTTGGAAATGTTTATCTTTTCGTGTTGACTCTGCTTTAATGTAGATAAATTTTTAGTTAGGTCTTCAGACAGTAATATTTTATTATTCTAGATATTCCCGCCGTTACATTATCATTTTGGATAAGTGAGTGACCACAATATTTGATATTATGGCTTCTCATTTTACATAAAAGCCAGGGTATGCTGATACAGATAACTTCTGTCTACATGCAGCCTGCATAAGCCTACATGACTTTAATGGGATGCTTATTTTATAGTGTAAGAATATTATTCATAAGACGCGTCATTCTTGCATAAAAATCAAATAAGTAATATGCACTCTGTAAAGTGTTACAGTGAACTCCAGTGTAAATATTGAGACATTACTTAAAAAATATATAATTAACTTAGACTTATCAAAAAGTACACTAATACAGGAAGTGTAAATAGGCTTAACTACATTTTTTCTTTTTCATTATTTTCAGCACGATAAAGTTGCATATGTTTATCTGTGATATTTCAAGGAGCTGCGATGCCCATTGTTACAATTATATATTTTTGTTGCTTACTGTTACCTATGCAGGGGCACGCGGTAGCGTAGTTGGTTGATGCACTATTCTACAAGCCGGAAGGTGGCGGTTCAAGTCCCGATGAGGTCATTGGATTTTTTTTTCAATTGACCTAATCCTTTCAACAGCACTATGTCCCTGGGGTCGACTCAGCCTCTAAAAGAAATAAGTACCAGGAATATTCTTGGTATGTTCTTGGGGGTAAAGGGCGGCCGGCGCATAGGGCTGACAACCTTACCGCCATCTATGAGCCGATTGTCTAGATAATGTGGGACTCTCAACATCTCACAACCCTATGGGCCTCCACGGCCTGTTACAGGGATAGCTTTACTTTACTTTACTTTACTTTACTTTACTTTATTTTACTGTTACCTATGTGCTTATATAAGTGGCCGCGCTGTCTGAGGCATGAACAGTGTTCGCCCTCTCAAACACTGGGATCCTGGTTTCGAATCCCACTCAAAGCATTTATGTCTATGTGCGTTTATTCTGTGTTTTTGTTGCCCGGAGTGTAGGTAGCTGCCTTGTGACGGGCTGACCCCACGTCCAAGGAGTCTTGTCGGCTGTGTGTAGATTAAGAAACCGAAAAAGCGGCCAAGGTCATCGACATAGAACCATAGATATATAAATGTGCTTATGAATGCTGAAACATGGTTGACGGATTGTTACGCCGTTGAATGTAGGATGTAGTTTGCAAGTGCCGAACATGTCCATAGATTGAATTTACGATCATTACATCCAAAATAAAAGCAAAGACCAAAGAGAGGAGCTGCCTGCTACGCGGTATGAACAAAACTAAAACAAACACCGTGTAAATGATAAACTAAAATACAAGAGCTCTTCTGAACACGTAGGTATGTTTTGGATTAATTTGTTTCCCCTATAGTGCCAATTAGGAGAGCTAAAGAACCGAACAGATACGTTAACGAACGTGTAAATATGAAAACCGAGCCACGTATATTAATTGTACGGCCCAGTGAAATATTTCGCTGTGCCCTCTCCACACACTCTACAGCTCTAGAGGATGGACTGAAAGAGTCTGCCAAAACATTGCTTGGAGGGGGTCAGGTAACGACGCACGATTACGTTGTTCCGAAATAGTAGCCGGCTTCAAAGGGAGTCGTTTCTCTGCCGTAGCGTTGCAGAGAGAGAGAGAGAGAGAGAGAGCCGGGGCGCGGAAACACACAAAATTACCAATCGGGAGGTGAACTTTCAGAGAGACTAGTAAGGCTACTGAGTGGGCAGCACAGATGCTAAAAACAGGGGTACACGCGGGAATTGATCTGATGTCGTCAGTATGTAAAGAGAGCGTGTTTAAATCTAAAATTATAAGAAACGAAACCGAATGACTTAATACAAGAAAGTTAATAGATGTTCCAACTTCAGGGCTATTATTTATGTAGTGTGACTCAGTGGTTGGAATACTGCTTTGCAGTTTGCAGCTTCTTTTTTTTTTCTTGGCACTACAGCCCCAGTGGGCCTAGGCCTACCTCCATGAACTTCTCCGTTCACTTCGGTTTTTCTAGATCTTATACATTCGGTAGGACTCCTTGGGCAGGTGATCAGCTCGTCGCAAGGCCTCTGCCTGTACACAAATACAGAAAAACGCACACACAAACTAAACATCGATGCCCTTAATGGGATTCGAACCCACGATCCCGGTTTCTAAGCGAGCGAAGATAGTCCACGCCTTAGACCGCTCGGCTACCGACATTTCTCCACTTAAATGTTTTATTTGACAACTGAACTGCCTCTTTTTGCTGCATATACAGGCAAGGGATGTTACATGGAGATTCATTGAATATAAAACCACACCCTTCTTAGGAACATAAGAAAAGCCATTGCAACACGTTTACACGAGAATTTAATTGGAGAGCAAGAGAAGTCGAAATCTAGAGCTACGTTGACTGCAGTCAGTAAACCAGGCAGTCCTCATGATCGCGAGAAGACGGATGTTGTGTAAAGCCACTATGTAATAAGGATATTGAAAGAGCTTTAGGTGACAATAATGAAAGACATGCGTTGCAGTAAGATAAAAAAATTTTGAATTGGAGACTTGAGTTCATTGCGTACCCACTTCGAACTGCCATTTAGCGCCTTTAAACGCACAACGGTTTTAACTATATATTTGGAAGTTACGTTAAATTCCTTTAAATACGATTGTCTAACGGCTCTTAGGTGGGTCTCTATGGGTCCTAAAAAGTTTTTAGAAAATAATTTATTTAATATTTATTTATTCATCCCAGTTTGATTACGCTAGTACTTTCATACAAGCAGATCCATGCATTGATTGATTGATCAGTAACTGTCAGATGACAGGTCCACAGTCTCTTCCAAAACAGTTCCTCCACTTAATGTGATCTTCTGTTTTTGGAAAGAGACTGTCCAGGAAAAGTGATAATGTGGTAGTTTTTCCATTTGCTTTCCACATCGCAGTACAACAGCCGTTCAAACCACTCTGGTCACGCCTGTTGCTATACGAACTTGAACCATCTCGAGCATCATTTGTTCTGTGCTTCAAGTCGCTGCTGATGACGCTGCTTCCGGCATCAGTTTTTGGTTTTTGGTGTCTCTCTTCGTCTGATCCATGCATATGCATGATCCATGCATAAGAGCAAATATTGTGTTCTGTATTAACATGTTCATATTTTCCTTATCATTTCTTCCCCTGTTGAAAGAAATATTCCATGTTGTCAAAGTGTCACTTAGTCAGCAAAGTTTTGTCATTCGATCATTCATTCATTTTAAAAGCCTGATCTGTCTTATCTGTCTTTCTATCTCTTTCAAGTTCTTCCCACATCCATTTCTATTCATCCTTTGTACAATATATTAATAGGCTGTATGCATACCTTGGTGATTAATCGATTTTCGGAAAGTAACGGATTAAATCTTCGATTATTTTTTGTTATCAATTAATAGACTTCGTCCTATGCATTTACACTGTCCTTTATACAAATTTAGAAATTGAACGATGTTTGAAAGGAATATATTTGTATACTACTGTGTTCACTGTATAAAATATACAATTGTTGTTTTTTTGAGCCTCATTTTTAACTGTATGGAACAGTAGAGCCTTGGTCTCAGTTCACTTGTATCATATTAACAGTTATTTAGGTATTTTATCCCGTAACTTACTCCATAACAATACATTTAATTTAATGTATATTATCCCCCATGTTATCTGATCATGTAATCTTAACTACACGCATTTTATCTTTAGAATGTTATAAAACTACTGGAATACCTTTCAGTTGTGTCTTGTTGGACAGCCCTCCCGTATATTTCTTAACAGATGCTGATCTGTAGGCATACTAAGTTGTCGCAAGAAATAATTTAAAGTACATATGGACGGAACGGTCCAGGATCCATGTCATGCATATTTTACGTACCTTGTACCCCCGGAGGTTGTCGACGACGCATGCCAGAAGCGCATCTCTTCCCACGCTCACAGTGACGTTGGGGATGGGCTCAGCGAACCTCGGGAACAATCCTGGAACAAAGTGGAAGGTGCAACTGAAACATTAATTTGGTTGGAGACCGCAGACTGGTCACGTAACAAGTTGTGGTAGGCGACAACAGGTTGTACTGTTAGTTGAAGGGGTGCAGGAATTAAGAGTTTTGTGTTTAACGAGCGAAGAAAAGATACAAAATTCTGACCTCTTCTTCCGTTCGGTAAAGCATACTTAGAATGGCGAGAGAAATCGGCAACTGTAAGGCTGTCTGGTGCAACTCGCGAAAATCACTGGAGTACTTAAGGAAACGAAAATACAAGTTCACCGGTCACGAATGAGGTAACTGGGATTATAGGCAAAATTAATTTTGTTAGGTGGTAAATGATTTTTTAAGTTTTATTCTTGGAGCCCCAGTTTTCATCTCCAATGCGTTTAATTCTCATAATATCCAACGCGAAACCATAGACTAATTGACCTGATGATTGTTTAATGAAGCTTCATAGACTGAAGATCTTAGTTAACACAGTAAGTGGTGAAAGTGAAAAGGATTTATGAAGAAATAACGAAGCACTGTAATAAGATACTATCACCGTATTCCCCTGCGAAGACTGAGCAGAACAAAGAGGCACCTGAAGTTAGGACTACGGATGTACCATTCATGTATAATCGTAGCCTGTGGCATTTGTTTGTGTCCGGTTAGTAATATTATTTTTGAAGATGTGTCTGCACTTATAATGACATCTCTTCTTAATATTATGTCATACTGGAGGTATTTTTAACCTCCGGAAATGGACTTAGGGTATCTGAATTTTGAAGCACGTAAAATATGTATATTTCTTTTGCGAACTTTTTGAAGGCGAGAGAGATATTTTGAAAATTTTCTGTACAGGCGAAATAACAAGCCCTAAGATTAAATTTACAGACAGTTAAGACCTGTGTAACATAAACTGCTTAGGAATAACTCGCTTTTTACAATTTTTCAATTACTTTTGATCCTATAAATTAATCGTATTATCTTTGTTAGGAACAGTAAACATAGGATCTACCAAAAATAATGCCAAAATTTCAGGCACCTGTAGCCTGAGGGTGTTGTTTGCAGTAAATTTTTCGTCGCTTGAAATGGTGTAATTATACACAAGGGGAAAAGTTGTTGGGCGCGAATTACTTCACAGTGAACCCATCTGTAGCTCTGCATACATCCCACCTACAGTTCACCTTTTGGCAGACTCACTGTAACATGTTCTTTTCAATATCTTCAATTTGCTGCACTGATACCTGCTTTGAGTTCTTTCGTACGCGTATGTCAGTGAAACTGTTTGAATTTATAATTACACTGCAAGTACCAACATCTGCAAGCCTCTTTTTATTTCTGAGTTGCAATTTTTTTTGGTACACTCTGTATAACTGTAAGTCGTTTGCTGTAAATCCGTGTATTCATCCATTAACTTTGAATTATGCATTACAAATTCAATTGAATTTCTTTGTACGTTTCACAGCATTGGTACACTAGCAATAGCTTTAGCAAGAGTATGGAGGAGTTGTAGAAGATAATCCGGTTGGCATTTCCCAACCGTTAGTTCAACGGGTTTCTAATTTTTACTCAAAGCCCTCGGATATAGAGGCTCCGGACTTTTCAGAGCCACAAAGCAACCACGCTCAGTATTTCGTTAGGAAATCCATTACACAGGTCACCGCCTTTTCGTGTTCACAGTAAAACCGACTCGAACAAAAGTGTGGAATTGATATAATTGAAGCATTGCTGTGTCGTCAAGTGGATTTGAAAATTTGATGGAATACAAATAAAAGTTCTTATAACCAGGTATAGAGATAGATGTAATACACATGTCAGAAGGAGGGAGTGTTGGTTATTGCCTGTGCTGTATCAGTTGGCGAATTTTAAGTTCATGGAACCTTTACGTGCGAGACACTGGAAAAGATGCGCAGTGAAACGTTCGTAGCGTCAGTCAGGGAGCAATTTTGACATTTTTCTGCTCACACGGAAAAATTCACAGGAAATGTGAGTCGTCATAACATTTATTGTAGCCAATGCTTGAAACTGGCAAATCTCATTACTGTGCAGAATTCTATATTACTTGTAGGTTGGTAATTTTTTCTAATCGTAGTTGATGTTGTGGAGAGAAACTGCATTAGGCCTAATATAATTGTTTTAGATGTGTCATTTACTGATAAAGAGAACAATTTAATTTCAAGTTTAGCGTGGCGCATTACTATTTTTTAGCGTAAATGTCAGACCTGTTAAGATTCGGTGCAATATCTTCCTCAAATAAATTTCTGATATCTGTGTNCATGTCTACCTTGTCAAAATAGGTAAATTGTGTGTTAAAGTTACATATCTTTATGCGAACTAAATATACTCACCTAATAACTAAGTAAACTAAACGTACACAAACAATTAACATAATATATAACGATATAATTCTTACATATTGCAGATAATATTCATGTGGTAACACTACATTGGCATCTGTATGAGCTACGCAAATAACACATAAGTACGACAAACAACAATTAAAAATTATAAAACTAACAGAAACAATAGGGCCGCGCCATAGCTCAAGCGGTTAGTCTCTGGCTTCCTACTGCGGCGGCCCGGGTTCGATCCCGGATCTGGACTAGTGGGATTTATGGTGGACAAAGTGGCGCTGGGGCAGGTTTTCTCCGAGTACTTCGGTTTCCCCTGCCAATCTTCATTCCAGCAATTGCTCCACAATCACCCTCACCTATCATCTGGGGCTGGTACAATAGGCCAGAAGTGGCCGCAGCACAAGGGACTTAGTCCCACCCCACTAGCAATACAAAAATAGTAACAATAAAACATATAACATTTAATATTATTTACACATTACAGAAAATAATCCCGCCGTGATAAACGTATGGAGCGCAGCAAGATGCAACATCAGCAGAAATAAATATATTGCAATGCATAGCTGGTGACTACAATGAAGATAATATTTAATGTTTTTAATTCTAACTCTTAATTCAATTTTCAATTCTAATTTATAATCAACATCATTTTCACACGCGATATGTAATTTTAACATACAATGGAACAGTTCTGGCAAGGTAGACATGCACCTCGAAGCATGTAGTGACAGAAAATTTGGACAAGACATTAAGTTGCGTTTTAGACGGAAGTATAAGTATTATGTATACAAGACAGTTTATATGAGATAAAGTTTGAGAGATGACATATGCAGACGGACAAACGTGACATCATTTCATGCGTTAATTTACACATATTCTCCGAAGAAGGCATAAAGATTTTACACACCTGTCGCCGTTATTATGGAGTACCGCTCAGCCACACAGTTGGTGCATGTGATATAATACCGTCGATGTGTGATAGTATTTTACGAGTTTCGTGTTCAGGAAATGAGCACTTGTTCTCTAAATTATTAATTCAGTGAACATTTTTCCATTTTTATAAAGGCAGACCTTCATTTTTACTATCGTACATGCTGTGAATGTGAGGTAGAATTCTTGCTGGCCTAGTGATCGTAGATTGATCAGTTCCAACTGCACAGCCCACTTTATATCCCAAGATACTGCTCGGTGTTCCAGTTCAGTAATATTGTCATGTGTAGGGGATGTGACTATTGAAGGGGTATGGATTGGATGATTGGATTTATTGACACCTTCTACACAACACTCAGAACTACAATTAATTACAAAACTATTTCTGGTTTCCACGCTATAAATCACTAGGACACGCTAAGTCTTCTCAGTCTTCACTAGTCGTATCCTGGCAACGTACTTATGAAGTCTCACTGTCACTGCAGCACACATGATATCTTCTTTTCACAGCCTAATTCCTTTCTTGCCATCTCGTTTCAGTCATTCGACTGCCATCTTCAGAGACTGTCTCAGTTCTTTAGAGCAACTGTCAACTCCGGAATTCAACTGACTCAAAAGATCTTATTTGTCCCTTTTATAATCCCCGACACGGACCGCACAGAAAATAAAGTTCTTATGTTGTTGCGTGAATTCGTCTCCGCGGAAACGTGTTTATGCAATCGCTCCATAACACCGGCTGTACGCGTCATATCTCATATCGTGACAGTTGCTCTATTATTGCGTGCGGGCATTACCTAACAACGGCTGTTTTTTCTGGCTCCACAGTTCTTTCTGTGAGCAAATACGCCACAGTATTTAGGATGAGCCTGAGAACAGTCTTATTTGATGAATTTGAAATCATCGCAGAGGTCGTCATGAAGGGATCTATCTTCTGGGATATAACGCCGTGTAGTCTGTTGAAAGTCAACGTTTCGAAGGAAATTGTCGCCTCCAAATTCAGGGCCAAAGAATAAGCCAAGAAAGAAATCAGAACGAAAGCTTCGGCCCTGATGTTGGAGGAGACATGTTCCTTCAAAATGTTCGTGGACTTTATCGGACTACACGGCGTTATGTCCCAGAAGGTATAACTCTTCGATCTTACTTGCTTTTTTTTGTATGTCAGTTTTAAAATTTGGTGTTAGTTATTCGCTTATTTTAAAAAATGCTTATATAAAATGCATCGATCGCTATAGAATTTAGAAACGAAAAACCACCGACAAGTATTTAAGGACAGAGATTCCATGTTATGTTTTTTAAAGTTACAGTAGCATTAAATTCATTTCAAAGTCATTAATAAAATATTACTGTGGAGACCAAACCAAGCGAGACGTGGGGAAGCTGCGAAATATATACAAGACTTCAGTCAGAGAACCTGAAGGAAAGAGAGAACTTTGTAAACCTGGACATAGAATGGAGGTTAATATTAACAGTTAACTATTGGGAGGGTTTGCGAATGAGTGCTGGAGCCATTGTGCGCGTGATATGATTCATTGTCGTCACGAAAATAAAATTCCGGGTTTCATAAAAGCAGAGAATTCTTGACTAGCTCAGGGATTACTATCTTCATAGGAAGGACTAGGATTCGTGGTGTTAGCTAATAGACTGGAATAGTTATTCCGCTATTCAACATCATATCTAGTGGCCGCACCATAGCTGAAGCGGTTAGTCGCTGGCATCCCACCGCGACGGCCCGGGTTTGAGCCCGGGTCTGATCAAGTGGGATTTGTGGTGGAGAAAGTGGCGCTGGGGCAGGTTCTCTCCGAGTACTTCGGTTTCCCCTGCCAGTCTTCACTCCATCTAATTCTCCATCATCATAATCACCCGGGGCAAGTACAGTAGACCAATCAGTGGCCGACGTGCCAGCTCGACTCCACCCCCCATTATGCGAATTAAAAAAACTCATATCTTCCTCAGCTTTATATGTTCTAGTTCTGTTATTTTTCCTAATAATTATTTTGTCTTCTGTCCTAATGAAAACGAATTAGAAAATCTGTTTTGCGCTACTTTCATGAGTTCAGAATTGTAGGAGTTAGTGACAAAACATGAGTGAAATCGCGTTCGAAATTTGTTATGTAGGGATCTGTTACATGTGAACAAATAACACGGAATTAGCACAGAGTTTTCTTTTTCAGTACACCTAAACATGAAATCGTCTGTGACATCCTCTCTTCATTGTTTCTTTCACAATAAAGGAAAGCCTGAAAGTCATTCTTTTGCGAGGCTAATATCTGCGTGTTTATCTTGCCTGTTGGTTGACTCAGATAAATATGACTCATTATTATTCAAGTAGCACCGAATAATAATAATAATAGCCCATTATATGCACAAATTATGATCGGAGATGATTTGTTTTTATTATGTTACTCTTGCTTTTGATAGATCTGAAGACGCATAAGTGGATTCAGTTGAATCACTTTTAATGAGTAAACTTATATTACAATGGCTAAAAGAGGCACTTGTTCGCTGTACTAGGCCTTTAACAAGCCATGTAATTTTATAATTTAATATTCAAGAACAATTGGAGTTTCATGTTTCGTATGTATCTTATGAGTAGACAAAGGCATTAGCACTTAGTGCTTCTGAATTGCAACATCTAAACAGAAAAATTCAATGAATGTGCTGTTGACTTTCAAGCACGATAGAAATCTTTGTAGGACGCTGATGATATGCGACAACTCATTCTCTTCAGGAAGCAAGGTCGAAGTAAATTCATACACATAATCAATACAGGAAGAAAGTAATTTATATTTATATTTCACGCTATATACAGAGCTGTCCTAAAGATGGGAGTAACGTTTTCCTCTGAAACGTTGGTACCTAATCTCCAAACTACATCGCATCACATGCCAAAGACAGTAATCTGCTTATTTACTCTTATTCGTACTCTTTTGTGAGCCTGTTGGTTACACGAGAACCATAGGTTAGACATTTTTCCAAAAATCAGAATATAGTAAATAGTTTCTGTAAGTTCCATCCCTGATTATGGAAATGCTGACGGTTATATCTTTAAATATGTAGGGGAAGTACGAGGTATTCAGGCGTGAAGTGTATAGCTGTTATTCTTATAAATGGAGGAAGGGAACATTTTCAGGGAATCTTGACGTTCAATATGCAATAAAGTCGGATCTCTGCTCGGTTCCGGCACGAAGCATCCCAGTGAATACAACGCAATCTTGCCAGCAAAAGATTTCTTCCCTCGAACCATTTATTTTTTGAGTGATCGTTAAATCTGTATGAACATGAATAAATACGTGAGCTATGAGCCAAGATATGTAGGGCGCAAATATTGTACAGTTTCTAGATAGTATTTAGGTTTAAAATGGCCATGGCATAGCTCAAGCGGTTAGTCGTTGGCTTCCCACCGCGGCGGCCCGGGTTCGATCCCGGGTCTGGTCAAGTGGGATTTGTGGTGGACAAAGTGGCGCTGGGGCGGGTTTTCTCCGAGTACTTCGGTTTCTCCTGCCAATCTTCATTCCACCAATTGCTCCACAACACCCTCACGTATCATCTGGGGCTGGTACAATAGGCCAGAAGTGGCCACAGTACAAGGACTTAGTCCCACCCTACTAGCAGTATAAAAAAATTTAAAATTCACTGCAATATTGCTGAAAGGAATTCAATAATAAGTCTGACAGACATGAATATAAATGTTGATATTCGTATTTATATTATTTCTCTCGCTCCTTCATATGATGCCGTCTGTTTCAGTGGTGGTGAATATTTACTGGCCCCTGATCTGGATAGTTTAATTTTTTGACAGTAGAAGTCCTATGTTAGATAATATATTAAATTTGATTTTTTAAATTATTTTACTTAGGTACTTTACTTGACAAAATTAAGAAACATGGGAACGGATTAGTACTCCTAACTAATTATTATTATTATAACTTTTTTAATATTCTTTATTTTTACGACGAAAGTCCATAATAACGTAAAGATTTTTTTTTAATTCTCTTAGCGGGGGGTTTTAACCGTTCTTTAGTTCTGCTAGCTCCGGTAGAGAAATTCAGCTCATCTCAGGGCGTGTTGACTGGCCACGACTTGGGTGATTAGTGGAGGCTTAGGCGTATGAAGGTCAACACTTAACACCAATTAGCTGTTTGAATTCTTTAATCATATCGCACTATTCCAATGGTAACTGCACCGTAGTGATCCACTTGACAGATTTGTGGATCTAGGCTTCTTTACGGTTCACTAAGACACACAAGTCGATAGGCACCACAGAGTGTATATACGGGGATCAGAACACGTGTACCCCTGTGAATGTAAATTTCAGAGTTCTCCGCCAAGCACGCTCTGAATAGTAAATATCTGCCCTGGTTACCCCAGAATTGGGGCAAAGGACGTCCCACTTCAGATTATGATTGGCTGGACCGGGCAGACTGGGAGGTTGCTTAATCTTTCTCCTCCAATTAGAAAAAGAAATACCCACGCGTGCAGAGTTTAGGGGTGAACTTTGCCACTTGCTGCGTGACTGTTAAACTGGAACATGGGGCAGCATAAAACGACGCTGCTAAAGTTATAACTTCCCCCGTCAAAGTTTAGAATTTCTAAAGAACCCTGTCTCGTGTTACGCATTAAATTGACTTATTTACGAATGGGCAGCTGACTTCAAGCTTGACCCAAGCCACCTGCTGCGGTGCTCATGGGGGTGGAATCTCCAATGATGAGACAAACGTTAGGAATTTCACTGAACCCTAACCATACACAAAACATCAATTGACCATCCCATAAATTGGACATTTACAGGGTGGAGTCCAACTGGTCTACTCGGCACGGTGGCCACTGATTGGCCTATTGTAGCCTGCCCCGGGTGATTATGATGATGGAGAATGTGGTGGAATGAAGATTGGCAGTGGAAACCGAAGTACTCGGAGAAAACCTGACCCAGCGCCACTTTGTCCGCCACAAATCCCACTTGACCAGACGCGGGATCGAACCCGGGCCGTCGCGGTGGGAAGCCAGCGACTAACCGCTTGAGCTATGGTGCGGCCTCAAACATAAAGTCTAATTTTCTTGTACTTTTCTTCAGCTTACGATTCAGAAAATAAAATTCATTTGGTCATATTTTAACCAACAAATTGTCAGATAGTCTGTAACAATTATTTCATATATTTCCCTATATCAACATAAAAGTTTTCCATATAGAAATAAACCGTAAACTTCAATTTAAATACTGACTCTGATATAGCTGACTTAATATTTTAGTGTATTCTCTAAAAATATTTTTCGCCCACAAAAGGAACTGTGCAGGAACTGAGGTTGTCACAGCTGTGGTTATCTTCTGCGATTAACGTTAAAAGTCAACCGACATTTCGGGGCAACACGTCTCGTCCATCTTCATGGTCGAAGAATAAACCAAGCAAGAGACCAGCATGAAGGGAGCAGCAAGCGATGCTGGTTTCTTGCTTGGCTTCTTCAGACACGAAGATGGACGAGACCTGTTGCCCGTAAGGGCCACTTGACTTTCAACGGACTGCACACGGTTATATCCCAGAGGACAGAACTGTTCGTGTTTTCTTTGTTTACTGAAATACCGGAGAGAGATGAAGTGACAGGAAGTTGGAGAAATCTGCATAATGCGGAGCTTCATAACTTGTACTCTTCTCCAATTAGAATGGTCAACTCAAGGAGGATGAGATGGGCAGGTCATGTAGCACGATCGGGGGGATGAGGAACTTGTGACATGACCTCTGAATAGATCGTATGAAGGGCAAATCGATCTAGATTTTACATCAACGGACTTGTCAGTGCAGGCCAAGTACATTGGTGCGTGCCTGCTTGACAACGAATTTCCTACTGTTGCAGTCATTTATGACCACAAAGCATCTAAGAGATTATGATAGTAGGCTCGTGTATGTAACCGGGAGAGTCAGATATGTCTATATACAGAGCTGTCATTTGTTAAAGTTACACGCAGCCCACTCGTAGAAATATTTAATGCCGGTTTAAGTTGTAGGAGCCGGTCATGGCAGCCGAGCGGTCTAAGTCATATACTGTCTTTGCTCCCTCGGAAGCCGGGATCGTGGGTTCGAATCCAACACAAGGCATGGATGTTTGGTATGTGTATGTTATTATTTTGTGTTAGTGTTGTCCTGTGTTTAAGTAGAGGCCCTGCGATGAGGTGATCACCCGTCCAAGGAATCTTACCTTCTGTAAAATGGTAAAAATGGGGGGGGGGGAAACATCGACACCATAAGGTATAAGAAGAACGGATTAAGTAAGTAAATAAGTTCTAGGATTAGGGTTATAGTCCCATAAGTCGTTAATCTCTTGGCCTGCTCTGATTTCGCGAACGTCGTTTTATTCCCTCCAACCTCTCAACCCCACAAACACAAAACCAATTCATGTTCTTTTCTTCCGGAGTGGCGTTTTCTTTATTCCTTAGCCAATTTACATACGAGTCACAGAAGAAATTCACTGTTTCCCTTTAAGGCCCGATTCTTTGCTTTGTCGCACGCCCCCGTGGCTCCTCAGAACGGTACGGAGAAGTGTTATTTATTTGAAATGGCTTGGATGAAGGGACTTCTGTTGTTCGACGCTTGCTAACATACGGTGACGAAGCAGAAACACGCAATTCTGTCCACATGCACAGTGTACTTTTCGTTTCTCTTCTTCTTCCCTTACGTTTCTTCAGTTTTCCTTAGTATTATACGCTAATCTTTCTCACACTGACTTTGTTCAAGTCTAGCAGGGCAACCAAGCACGTCGCCCTACAGATACTTTGTATGCCTCGTATTCTGTAGTTCAGGAGATTGGCTTCGGGCGGTGATTTTGTTATTTACTTCGTTCTACGCACAGCAACGAGAAACAAGCTTTACCCCACAAGTTTTCTGTCCTCATGTTTGCAAATTTTACAGATTAAATCCTTATCCTGAAATGACTAGTACGATAATAAAGACAAACTGTAGAAAAAGTTGAGGGGAGGTTTGTTCCTCCGCTATTGATCGATAAGAGATATAACAAGATAATAACCCTAGGAATTACGAGTCTGTATCTGTACCATATGAAAGATTATAACATATCTCGGTGGGGGACACGAGGTAGCGTAGTTGGTTGAGGCACTATGCTACAAGCCGGAAGGTCGCGGGATCTAATACCGATGAGGTGGATATTTCTTTTCAATTTACCTAATCCTTGTAGCCGCACTAAGACCCTCGGGGCGACTCAGCCTCTAACAGAAATGAGTACCAGGAATATTCTTGGGGGTAAAGGGCGGCCGGCCCATATGGTTGACAAACTTACAGCAATCTATAAGCCGATTGTCTAGAAAATGTGGGACCCTGAACATCTCACAACCTTATGGGCCCTCACGGCCTGTTACAGGGATACCTTTACTTTTACTTTTTACTAGGATGTGAAATCGTTAATGTTCGCTTCTCAAACTCAAATCGCTCCAAAAGTGTAGACTTCTTCATCTTGGACTGTTGTGCTGATTCATATTTGCCCTACAGAATTTCCTACAGAGTACCATAATCATTTTTCACAGACGGTAGGACTCCTTGGACGAGTGATCAGCCCGTCGCAAGGCCTCTATCTAAACACAGGAAAATACAAATTCAGAATAAACGCATACAGATACCAAATGTCCATGCCTTGTGTGGGATTCTAACGCACGATCCCAAAGTGCGAGCTAGCGAAAACAGTTCATGCCTTAGACCGCGCGGCTACTGTGACCGGCCATTTCTGATTTTACATAACTTACTGGTATGTGGAAACTCCGCTGACCCTACTTTGCTCATTATGAATATCTCGTTTTGTGAGGCTATCGCACCAGTGCATACTGAGTCTTTTTTTTTAATTTTGTTTGTACACCGAATTGGAGACACTAAGAGAAGTAAGAGACTTTTAATTGTACAACGTTTTACCCACTCACATATGGGAAAAATCAAATAAAAAATAAAATTACAATTAAAATATACACTAACAAAACCCTAAGTTGTCTCAAGTGTAACGCTTCAGATTTATGTTCTAGAAGTGCCTGGTTCGAGTCTTGGTCGGGACACCAAATATTATGACAGGGTTTTCGTGATATTCCTTAAACGCTTGGGACAAATTCGTGGAGAATACCTTAAGTTAGCCTACGGTGGCTCTTTCCACATCATTTATAATTCTTTATTCTCGGTCATAGGATGCTATAGTCTGATTCAGAGACAAACAAAAAACTCGAACTCCGTGGCCTTTTGTCGACAAGTAAACTATACCGTCCGAGCGACCGCCGCTTGTCGGCCACGTTTGTGCCAACTTTTGCGTATAGAGAGTGTCGCGTGGTTAGCGCAACGGATCTCCACGGCCGTTAATATCGGTTTTCTAGACCTTAGCAGCTATTTTCTTGAAATAGCTCCTCAGTTATCCTCACGAGGCTGAGTGGACCCCGTTCCAGAGCCACTACTTCTCAGAAAATCTGATAGCGCCAGGAATCGAATCCGGGACCTCTGGATCTGTAGCCAGGAACTCTGACCACTAGACCACAGACAACGTCGCTAAATGAAGCAGAAGCAAAATTATGAATTCGTGTATTCACTCAGTCACATCCTAGGCCCGTCCAGGATGTTGATACAGACCATTTCTTGAATATGAACTGTTGTGTCATCTGTCTCAAAAACTGTTTAGTATACAGTAACCCATTAACACGAAGGCATACTGTTTTATTCTATGTCAATGCATGTTTATTATCACGTTTTAATACTTCAACATTCGTTCTGTTATCATTCACTGATCTCACGCTGGTATTATGGATAAGTCTACATTTACTTTTCCCTCAAACTTCATGCTCTAACACAACGTTCTTCATTTAATAATCATTTTTTAATTCGCTTAGTGGGAGGTGGAGTCCAACTGAGTCCACTCGGAACGGCGGCCACTGGTTGGCCTATTGTAACCTGCCCCGGGTGATTATGATGATGGAGAATTTTATGGAATGAAGATTGTCAGGGGAAATCGAAGTGCTTGGAGAGAACTTGCCCCAGCGCCACTTTGTCCACCACAAATCCCACTTGACCAGACCCGTGCTCGAACCTGGGTCGCCGTGGTGGGAAACCAGCGATTAATCTCTAGAGCTATGGCTCGGCCTTTATATTCCTTCATACTTTATGAAGGGTCTTCGTTTGGCTTCTTCGAGTTCGTCAATAAATCTCTCAAGATATTGTTCAATTTGATGGTATCCTCCAATTTCAACTCAGTAATAAATTCATGCATCTGTCTTCCCCACTCATTGATTCTAGATGATGTCCTGTCCGACGTTGCCATTTATGCTCTCTAACAGAATTTCTGCTTAGTTTGTATAAAACTGATTTCGCAAATTGTGAGCAAAACTGTTATTTATGTCCGGTTAATTCAAACTGAATTCAGGATGGAAGGTTGAATTTTAAAGCAGTAATATATTCGATATAGGAATTTCGGACGTACAGCTCATGTTTTATGTTAGCCAGGTATGTACACTGTTGCATGGGGATATCATACAGACTGCCGGATTATAATAGACAAACCGCCCCTACCAAATGCTTGTCAACTACTCAATTATTCAACGTTAATTAAAAGATATAATGGAAAATTGCTCCATAATATTAGTTGGAGTAACACCCTTTCACTAGTAATTAATTACTTTTTCAGGAATGCAGTAGGCCAGTAGACGTCATGAAAGGTTTTCGAAGCTTGTGTGATTAAAGAATTTTTGTTACTTATTTGTAAGCACTATTTACTGATTTTGAATTGTATGCATAGCATTCAAACTTGTTATCTGAAACTTGTTCTATATAAACGTTTCGTCTCTTACCCGTCGTGAGCCCATATTTATATGAAACAAAATAGCCCAGAGTTCTGTAGTCGTATATTTTACTTATTTTGCAAGACGTTTCTCTGATAAATCTCCTGTGAGAGGTGTATGATCGTGAAGTGATTTGAGACAACTTTCTTCACCACCAATTAAACAGTGTGGTTTATACTTTGATATTGACTCCAGTTTCTTAACTGTGTGGGTGAAACCAGAGAACACCTCACAGATTTCTGATCTCTAGAACCTGATGTCTCTGTTTTGAAGAGATGGCACAAGTTTTAGCCTTTTTCTCCGCCCGTCCAGTTCAATCCCGATTAATATCTCCACACAGCAGTTCATCACTGGTCTGTTTCTTGCCCTGACCTTCCTCTTTCCTGACCATTGCATCCTCATGTCAGATTGACGGTCCTCGCCAGGTCACATAGACCTAAGGTGTATAGGTTGCTGCATCTGGTTGGTATGTCACTCTGCGTTACATTGGCTAGTATAGAGGAGGAGAAACTCCTCCGGATATTGTTTGCATTGATTTGGAGTGAGTTGAGGAGTGGGTTGTTGGAAGGATAAGGGAGTTCGAGTGTATGACTAAGAGTTTTGTAACTCCTTAATTTTTTTTTCCTTGGCACTACAGCCCCATTGGGCCTAGGCCTACCTCCATGAACTTCTCCGTTCACAACTCCTTAATTTATGATTAGTAATTATCTCATTGATGAGGTGGTATGGCGCCTGGCTACGGGATTGGACGCCCGAGGGGCCGGGGTTGGAGTCCCAGTAGAGGGAAGATTTTTGTCCTCTCCACGTCGTCCAGACCGGTTTTGGGGCCCACCCAGGCTCCTATCTAATGGGTAGTTAGTTAGTTAGTTAGTTATTGGAGAGGGTGGGTTTCCCCATGCACTTAGACCTGTATTGGTCCATTGCGCTTCCCTCTATGATTTCTACCAGTCTCTCTATCCTACCGGTACTGGTGCTTACCATCAGTCCCGCCCAGCCAGCGAGACCGGCTTTACTAGCTGAGAGGTATCTATAATGCTTCCCCCATCTACCAGAGTTATTAGAGACTGCTGTTGGGCGGGAAACGTCCTTGAATTTGGCTCAGTGACCTCCTTTGGAGATTTGAGGTTCTTTTATGTGCCCTAAATCTACGATACGGGACCCACGGCTTAAAGTCTCTCCCGGATGAAAATTCGACGACCTCCGCCATGTATTTGAACCCGCGTACTACGAGTCATGAGATGGGAACGTTACTACGGAGGCCGCTTATCTAATGGGTAGGTGGAGCTCTTTCCCCTGGGATAAAGCCACACTGCTGGAAAACTGAAAACTCACCTCCGACTAGTGTCGAGGTCAAGGGTGTGTGGATCCATACATCCACTTCCCCATATTTCTTCGTGGCTTAGTGCTTAATTAGTTAAGCACAAAGACAACTTCACCTTAATAAACTCATTGCGAAAATCAAATTCGAACCTCAGCAAGCAGTATACATTCAGGGTTACTGTAGAGAAAGAGATTTTTTTCTGGATTATTATTGAGTTCGTACATACGAAAGTACATTATAAGAATATTCCTATAGATGCACATTGATTTTGCAGCTGAAATTTTCTCAGCCTTCACATGCTGTGATACAAGGTGTGGCAATAAAGACCCGGATTAGTTTTATGACTCATTTCCGGCCACGTCATTGACGAAGAGGAGGGTAGGGCATTGACCCTTGGACTTCCCTCTACCGTCACACAACGTTTCA
>NW_019728498.1:251792-324303 GCF_002891405.2 Cryptotermes secundus | reverse complement strand
CCCAAAAATCAAGTCTGCGCTGAAAGGGACCAGGTTCGAGTCCGTGGATGCAGTGAAAGCAAAAGCGACGCAACTCTTGAAGAGCATAACACAAGATGACCTGCAGCACTGCTTCCAACAGTGGAAAATTCGCATGGAGCGGTGTAGGGATCGGGGAGGGGACTACATTGAAGGGGATAACATTTCGACTGTCTGATTTTTTTTTAATAAAGGGTTAGAGCATGAATCCGGTTTCTTTATTGCCACACCTTGTATACGTATCTTACTGTCCTGCGCATCCCGCGTTCGACTGCATACACAGATGTAATAAAATGTTTTCAGAGAGCTGCATTGAAACAGACATTTCAGTAACTTCGACGATCTCTCATAATAGAAGTTTCCATAATTGGGTGTTACATGTGTTATGAGACGTATTTGGACTCCTAAATATAATAATGTCTCTTCTACAGAATGAAAACCAAACAAAAGGAAACCTTTGGTACTGCTTTAATGATGATATTTTGAAGACTGGAAACTAGATGAAAATGCAACTGGATCACTGAGAAAGTGGTACAAAACGAACAGAGCATATGTTCGAAAAGAACTAGCTCAGTCGAGACTGTTAGAGGTACGATATTGGCTGGGTCCCTCTGCCGTTTAAAACATAATCCCTAAATCTGTATTTCACAAGGCCTCGCCGTTAATTTTGCAAGTTATTTGAAATCTAATAACCACCATTACTGCGGTACGGCAGTCAGAGGTAAATTGCATTTCCGTGTGTTCCGACAATACTTTTCGCATCCTAAAGGGTTTAAAATTTAATTTAAAGGCCTTCATGACATTTATATTTTATGGAATATCCGTATATTTTTAATAGATGGATATATTTCGATTTCAGCTCCACGTAAAGTAGAGGTGCTGTGTTTTATGACGATACGCACAAAAATTAGAATTTTGAGTTAACATTAACTGTTGTTTTATACTGCCAATTTGAATAGACATCCTTTCAATCGTTTCGAAGTTTAGCATGTGGTTGGACAGACATATATATTTCCCTATACTTCCTTTAAGTTTATATCTTTGGTGCAAATGAAGCATATAAAATATAGACACGCAACTATATTTGAGTAGCCAAGCAATGTTGTAGGTACAAAAGAAGAGGGGGCAACTCGAGATATTGAAACTGAAATTCGGCAGGCAGACCAGTAGAAGCTGGTGGCGCTGTCGTCGCGAGAGAGAAAGATTACCAACCACATCAGATTAATCTGTAGTTGTCTTCCACAGCCAATTTAGGATGCAAGAGGTTAACCACGAAGAAATCATTCTTAGGATAAGCGCTAGACACAGTATGAGAAACCATCCTACCCTCATGGAACTGGCCAAACATAACAGGGTACAACTGATATGGGTGCTGGGGCATGAGGGTATTGCTGGAAACGAAATAGCAGACCAATTGGCCAAGATTGGAGCTGAACATCCGTTCATAGGACCTGAACCAGCCTGTGGCATCTCTATAGGAGTTGCCAGAAAGGCAATCAGGGACTGGACAAATATGAAGCACAAGAAATACTTGGGGATCCTTGATTGGACTCAGGCAAGCAAAGGGACTCATACGAGGACCCTCCGGTAAAAGAGCGAAGGAACTGTTGAAGTTAAACAGGAACCAGCTACTATGGGTGGTGGGACTACTTACAGGACACTGCCACCTCAAAGGACACCTCTTCAAACTAGGACTAAGTAATAGTCGCACTTGTGTGAGGTGTCAATAAATATAAAATTAAAAAGAAAAGTAAATTTATCTTTATTCTTAATTAAATACCACGCGCTGAAAATATAAGGGAAGTGAAGTTTTAGTTTACGCAGTAGTAGATGTAGGTGATCTGTGAACTTCACGCAACAGCCAGTTTATCCCTGGGAAAGAGCCCCTGCATCCATTGATTTTGAGTTTCAGTGGGTCCATAGACCCGTTCTAGAACCGATGAGAAGGGAAAAAATATTGTCCCTCTACGTGGAATCGAAACTCAATTCCCGATCTGTCCAGTTAATAGCCTAGTCTTTGCACCGACGGAGATATCCGAACTGCACAGTGCCACTTCGTAATAGCGTAGTATAGACTGCGTTGTAAGAAATGCTGTTAAACTGTGTTGATGACAGACTCACCCCACGTCAAGTAGTGGCAATTCTGCAGGAACCATCTGTTTAGAACGCTCCAATCAGAGAAAGTGATACATTAAGGGAACCTTGTCGAATGGTTCGTGTCGTCCAATGAAGATGCTTTAATATGAACAGCTTTTTATTGCTGTAGGCTTTGAAGTTGCTCAGATGTAAGTGTGCTGTTAATCTGACTTCTGGTTCGTCGGTTTTCTTTCCGTGAATAGAAGTTCCACAGTTCCTTAATATATGTGTCTGTCTTTCGAAACACTATCTTTCTTAAGTTTAACTTTTATAAATTATTATCTAATATTTTATTAGAACAGTTTAACACTTCGTTTTAATCTTTTTTCATTACATTCAGGAGATGAACTTGACTTTTAAATGTTCCTGACTGATATCTTCCTTTATTTTCACAAAGCGACGATTCAAAATAAATTCTAAGAATCCTTCTCATTGGCAGTAACAGAAAGCTACATTTTACTGAAATGTCATATTTCTATATAAGGAATAGAATCTTCTCGAATGCCAGTGTCTTTGAGAAGACATTTATAGAAGTCGGGATGTATGGCAGGATCAGATGTAAAATTTGAAACTTTCCTTTATTCATGCATGTGAAAGCCTTTCTTCGTAATATTTCTTGGAGTAGGAAACAAAATCCGAATATTTTCGCATTAAGGAAATCTTTATTTCACAACAACAGAAAGTCAAAGAAAAATATTACATATTCTCTTGCTGCACAAGCACGGTGTGCAATGCACTGCTCTGATTATGTATGGTTAATATTAACCTCTGCATATAAAGCTAATTGGTCTACTAGAGTGGAAAGTTATGCCCTATAAGATATAAATTTCCATGTAATTTGTATGATGTCGCCCTAATGTTAATTTATTTCAGACAGTTATTAAGAGCACAGATACAGAACTCCATTGAATTTTAAATCACGAATATTTCTAGTAATCACATGTCTCATCGACACTGGAAATAATACTCATAGCATAGGCCCAGGATTTATTTCCCTTGTACATTTCTACGCATTTGTCATTCATCAACCTTAATGAGAGATAAATTTTATGTCTCTAAACTTCTTTCATATTGTGAACAGTTTATGAGAACTTGTGTAACCACAGAAGTATACGTTTCTGGGATATATCGTCATGTAGTCTGTTGATAATCAACCGGATTTCGGAGGAACACATAGACTCCATCTTTAGTCGCATGTTTCCTGCCTCCGAAACGTAGATTGACTTTCAACGGACTACACGGCGTTATAATTCATAAGTTAGAAATCAATATAACTACCGCTGTGAGAACATAAAATTATATATATCGTATGAACTGTCACGTTTAAGGTGGCACGCCTGACGAAATTAACGGGTTCTAATTCGGTTGACTGGATCTATTGGCACTTCGGTTACAGCCTGTCTTAATTACAAATAATGCCGCTCTATCGCTGAATTGCATACTTTGCAGTTCACCGTTGCACAAGCACTAGGATTCTCCTTCTACACTAGTCGTCTCCTGGCAACGGTTCTCAACACAGGAACTAGCACTTCAAATCACTATAAAGTCTTCTGGCCATTTCTTGTTCAATCAGCTTGGAATCTCGGAACTCAATTAAAATCTCTATTACTCACTCCTCCAGCTTATGACTATCTATCCCGACTGCAACCGACCTTTGTTGTCCCCTATAAACCTTCGGCGCGGATCTACAGGAAACGCGTCGCGTGGTCTCTATCCACTCTTGTGTGACGTCACTGCCTACGCGGAAGTGTGTTTGCCGCTTCTTTGCCTAGCAACAGACGTCCGATTGTTCCGCGCGTTTCCTTCTGCGTGAACGTGTTTAACAGCCCATTGCCTAGTAATGGGTGCACATGTAACAATACGCCACAATATGATATATACGTTACGTAATCTTAAATTTGAGCTATGCGTACAGTATTTTGGATCATTGGAGACCGAATTGAAACTAAATATACGGATTTGAATCCATTTGATTCCCTGTCATTTACGAAAATAAATTTCCACAACCTCGTCCACCAAAGCACGTTAGTGCATCCTGTCAGATGAGTCCAGTACACCTCATCCAGTTTGAGACACATTTTAATATTATTATCTGTAAGCATCCCTTCTGTCATCTTTTTTTTCCGATTAAAATGATGTATGCATTTTTATCTCTTCCAAGCTTGCCCTGACTTTATGCTTTTTCTCAATGTTATAACCATATTAATATTTAGTGAAGAGTAAAATTTATTAAGCGCCTCATTAAGCAACTTTATGCAGTTTCGTGTTACTTCTCTATCAATTTAAAATATTTCAGCACCTTTTTCTTAAATAGCTCTCAATCAGTGGTCTTTACATAATAAATATTACCCTTATTCAGTTACATTGTTTTCATATCGAATATGTGGATATGTGGACAGACAGGCGATCCCATTGTGTTTCCACTTTCTACTGTTCGCGTGAATAACGCATACAAGTCATACCTTTAGTTACGTATTAGTGAGGTATCAGTAGCTCTGTCACTGCAAGGTCCGTAGTCCATCCTCCTACGGCAGGTACTTCTTAGTCACTTCTGCAGCTACTCGCTATGCGTGAGGAAGAATTCATGTAGTAATTCAAACAGCCACATTCCTGTCACGCTGCCCGCAGTATTCGTTTCCGAATAACCTAAAGAATGAACTTTGAGTCTTAGATATAATTTAAGATCACATAAAACGTCATAAAACTATTACAATGTCTGAACTAAGATACATTTTCAAATAATAATAAGGAGGGGCTTCAAATGTTAGATATTGTGGCAGGTATACCGCTTGCTAGGCAGCGACCGCGAAATAGCTATGCAAAGCCGTTGCTGGGTAATGGCCACAGCTGTTTCGTAACACGCAGCAACGGAGTAACTTGGAAGCGGAGTTCTCTATGCATTCCGTGCGATAGCTACATGATGCGACAATATAAAAGTTGCTGGGATAGGTGCTTTCCGTGTGGTCCGAGCAGAGGCTATATAACGAGGAGCAAATGAGATTACGAGAGAGTCTTGAGACGGCAGTTAGAAGAGTAGGAGTTAGTTGTGAGACAGACGCCTGTCAGTAAGAACACGGAATCTGAGGAAGCTACGGCTTTGGAAGTCGCTACCAGGCGTCAGCCGATGGAGATACAGCAAACTGAGAAGACTTCGTACGTGCTATAATGAATTTCAAAGTGTGTGAATGAGCAGTAGCGCCATAGTTACTTGCAGTTAACGAGTTGTGTATAAGTGTTCGATAAATCCTATTACCAATCAAACCCCCGTCTATAATCATTCAATCATGTGACGATATTACAATGTACTTTTAAGTTTCCTGGGACTGAAATATGAAAAAGATGGGCAGGGGTACCAGTGAAATTTGTTACTTGTTCATATTCAAATGACGAACGTAAATGAGCGAGGTGCTGTAGCAGGCTGAGCAGGAAAGAAGTAGAAGAGGGACACAACAGAGCATGATTTTTTTTATAAGTAAAGCCACAATCCTGCCTATTATAATTCGCGTAATACCTATTCGATACAGATCATAGCAACTCATTTGTCGAAAGCGAGTCATTCATCCATCATCCATTGACAAAAGCACTGGAGTATTTATATTAACATACCGATCCGTTCTATATATATAGTATATCGGTCCAAGATAAGCTTCTGTATTATAACCTATTGTGAAACCCCTGTCCATTACTGGAAACTTTATGGAATTCCTTTATATAAATTCTTGAGAGTTCAAATACAAGGGAGAGGGGTAATCATCCCGTGAAATCATATTCGTCATGCCGATCTGGCTAGGCCTATAACAGGAAGACGTGTGTGTATGTGAACACGACAAAGTTCCTTGGTGCAGACACAATCCTGATTTATCTTGTGTCAGTTTTTTTCTCTTCTTTATCTGTTATCTTCTCTTTCCTTTTCTCCCTCATACTTGACTGCACCGCGGAAAGGAAGGGCATAGTTCGTTCACCAGAGCTGTGGTTTGGTCGTTTCCCTCATCCTATTACAGGAATTCAAGTCGGCAGGACTCGTAATATTAGGTCTGCAGTGGAGTAGTTGTTGCCACAGTTTCTATGCGATATCCTATAGCCGTCTGCAGCGCTACCCACTATCATTGCATTGGCCTGAGAATTAAAACCTGAGGCTGTCTATTCCGTTCCTCCTGTTATTACGTCTAAACGAATTGCCTACAGGGAAATGACTAATATGCATTATAATTAATTACATACTAAAGTCATCAGTAAGAAAATATACGAATTTCAGTTTAATATTAAATGCTAATATTTTAAAAATAAAATAAAACAATAGAATGACGACTGCCTGGATTGTTTTTACCAAGAATGGAGCCGTCTATAGGGAACTGTTACAACTTGCTGTGGGACACCTATCTAGTTCTATGATGAATTTAACTTGTACCACTAAATAAAAGGAGCTGGGATAGCGTAGTCGATATAGCGACTGGCTACTGGCTGGACGACCGATGGGTCGGAGTTCGAGTACCGGTAGGGTCAAGAATTTTCTCTTCTTAACGTCGTCCAGTCCGGCTCTGGGTCCCACCCAACCTCTCATCCAGTGGGTACCGTGGCTCTTTCTTCGGGCATAAAGCGACAGAGTCGTGAAGCTTACCACACCTTGAGCTACTGCCGTGACAAAAAAATGTGCATCTATACATCCACTCCCCCATACGCCTTCATGGCATAGTGCTTAAGTGGTTAAGCACAGGGACAACTTTTCCTTTAGCCCTAAATAAAGCATGCCTTTTAATTGGATTTGTTTACCGTACTTGAAGAGATTAAGCAGATCTAAACTGATGAATACAAGAATAGTTTTCTGTGCTTGTTTGGACCAAACAACTTAAGTAATATTTTGGAAGTCAGTTCTTAACTTCACTAGAATTATAAGTCGGGTAATGATGTTAGTGAAGCGTCGCTCTGTACTCTTAGTACAAAATGAACTTCACAGTAAACTGGGAGATAGACGTTGCGTGTTATTTGGCATTTATATACACGTTACCGCCACCATGGTGGATCATTCGATAACGAAGCGTTGGCTCAAGACTGTATATGAAAAGGATTTAAAGTCTTCCTCTCTGCATATTAAATTGTCTGTATTTAGTTGGGTTAAGTGTGGCGTATTTTCACTTAGCTAATTTACTGCTTAGACCATAGGCTCTTCTGACAGTATCATAAGCTGTCAGAAACTTCTGTAGACAATGTCGTAATTCGGCAAAAATAATGAGCCATATATTTAAGACGCCTGTAAATTATTAACCACTATATGAAATATCACTCCACCTGCTACAGGTACCTTTAAGTTCTTCTGTTTCCGTTTCCTGATTGTGTCCATTGGGGACACGCGGTAGCCTAGTTTGTTGAGGCACTATGTTACAAGCCGGAATGTCGCGAGTTCGAGCCCCGATGAGGTGAATTTTTTCAATTTACTTAATCCTTCCAGCCGCACTATGCCCATGGGGTCGACTCAGCCTCTAACAGAAATGAGTACCAGGAATATTTCTAGGAGGTAAAGGGCGGCCGGCGCGTAAGGCTGACAACTTTACCGCCATCTATGAACCGACTGTCAAGAGAAAATGTGGGAGCCTCGAAGTCTCACAACCATATGGGCCTTCACGGCCTGTTATAGGGATAGCTTTACTTTCTTTTAGGAACCATTTATAAATCGTTAATCAGACAAGAGACATGGCTCCTCGGATGGAACATTAGACCATTTGCGCGTTTATAGGCAGTGCGCTAAATGTAATTTCATGTTCTCTTCAGTGTCGGGATTTGATACTGTGATACCACTGTTCTTTTTCTCCAAGACCGTACTGGTAGACTTTGGCAGAGCTCATAATAATATGAGAAGTATTCTGTTTAATATTTTCCAAAATCAGTTTACTTTTGTGATACGCAAGGAACTGAAAGTTCTAAAAATTCTTCTGTTAGCTTGTTCATGTTTCTTTGTTCATCCATATCCAACGTGTGCAGAATCCCTAACATATTTTCAGGAAATATCTTTTGGGAAATGGCACTAAAAGTTGCTGCCATACTTCAGGATTAGCAAGAAACAAGCAGAAGTAACGGTCACTTTGGCCACGCCAAAGCTCAAGTGGTTAGTCGCTGGCTTCCCACTGCGATGGCCCGGGTTCCATCCTGGGTCTCATCAAGTGGAATTTGTGGTGGACAAAGTGGCACTAGGGCGGGTTTTCTCCGAATACTTCGGTTTCCCCTGCTAATCTTCTGCCACCAAATTCACCATCATCATAATCACCCGGGGCAGGCTACAATAGGCCAATCAGTGTCCGTCGTGCCTAGTGGACCCAGTTGGACTCCACCCCCCACTAAGCGAATTCAGAAAAACGGTTACTTTACATGAATAACTGCTCGTGTTCTTGCGCGTCGCATTAAATCTCCAAATACGACGTATATATCAGAAAGCCAAATGCTTCAATGAAACATGTACTGAAAAATGGCATAGATAATTCACACTCAGCATTCTTTTCTGCAAATCTTTCGTTCTTCGAAGTAACGAAGAACCAAACACCATTTTATGTTTCATATATATATGTTTTTTCTTTCCGTAAGTCTTTCTGTTTTAGAAATAATTATACAAACTATACTTTAAAAACACAGTTACAATAGAGATTTGATGGGTCAGAAGTCTAATTTTATGCGAGAATTACTATCTTGTTACATTCACTCATTCATGAATCTGAGCCCTTCTTGAGAAACTACCAATTGTACAGTTACTCAAGAACTTCCCAGCATTTAATGGAACACGAAGGTTCATTACCATGTTCACAAGAGCCCTCAGCCGGTCCCTGTCCTGAGCCACATTAATGTTACATTAGATTTATATATATATAGTTTATGGAAGAAAGTGTATCTAGGCATATCTGCTTGAAAGAACTGAAAAATTACAAAAAAATTTGAGTCAGATTCTTGGTCAGTACTCGAACCCAGTAACTTCAGAATACGAAACCTTGTTAGCCACTCTGGAGAAACGTTCTGAAATTACAGCTGTGTCAAGTATTGTCCGTGTGTGTGACATTTTCAAAGGATATACATATATTGGTTACGTTGAATGTTTCACACAAAGTAAAGCTACAGCAGACTCGGCAGTTCGATAAGAGTTTTGATAAATGGCATTGTATACCATGTCTCTATGATGGCTGAACTCTTAATAACGCACGTCGGGTCGATTGGTTCTGAGAATTATATTGCGAATAATCCTTTCATGTCAGTTGTATAGGAGTCCCACTACCTACAGTGAAATTGGAGCATTTGCAATGGGGGTAGAGGGCGGAAGTGCGGGTGCAAACAGAGAATGCTGTTATAGTGCTTTTTCTGTATTCTTTGATTATCGATAATATAATACGTTATATTCAAATCGAACCCTACACTACAGTTTTTTCTGCCGTAAACAGGCTAAACAGAGAGAGTTGTACTTCATTTAGTCTTCAGCTCTGGAACGTAGTAATAACAGGCAAAAAAATGTAAGATTTGAGGTTTTCACGGCGGTGAATATGAAGAAAGCTGTGTTCTAGGATGTGGCACCGTGTAGATATTGTGTTAACCGACGTTTCGGAGGAACTTATCGCCTCCATCTTCAGGGTAGAATAAAAGAGAAAATCCGACAGCGAGGAACCAGCGTGAGCAGGTGTCAGTTCACTCTGGTTCCTCGCTCTCGGACTTTCTTTTATTCTAACCTGAAGATGGAAGCGATACGTTCCTCCGAAACGTCGGTTAACACATTATCTACACGGCGCTACATCCAAGAAGACAGCTTTCTTCAGGAAAAATACTTAACTTTCTGTGTTCTTCCTTAGAGAATAAAGGGAAGGACTTTCTGGCTGTAGGGACGGCCGATATGTTAATGGAATTATAATGCCAAATGCCTTGGCCGTACTAGTTTCATTTTTAATGAAAAGAGAGGCACATGTATCAAATTCATCTTGCTTTTAGGATGTGGTATGAACGAAATTAGAGGTGTGACTAGAATCAGAAGCTACTCGCTTGTCCACTTATTGCAAATTGCGGCATGAACATGAACATGAATATTGAGGCACGCCTCAGTCGATGTACACGTGGTTTTAAATGCACTCTTTGAAGTTTTGCATTTCTGTACATAGATTCACCATGCTAATTTATCTCAGATTCATATCTGTAATCCCAAAAACAAAATGTAAGTAGGCCTGCAATACAATTTGTAATATCTCTGTTCTGTATTACTTATGCCTCGTCATATCGGGACTTTTTTCAATAATAATACAGAAGTTAATGAGATATAAACATAATATTTTATAAGGCCTGCAGTACAATTTGTAATATCTCTGTTCTGTATTACTTATGCCTCGTCATATCGGGACTTTTTTCAATAATAATACAGAAGTTAATGAGATATAAACATAATATTTTATAAGGCCTGCAGTACAATTTGTAATATCTCTGTTCTGTATTACTTATGCCTCGTCATATCGGGACTTTTTTCAATAATAATACAGAAGTTAATGAGATATAAACATAATATTTTATAAGTTTTATGCACAAATGAACGCGTAATGAATTATCATCTCTTCGGCAATTTTTGTGTACCTTCTGTTTATGTGCGGTCACCCAGAAACATATACTTAACATACTAACATTGTTTTTTTCTGATACAGTTGCCGAAAGGTAACACTGACCCAGTATTTATGGGCTTCCTTGCACGTTTGACATTGTTTGGGACTCTGTGCATGTATTCATTGTTTGTTTTGCAGGTGAGTGTTCTAGAAGTTACGAAAGAAGCCGATACTTACATAACGCCAGGACAAAAAGTGTAAGTAGACCCATAATTGAAATCTGTGCATGTGTTTCAAGCACTTCAGTATATCTATTTATTTTTGGTTCATTTCGTGACACTTAGACCGTATTGTGTGAAGTGCTTGGGGGAATGCTGAATATTGATTTGGAACGGATGTACAACGAAGCCGTCTGGGCCCGATTTGAGGTACAGTTCAGACATATGGATAGAGGAACTGTGGAAAACGACGAAGACTCTGTCAGAATAGCCGCTGTAAGGATCGAGAGTCTAACTCGGGACTTCCAGAATACGAGGCAGGGGTAGTAACCACGCAACACGAAGTTTGGTGCCCTGCATTATGAATGCAGCTGTTACCGCGTAATTATTATTGAATGAACTCATCTTCTTATTGCGTAACTTTTATTTTTGTGCTAAACATTTCTTGCTTGAACACATTTCTTTCTGTATGAAATACGTGGAGGTATAAATAGGCACACAGTAGACGCATTGCGTGTTCTTTGTTTCTTGAAAATTATATTGTTTTGTAGATTAGAGGTTCGGATAATATTAATCTCTGCTTGGATGTGAGGCTTGTTTTCAGTGCTGAATGTTTCCTGATGTCTAATCATCCACTTTCGAGAGTTACGGTTGGTGATTACGTCGTAGCAGCCAATATTTCAGTATCTGTTCCCTTCAGCAGTGTTACGGCGCCTGTTTCATCCGCCATCATTTATCTGGTATTCTGGACCTCTTGCACTGGTGTTAAAGAACTATATTTCCTTGTTTGTAAGCAGCGAAGTGTCGTGACAGAGGTGCAGCCCAAAACTTAAAGGCAGAGAATGATAATGTACTACTATCTCAAGGCCTACACTTTTAGGTTAGTATGAGGGTTCCATTCGCAAACTTTAAACTCTCTTGTACATATTTATTTTTCACGTAAAATTTCCTTCCGATCGATATCCTTAGCCACGAATGAAATTTGTAAGAACCTTGGTATGTCTGAAAAGCATTTCTTTGATATCGATATTATGGTTAATTTGGTTAATCGGCAGTTGCTGTCTTTTACTACATTAATTGTCATTATGAGCTATACTTGTTCCGTATTTACTACGCAGTAGTGACTTATATATATATATATTTGGCCTACTTTTGCATATTGTTTTATCTTACTTTTAATTTATTTCTTTGTAGTGACTCTGAAATTTGGTCCTACAGCCGTTGAATTGAATTGAATTATTATTGTTATAAAAGAAATTTGCATTTACTTGATATAAGCTATCCGTATATCCATTTAATAATTTGCTAAATACTGTATGGAAAAGAATTTACATTTGAGCGTTTTGCTATGCTCGAATGAATCGCTGTTCATATGCTTTGACTGCATAGTGCAATTAGTGACTTCATTATTATCATCATCATCATCATCATCATCATCATGCCGAATAGTATAGGCTTACACAAAATTTGCATGATATACTACAGATAATATAACAGAACATGCAACACAACAATTTCCGTGGCTTGAGTCCGCAAGGGAACTATACCGACCGAGCGACCGCCACTTGTCGGCGAAGCTAGTGCCAACTTTAGCGGATAGAGGGTGTCGCGTGGTCAGCGCAACGAATCCTCACGGCTGTTAATTTAGGTTTTCTAGATCGGAGCCGCTTTTTCCTTTAAATAGCTCCTCAGTTATCCTCACGAGGCTGAGTGAACAACGTTACAGACCAACGACTTCTCAGAGCATCCGGTGGCGCCGGTAATCGAACACGGGACGGCAGGATCTGTAGCCAGGAACTCTGACCACTAGATCACAGAGGCGGTCGAACATGCAACACAAATACGTGTAGTTTAAAATAGCTTTCTTCGAGGTTCGATTTTATACGGTAATATTTGTGTAATGCAAATTCCATCCTAGTATTCGTCAGGTAATTTTTTATTCATATGTCACAGAAGGCTTGATGTAGTGGATGACCCAGTCGTACCATCGAATTAGCAAGTCGCCATAGTATTTGCATTTCTTTTCCCAGTTTCCAGTTATCTCGTGTTTACAGGTATGTGACTGTTGAAGCCAAATATTACCACATCCTGCGAGAAATTCATTTCAGAAGTATACTGTAGAGTGTAGACCTATTTGGTTTCGTTCACTGAAACTTTCGATTGTGCTCTTGTTGTTCAAAGGTACTTAGCCCGTATGCAGGGAAATGCAATCTGTTTTTATACAGCGGAAAAAACCTAGAATTAAGACTTACTGACGTTTGTATTATCGCAACGTAGTTGTAACATATTGTCACATGACGCCTGAAAGCTGAAATTTGCCCATCTGCTTGGCGGGGCTTCGCTGATCACGTTCCCGTGGCTGTGGAAACGTGTTCCAACAATTCGCCGTCCAACAGCGGCGCCTTCCTGCTATGTACTTGGGTACACACACGACGCTCATAAAGTTTAGTTCTTCTCAGATCGAAATAAACGGGAGTTTAAACATGTGCTTGGCGTACACGCTGCTTTTGAACATGTTCTTTAAGTTGTTTCATTCTTATTGATCTTCTTTATTTATTTATTTATTTTTGCAGATACAAGTCTTTTTTCACATTATATACAATTCAGATATAATTTCTATGTGTATAATATCTTAGTGATTGATAAAGCTGCATACTAAACAAAACAGACGTCTCTTGGAAAAATACAAGTAAATACTCATTATATATTTATAATTATGGAAAGCATGCCAGTAAATAAGTAAGAATACACTGAAAATATTATTTTTTTTAAGTTCTGACTTTGTAGTCATATCATTTCAGTGTTATCTGACTTAATTGTTAAGCTCTAATTTCATAACATCAATCGAATGCAAGGTTTTAATCTCGAAAGCGTAACGTTACATTGACAATCTTCGTATGAAAGGCTTTCTTTTGATTCTGAGTACTACAGAATATTGCAGCAAGTCAAAAGAGACGCATGAACCAAGTGTGTAGAGCGTTTTATGCTGTTCGCAGTATTGCGGTAGCAGAGCTCGCCCCTGCGCCTCTACGTTTGAGGTAGGAATACAAATAGATCACCCATTACTGCCTTGTCAACGGGGGGTACACCGCTACCACAGAGCATGAATGTATAATCCTCATGTTATTTCAGCAAGGAAATTGAACCAGTGCTGAATGTGCAGTAAGAGAAGGGACGGGAATGGAAAAGACACGACTTCAACTGTGGAATTATCCCACATGGATATCGCTTCAGATGTGATTTTCAGATTATGCCCTTGGGCAGCAGAGTAGGTAGATGTGATGTCCAGTTCTGTTCATTCACACATTCACTCACTATGACACACTCGTGCGAATGGGATCCTTTTTCCAGTTTCATATATGAATACGACGAATTAATCAGATCATCGGATCGTTGTAAATGTATTGCCAGCGGCCACATGTATTTACATATTGTAATCGAAGTTCCCAAACTGTATGACCTCACACCGGTTGCGGTCGGTTTTCTATGCATCGCTACGATGAGGAATCTCTGTGGGCTCCAGATATAGCGTTTGTGTTGTATGAGAACCACTACAACACTTCTTGTATGAACGCATTGCTTTCAGTTCATTGAACTGAAGAAATTATATTCCGTTGCATGTAAAATTGGTCTTGTGCAAAATATAATTTGTTATTTGTCATGTTTTCTAAGAATATTTCTATGTTTAATTTGTGGTTCTCACAACAGTAGTTAGGAAGAATTCACTCTTCTCGATTATAACCCTGTTGAAAGTTAACCGACATTTCCGAGGAAGAATTCTCCTTCATCTTCAGGGTCGAAGAATAAACTAAGCAAGCAAGCAAGCAGCATTATGTAGTACTAAGTAAGTAGTTTCTCGCGTATTCTTCAGCCCTGAATATGGGGGGGGGGCATTTCCTACAAAACGTCTGTTGACTTTCAAAGGAATACACGTCATTATATCACAGAAGATCAATTAAAAACATCAATTAAAAGGAACAATTTTCGTTTATGCTAAATTACCCATTCAAATTGTATGTTAATTTTATGTTGTTAATCTTTTTTTGACAATATACGATATAACCGACCATAAATTAACTTGTTGTAGTAGTTTAGTTGTGGGTTATTTCCTGCAGATCAAAATTTTGTGGCTGCTTTTGTATTCAGATACCATTTTCGTAGTAATGCTGTTTGAGTAACCGAGGAGGAAAACAGAGGCCCTTAATGAACCGCATGAAAACTTTCTCATTTATCAGTACATACGATGAAAGCTTGACTTAGTATTTTTGCTCGATATTATGAAAGATAGCAAAGTTAGGGTGCCAGCCCTTATTATTTCCTAGCAGCTTCAGTAAACATGATAATAACAAGCAGAGTCTGCTGATCTATGTTTTGTTGTTTGTCGAGCCTGTGTCAGCTACAACATTTACCGACATTGTTGATAATGTAGGACCATCGGTAACTTTAGTGACATGACGCCTGAAAGCCGGAATAGCGGAGCCACAGTGGACGTTCATGGTTAGGAAACGATTTGGTAAACAAGTTTCCGCGGAAATGAACACGGACGCAACAATACAGTTCCTATGCAACGGAGAGGTAAACACCTCTATAACAATAGAGGAATTGTTCGGAGGTGTTTCCTCTCTCTTGAGATGACGATAGTGAAGACTGAGAAGACTAGTGTGTCCCAGTGATTTGTAATGCGGAAATCTGCGTACAAGTGTCCAGTAAATCCGAATACCAAACCAACCCCCGTCTGTAGTCACAACTCCTAACATGTTACGGTATATTAATAAACGGATTATAAAGCTGATATCTCTCTGTTCTGTATTTCATATAGCGTATGAAGAAATTGTAAATACAAATTGAAAATAAAATTGTCCACATTAACTATTTTTTTTATTGCTAGTGGGGTGGGACTAAGTTCCTTGCACTGCGGCCACTTCTGGCCTATTGTATCAACTCCAGATGATAGGTGAGGGTGATTGTGGAGCAGTTGGTGGAATGAAGATTGGCATGGGAAACCGAAGTACTCGGAGAAAACCTGCCCCAGCGCCACTTTGTCCACCACAAATCCCACTTGACCAGACTCGGAATCGAACCCGGGCGGCCGCGGTGGGAAGCCAGCGACTGACCGCTTGAGCTATGGCGCGGCCTCAAAAAGCACATACGCACAAACACCAAACATCCATACCTTGAGTGGGATGCGAACCCACGATCCCGGCTTCCCAGCGAACGAAGACTGTGCGTGCTTCGGCTGCCCACATTAGCTAACTATAGAGAATAATGAGTAACTCTTATATAAATGAGGGGAATCATTTGATCACGTTTAGTTCAGATATCGCAACTGTTTGTTTCTTTCTTACATATAAAATTGCACACACACGAAAAGCAGAGCATGTCACAGTATAATTAAAATAGATAATTACCGGTACGTATCGCTTTTTACAGTTGGTTTATGGGGGCGAGAGCCACGCGTTGGTCGCCACTTGTCGCCGCAGCTTCTTCGGGCACGCTCTTGCCACAGATGAAGTAAAGGTGGGCACAGCTCTTCGATGTTAAGGGGTTAGGGTAGACGCAGCTGCTCGCTGTGAATCGCCTTGTAGCGACTCCGAGGAAGCAAGTGAAACGTAACCTCACCTTTCGTTGTTGAACAACTGCCATGTTCCGAAGTATGTTATTTTGGGCGCCACTCAGTTGGGGAACATGAGACTATCACAGGGCCGTTAAGCGGGCCTTGGCTCCAGCAAAACCCACGACAAACTTACAAACACCTACACTTTTTTTTTAATTCAGATATTTACATTATTAGTAACACTTGGATAGGACTACACGTAGTCCTTTGTACCTCTTTCGAGGAGAGAGACTTGCACGCATCTTGATGAACAAAGAAGAGCGGCATCACGTCACTAGCTGCTTAGCATGACATCATCCAGTAACTGGCGTTTTTGATTGGCTATAGTCCGGGAAGTACCGGGCTAACTAACTTATGAAACTTTCATCATGTTTTACTGAACAGAGGGAGAGCCCCTAAATTATCAGCTTCATAAGAAGTCATGTGACGTTGAGTCATTCCCACTTTATGTACGGCTTATAGCTTAATGCAGCGCGTGATGTTTTACGCAATTCCATAAATTCATAATTTGAGTCTTGCAAAAAAATACAGTAATATAAAAAATAAATGTATACATAAATTAGGCGAAGTATATTATTAAAAAGTACTAATCGGTTACACGCGTCATAAGTTTTACGTAAGTTAATGGATTAGGCCCTCTTTATATATGCAGATGAGGTCCAGTGTTCATGGAAAATTGGTTGTTCATAAGCCATAAGCATCACTCACTCACTCGTGAATCTGCGCCCTTCTTGAGAAGCCACCAATTGTGCAGCTACTCAAGAATTTCCTAGCATTTTATGGAACCCAAAGGTTCATAACCGTTTTCACAAAAGCCCTCCACTGTTCCCTATCCTGAGCCAGATCAATCCGATCCATACCATCCCATCTTATCTCTCAAGATTAATTTTAATATTGTCCAACCACCTATGTCTTCGTCTTCCCAGTGGTCTCTTTCCTTGTGGCTTTCTCACCAATATCCTATTTCTATTCCCATTTGTGCTACATGCCCTGCCAACCTCATCCTACCTGACTTAATCATTCTAATTTTACTTGGAGAATAGTAGATGTTATGAATCTTAGCCATAATTATACTTAGCGTTATTTATGCAAAACATTTGACAACTCCACAAAAGATATAAAAAATTCAGTGATTTTTGCGCTATGATGTAAAGCCGGCCCCATGAATTTATCTAAAGAACGGAATTTAATGTTATCTGACTCCGCTACACAAATCATATGATAGGTGAAAGTAAAGTGACTTTCATCAATGGCTTCAATCTAGGGCATACCTTACGTCAGAATGGCCACATATGGACTAGATGAATGTTGTTCTCAAGCATATTGACTAGCAGTCTATAGTAATATGTATGGTCTATTGTGTGCTCTGTCGGTAAAATATTAATGCGTTGTGCAACAAAGACGTAAAAGGCAACAAGAAGTAATAGTCGGATCACCATGGGGCCTATCGTTACGATCAACTTCATGAGGTCTAGAATACGGGAAGGTTTATTATATTCCCAGCATCGTCTGCTGTAGGCATCTGTACATTTACAACTTTTAATATTAAAAAGAGATTTTCAGACTCTTTTAGGACCAGTGATCTCCCCTGCTCTTTTTTCTCAATCATCCCCAATTTGTATTCTTCCCTCAATCTGCAATTCAAAATTTCTCACCCATAAAATACAAAAGGTAAAATTACATTATTGAGTATTTTAATATTTAAGGTATTAGATAAGGGACGGGAAACGAAAGACCTGTTGAAATTAAACAGAGATAAACTCAGGTGGGTGGTAGGATTACTTACTGGACACTGCCACCTGAAAGGGCACCTTTCCAAACTGGGACTGACAGAGGGACCAACTTGTGAGAGATGCCAACAAGAAGATGAATCAGCCACACACACCTTATGTGGTTGTGAGGCCATAGCTTACCTAACATTCGCCTCCTGGGTCAGTTCTTCATGGAACCAAGTGACTTTTAAGACGCCCCCATAAATGAAGTCCAACATTTCATTCGAAGTGTAGGATTAATAAAGGGTTAGTCCAAAGGAGAAACACAATAGATCATTGAAGGTCGCTGTGCGAGGGCCGGATTTTGTGGCTCACCCATCATACTCATACTCATACTCGTAAGAGAAGGGAAGACACATTCTTAACCGAAACGAGGAAACCATTCCCAGTATTCAATCTGACATAAATTTTTCGTGAAGGTAATTTTCATTTATTTTTCTGTCGTTTTCCAAGTTCTTAATCATTTCCACTTTTTTCGAAAGACTTGATAGCTATTTTCCTACCATAATTCTTTCCATGTATTCTGGTGACAAATCATGAGCATATGCCGTGCTTTTGCCTCCAAGTCGTCCTCTTTATAGAGCTGAATTTTGTTATTGGGTTTTCTCCACAACAAATTCACTGGTTACATCTTCATACCTCTGTCTTCCAGAATTATACAATATACATTTCTTCTATAGGAGTCGGGATAGTGACGGGCTACAGGCTGGTCGTCCCGGGTTCAATTTCCGGCAGTGCAAGATGCTTCTACTCCCCACAGCGTCAAAACGGGCCCTGAGGCCCACCCAGCCTCATGTGTAATGGGTACAGGGGGGTGAAGCTGAACGCTCACCTCCGTTGTAACTGTTCTTTTACTCGGCCTTACTTCGGGCTCCACTTTGTAATTGTTTCTTGGGGTCGGTTCAAGGTTAGTTGTCTTACCTTTCACTAATCACTTGACCTGCACCACTATAGATGTCAGTCACTGATGATGCGGGAGTCCGGCTGCGATTACGGGTCCGATTCCTAGGTAGTTTCTCAGGGGCTTTAGGATGGATGAAGGGTGGGGGTGAATCGCTAGTCTCCTGGACAGTGGGATTAGTGGGTAAAGATGGGTAGAGCTGGATTCTTTCTCAGGGCTTACGGGCCTCAGGTCGAAGGGGAAGGCCGTTGGGATCCTGGACTTAGACTCACTGAATAGGGGTTGTGAAGACACTTAGTGATCACAAAGATACACAACACTTAATGTATATGTAATGTAAGAGTAAACACTGAATTTATTAACTATCAATTACACAACACCTTCTGGGCTGCTCTTATTCCGACAGTACAGTTAACTTCTAATCAGAGGGACTGCGTTGGGCCTGCGTTTCGTCACTACTTTGAGAGCCCGCGTTTAAAGACTGCGTTTAGAGACTGCGTTTAGAGACTGCGCTTAGAGACTGCCCTCTATGATTAAGAACAATGTGATTTATACTGTAATTTAACTGATAGCTCCTCCCCGGCGGGGGTTCTTTCTTTGAATCCCATTGGCATCACTTTTGGAGAGGGTGGTACAACTTCCAAGAGTAACCAATGAGGTCCAATGGTCATAAGTGGTTGGCTGAGAGGCAGATGACAATTTGACCTGCTTAATTAAGATTTATTTGTAGAAATCTCAGCACAGGTGTTCTGGCTTAAAATCCCAAGACTCGCTGGCAGCGTGAGAACTGGAGAGGCGCGATTTCTACCCCTTTATGACTCTGTTTTCCTAGTTCCGGCTTACTGTAAACAGGTGAGCGTCGCACCTGTGGACTTGAGGCTACTACTAATCCCCTAATCTTATTCGAACGGTTGAAGTGTTTGAACCCGTGCAGGTGTGGGGTCTTTGCAATGATGGTACATACAAGTACCTTTCCTTTAACTGTAGTTATTCGAAGTAATGGAAATACTTATTAATGATAATTACTAAGTGTGGCTATATGCCGGGGACGATTACACCATGTAGTACCAAAGTCAAGATAGGTGGAGCTACACCTCCACTCCCCCATATGTCTTCATGACATAGTGCTGAACTAATTAAGCAAAGGGAAAACTTTGCCTTTTTACGTTTCTTCTACTGCAAGTGTAAGACTTGTGTCATCGTGACTCTGTGACTATGGTGTCATTTGTGAATAGATTTATCATAGGCAATAATTAATTAGCGTCTAATGATACGAGAGGAAGATTGAGTTGGGGAGGAATTAGTTGTGACATATAATCATCAGGTTAATCGGTGTCGGGCTGAAATTCGAACCGGAAGTACCCGGCTACAAAACGGAGAAACTTCTGCTTGAGTCGTCTTGCTGTGTGAAAACAATGCTAGTCACATTAGTATGACGTAATCATTTAGGTTGAAGATTCCTGCATCGAGGTACCTTCTATTTTAAAGCAGGCGTGTCGTAACTGGGACATGTTCATTCGTTCATTCATCAGTGGATCTACAGCCCTTTGTTGTGCTCTGACCCCTTCTTTGGTTTCGTAATCTTTATTACACGGACGGTGGGACTCTTTGGACGGGTGTTCAGCGTGAAGCAAAGGCCGCTACCTACACACAGGACAACACAAACACAGAATAAACGCACACGCAGACATCCATGCCTTCAGTGGGAAATCACGTGTATGCAGACACATGGGCTGTACAGAGTTTTCATAATTCTGAGACCATTAAATGACAACGGGAAAGGAATATTTTCAAACCTTGTTGTTTGTAACAAAAGTTGTTCACAGATTTAGGTCCTACAGTGTTCATTTCTTCAAATGTTTCTGCTAATATGAGTCTCAGGATTGTACGGAAAATAAACTATAAACACAATAAAATTAGTTTGTTGTATAATTAACTCGGACTGATGGAACCAGATATGGACATACTTATTCCAACAGAAATACGAAAATGTAATATTGAAATTCTTGTATATTATGGGAGTACGAATTTATTAAACGAATTCATAACCCTGTTGCTACGAAAGTTAAGTATAGCCTAAGGGCCACGTTCCCTGGCTTCGCTATGTATATCACGGGTCAGTGGAATTCAGATAATGTTTCCCTTCAAGCTGAGCAAAGTATTGACCCAAAATTCAGCGTATTCTTATTAGCGGATACAGAAGCCACCACCGTTTTCAATATCGGAAAATATCTGGACGTACTGCCCTCCATGTCGCGAACATTACGACGGAGGTTACTGAACAGCTCTGTATTTCCTGCAAGGATTTTGTGACGTCAAATGGCATGAGTATAATTGCAAACAGCGAACTACGGGCGAGTGGTGAAGTAATAGTTCTCCACCAGGGTATCACGAAAACGGAGCACAGAGCGAGAAACATAAAGTACTCAGCTAGTCGATGTTTCTCGTCCTTGCAGAACAAAATGCAGGCACAGAATTGCTGGGTTTTAGGACTTTGTCCATCGTCCGGTGTTCTAGAAACTAGAAAACAGAACATTTCGGAAACTTGAACTGTTACCGTCATCTTGTGAGAGGGGAGACACTTAGTCTCTTGGGTGCAGTGGTCCAGTGATTGAGGTTAGCTCTTTCTAGGGACCAAACAGAGTGTCTCCCCACCTCACCTGAGGACGGAGACAGATCAAGTTTCCGAAACGTTCTGTTTTCTAGTTTCTAGATTACCAAAAACCCAGTAATTCTGAGTATTATGCACCATTGTCAGAACCCTTTAGAAAGTACAGATTTCTTACGCTTTCAACTGCAAAGTTAGATGTGGGCGTTAATTTCAAAAGAGTATTCAGAACTAAACATTACAAAATATAAGGCCATTTACTATTAGACATGTACCTCGGTCTTTCTCGACGTTCAGCAGGCTTTTGACAAAGTATGACACAAAGGATTACTGTATAAACTAAAAATGAACCTATCCGCACAATTATATCTTACTATAAAATCGTACTTGAACGAACGTTAGTACCAAGTCAAAATCGACGATGAATTATCCGAATACCATCAGGAGTTCCACAGGGCAGCGTCTTGGGCCCCTTTCTGTCCATAATCTTTACAGCTGACATCCCACTAACAGACAATACGCTAATGGCAACATTCGCCGATGACACAGCAATAATGTCATGAGACAAAGATTCAAATACAGCCCCCCCAAAAACTGCAGCAACACCTCAACTCACTCCAAAACTGGATAGAACAATGGAAAATCAAAGTAAATCCTGAAAAATCCTCCCAAATAACATTTTCAAAAAGAAGAGCTGTCTGCCCGCAAGTTAGTTTCAACAACACCATCATACCAATCAAACAAGAAGTTAAGTATTTAGGACTCCACCTTGACAAAAAACTAACGTGGAGAACGCATATAAAAGCTAAGAGAAGACAACTAGAGCTCAAAGCCAGAAATATCAATTGGCTGATCGGCAAAAAAAAAAAATCACAGCTATCTCTTGAAAACAAAATAATCCTATACAAAACAATAATCATACCAGTCTGGACCTACGGGATAGAGTTATGGGAATGCAGCAGACATATCAACACAAAAGTTCTCCAAACGTTTCAATCCAAAACGCTTAGAAAACTAGTTAATGCTCCCTAGTACGTATCAAACGCTACCTTACACAGTGATCTAAGCATACCATATGTAACAGAAGTCATCAGAGCATACGCGGAGAAACACAAAAACCGGACCACTCAAAACAACAACCAAATAGTAAGAAACCTCTACAACCAACCAGCAATAGAAAGAAGACTAAACAGAATGTGGCCAGAGGATCTCATTGGATAAGCACCAGAGAATCATCGGAGGATGATACATGCTTCATTATTACACACACCCATCCCTTTTACTAATTACTTCTATTTATGTATATTGAGTAGATTATAAAATTGTTTCAAAATAAGAAAAAATTACTATTAGAACAAGGGTGCGTTTTCATCAGTTAGTGACGTAGACCATTATGTCATCATTACAAATTTACTGCATTCTACTTTCACTCATACAGCGGTGGGAAAATTAAACATATTGCGACATGACTCCCGAAAGCCTGAAAAATGGAATTGGAGGAGACGTCCATTTCTAGGAACGACTCGGTAAACACATATCCTCGGCAACAAATACTCAAGCAACAATCGAATAACTTCTGGTGTTATGCAACGGCGCTGTAAACATGCTTTTCCAACAATAGAGAAACTGTTTTTCGCTTTGTCCTTGCAAAGTGGTTATCAAGAAGAGTTCCAAAGCTGGCAGTTGCAGCACAGAAATGAGTCGAGTTTCGAGATGCCAGCCTGCTAGGATATGAGCTTGGGAGCAGATGAATGGAATTGAGTCGAGTCTCCGGAATTGGCAGTTGCAGGATAATGGCAAGAAAGGAATTAGGTTGTTTGATTTGAAGTTGCCAGGATACGACTAGTGCAGGCCGAGAACCCTATTGCGTGTGCAGCGGTGAAATGTAAAGTGCAGAAGTAGCGGTAGCGCTGTAATTGCCTGTAGTCCCGAGTTGGATGTATAAGGTGTCAAGAAATCTAATCATCCAGTCCAAATCCCATCTCATAAGTCACGTTCATACACCTAAATCATGAAAATATTTACACACCACGTTTCCTCCGTACACTTTGTGGGGCGTACCTTACTCCATAGATCAGATATGATATAGAGCAGGAATGTCCAACGCGTCAATTGCGATCTACCGGTCGATTGCGAGACCATTTTTGTTCGATCTCATAGGCCTGTAAGGAAATTATACGTGAAAAGCATGTAAAGTCATTTGTAGTATAATATGATTATATTCAGATTTTGAAGGGAAAGTACGTATTAAAGTAGTCTGTACTTTCAATGTATATTGCCTTTACAACAAACATCATGTGTCATGGTATTTTTAACAATTTTTTGCCTAATGCGAGGTACGACGATAGGAGGGGGGGGGGGGGGTAGATCACTGGCAGTTTTGACACTAAAAAGTCAATCACAATCTGTTTGAAGTTGGACATGCCTGCTATAGAGAATATTTGTATTCAGAAGGATGTAACAGGAGGTTGGAGAATTCTGCATAATAGGGAGTTTCATACTTTGTATTCTGAACCACTTATTATTAGAGTGATATGATGAAGCAGAATGGGGTGGGGGGAGCAGTTAGAAAGTGTGGGAGAGATAAGAAATGAATACCTAGTTTTAGTCTTAAATGCATGAAGGGAAGAGAGTGTAGTGCTTGGATGACCTAGACACGGAGAGGTGGATAAGAAAGTAATACTGAAACTGGATATGAGAGTACTGATTAGTTTCATCTAGCTCAGGATAGTGCCTGGGGGCAAGGTGCTGGACCTGCGTATTTCAGGATAGGCGAGGAAGGTCTTGGTTTAAAGCGTAGTATTAGATGTTAATGAAGGCTCTGCTCCATGGAGTTCTATTTGTAACGCAATGTGTTCATACTGCCGTCTTAACATTTATTTTGGGTGAAAACTTGTTCGGCATGGAATTCCGAGTTGAAATGACAAAATTTACTCTCCTATTGCACTGATTTCTAGCTCTACAAATCTTGTCCTTTTGATATCATACGTAGATAAAGTAAATTTATAATCCAGCAGTACATTCCAGTTCATCTCATAATGTAGCCTGCTGGTCTCGTGCGCGGATGGTCGTAAGATCGAATTATGGCCGAGAATTTTTTTTTATAATTTTCAGTTGTAAATATATTATAGATAATGATGATTATTATTATTAAGACAGAATTGCCTCTGTTAGCACTTACTGCTCTATCTCCATTCTTAACAATTTTTCTAAATTATTTGAATTTGTTATACGTGACCAGGTTTCTCATTACTTTAGGTTTAAATTAAATCCCTGTCAGAATGGTTTCACAAAGAACAAATCCACCACAATTTATCTTGAGTTTATTACATCCTCCAGTTGGCTCTTAATGTCAAACTGATGACATTTATTTTAATCTAACCTCTGGTTTTGACCTAGTTCCTCACTCACTGCTTCTTCATAAGCTAAGGGTTCTCGGATTTTCTGGTGCTTATGTAAGTGGCTTCGCAGTTACCTAACCAACAGACAAACGCAGAGTTACTGGAGCCGAATCTATATAGTGGGATGACATTCCTAGTCCAAGTCGCGCAAAGGGACTACAGATGAGTCATTCTGGAAACGGAATATTTATCGTGAAATACACTACTGCAGTGTTTATTATGAAATTTAACATCCGTTAAAGTGTGGAGGCACGCGGTAGCGTAATTGGTTGAAGCATTATGCTACAATCCGGAAAGTTACGGGTTCGAGTACCGATGAGATGAAATATTTCAATTTACTTAATCCTTCTAGCAGCATCTTGGCTCTGGAGTCGACTCAGCCTCTAACAAAAATGAGTACCAGGAATCTTCCTGGTGGGGGTGAAGGGCGGCCGGCGGACAACCTCACCGCCATCTGTGAGCCGATTGTCTGGAGAAAATGTGGGAGCCTCGACGTCTTACAAACCTATTGACCTTTGCGACTTGTTACAGGGATAGCTTAAAGAAAAGATCCTTTAACATTTTTTTTTGGAACTTATTTATTAACAACATGTAACATAAAGCCGGATCCCTATGCTTCTAGTTACTATCTAAGCGTCTGGTTCAGAAATACATGTATAACCATTTTTTGAAGCAGTGCCATTAATGAAAAACAATCAGTCAGTTCAGTTATTGATATGCCGAGTCAAGATCTACAAGACCAGTTACAGAAATAGCGCAGTGTAGATAAGCGGTAACTGCATTAAACAAGATCCTACGTGCTAACTAGTACAAATGCGTACATGTGTGTATTAAAATGATGCATCTCTGCTTGACTTACAGAGCATTAAACATTAAGAATTGGACGGTATACAATAAACAGCGAAGTAGTTTTGTGAAAGCAATGAAATAAGCTTGAGAGAAAGTGGTTTGGGTTGTGATATATCCCAGTATTGACCCACCACTTTGGGAGCACGAGTTCACCGAGCAGAAGGAGAATGTTTAACTGACGCCCTGTACCTAGAAAATAATAATCCATTTCTTCAGCTCTGTATTTATTGACATGCAAACTTAACGGCATAAATCCCAAATACAAATTGAGCTCGAGTAAAGAAAACAAAACAGAACAGAATATAAATACAAGACAATTTGTGTCATTTTAATAATAACAACAGCAATGTACACAGTACTTACTTACTTACTCATGGAACTGAGTCCTTCTTGAGGAGAAGTCAATTCTGCAGTTACTAAAGAATTTCCCAGCATTTTACGGAACCCGAAGGTTCATTACCTTGTTCACAAGAGCCCTTCACTGGTCCCTATCCTGATCCGGATCAATCCAATCCATACCATCCCAACCTATCTCTCTAAGATCCATTTTAATATTATCCGTCCACTTACCTCTTGGTCTTCCCTGTGGTCTCTTTCCTTCTGGTTTTCCCACCAATAGCCTATACGCATTCCTCGTCTCCCCCATTCGTGCTACATGACCTGCCCACCTCATCCTCCTTGACTTGATCATTCTAATTATACTTGGAGAGGAGTACAAGTTATGAGGATCCTCTGGATAAACGACCTAGGCTAAAGATATGGAGAAATGATTTTTAGTAACAAACTTTAATTCCATCTGCACCCACACTTTTCCCATGCCCATAGAAATTAACACAACAAGAATCTCCGTACGGAATTGAGGTTACATTACGATATCCAACAGTACGCTGCCTCGACTCTTGCTCATGCCACTTCAGATTTCTGGTCGTGAGCAGTTGTCATAACTCACGAACTCCATGAAGCCGAAGACTTCCTAAGAAGCCGCCAGTTGCGCAGTTACACAACTTCTCAACATTTTATGTAACCCGAAGGTTCATTACCGTGTTTACAAGAGCCCTCCATCGGTCCCTACTCTAAGCCATATCACTCCAGTCCATACCACCCCATCCCGGCTCTCCTACATATGTAGGGGTCTTCCTAGCGGTCTCTTCCATTTTTGCTTTCGTACCCAAATCCTATAAGCATTCCTGTTCTCCTAATGCGTGCCACATATCATCTCGTTTTTCTTGACTTGGTCATTCTAATTGTGCTTGACAAAGCAAAGGAAATGTAACTTCAGTGATAATATTACGAATGCTAGAATAGTTTCCGCCGGTCACTGTAGCCGAGCGGTCTAAGGCATGTACTGTCTTCGCTCGCTCGGAAGCCGGGATCGTGGGTTCGGATCTGTTTCCTGTGAGGTACGAACTAAATTCTTATATATTATTCTTATACTCTGCCGGTCACGGTAGCCGAGCGGTCTAAGGCATGTACTGCCTTCGCTCGCTCGGAAGCCGGGATCGTGAGTTCGAATCCCCGAATGTTTGGTATGTGTATTTGTTTATTCTGTGTTTAGGTAGAGGCCTTGCGTCGAGCTGATCACTCATGCAATGAGTCATACCGTCTGTAAAATGATTTCTGAAACCGAAAATCATAGGCCAGGGCACAAGCGGGCTGTGGAGCCAATGACAAGAACAGAATGATGTTGATGATGATGAACGAGAATTTTAGGTCGGTGTTTCAGTTGCTCTTACAGAAATTCCCACTGCTCTCGTGCTATTCCTGAAGCAGCTGAACAGATAACAACACTGCCTCTGCTTAATTGCTGTACTCGAACGTAGTAAGGAATTTGTTACTGACGCGAATAAGATTGTAAGACAGAAGAGAACGGCAGAACCTAGAGGTAGCTGGTCTAAACCCCCCTCTTGTGCCATTTACGAGCTTACGCTTTGCGTGAGTGATTGCAGAGTGTTCCGCCACAAGACCGCCGTCGGCCGTGACGCCAGCGTGAAGCTGCCGTGAGTGACGCTGAATATAAATTACTGAAACTCGCAACCACAGTTTCTTTCTAATCTTTTATGCTCCTTCCTTTGTTTTCTCGTACCTCCTCCGTTCCATGTTTCGCTTTTTAAATATTATGTAACGTTTAAAGAATTGAAAGAACTTATAAAAATGTTGAGATGAAGACTTCGCCTGTAGTAGTAAGCAATAAAATGTAGCACCTAGTCACATAAACTTATGTTATTCTTTTTATTTATCACCATCGTCGCTACCATCCTCCGAGATTTGGTGCCATAAAATGTCTCTTCTGCATTTATTTTCAAGTTTACTCCTCCCGTTCCTGAATTAGACCACATCTCTTACTATCTCTGTACTTTCCCGTCTTTCTTATTCCATGGATGTAGGTTGTTTCCACCTTTTCCCTGTCGTTTCTTTGTTTCCAGATTCTGAAGTAGGTTCTGTACGTATGTGTGTCAGCCATGATTTTCTGATTTCCTCGGGATACAGTTCTAACCTAATTATAATGTGGCGAACATATTGTTTTAAGTGCTCTTGGCTTACATAAAGACGCTTTCAGTTTCTCAGTTACATAGAGTTAATGACAGATTTTTAGTAGACAGTCAATTTCAAAGGAATGTGGAAGTCTGCAATTTCTGCCTATGTTGAGGTGTTATCCAGGTTATTAGCCTGGACAGACTCAGTAAAGCCACGGAAGAATTTAGAATATCCCATATTCGGACTGCAACATGAAGCCCCCCCTCGAATATGAAGTAGGGAGGGCTCTAATATGAATTCCATTTCTGTGTGTCTCTATGGCTCTACAGCCTTTTGTTGGACCTTGGCCGCTTTTTCAGTTTTTATTTATACGCAGTGGATAGGACTCTTTGACGGGGGATCATCCCGTCGGAAGGCCTTTGCTTACACACAGAACAACTCAGACAAAAAATAAACGCACGCAGACATCCATGCCTCAAGTGGGATCCGAACTCATGACCCCAGTGTTCGAGCGGGCGAAGACGGTTCATGCTTGAGACAGAGCGGCCACTGTGACCGGCCTAGTTCATTTTTCCTTAGTGAATTTAAAGATGATGACTGTTTCGGTTTGTACAGTGCCTAAGGAATAATGAATATGGGTGATTTTGGATTGATGCTAATGAAAGCAGTTTTGTTTTGACGGATTGAAAGGAACATAAAAAATTCCTCAGTCGGGATGGCTTCGCTTGGGGTTGAGACCTCCATAGCACGAGGCAGGAACGCGACATTTGGTTTGTGACTGTGAATGGTAAATGCATACGCGAACGTAATAAATAATCTTCATCGGTTTCCATTCGTTTCGGCCAATTGCATTCCACATGCAGCGACTGTAGCTGCATCCGAGGTACGAAACCGGAATCTAGCAGCGTATGTTGAGAGCAAAATATAAGAAGGAACACGAGAAAAAGTTTAAACGGGAAGATATTAGAAGAGAAAGAAATAGGGAAATAAGGAAGAAGTACGACGAAGAAAGAATAGAATAATTGTTAGTTAATTTACGACGATCTCAATATTTATATTATGTGCTGTCGAATGGGAAGTTGATAGATCAAGGATTAAAGGGAAATAATGTTTAAAGACGCGGCCATGGCCTAATCAGCGTCCTAACATGGTGTTTGCAAGTCTCTCGTCCCAGGTTTGAACCCAACACCAAATGCGAGTGGAAAGCGTTACCGTAACATCACCCCGTTCAGCGAAATGGTGTGTGGGGTAAGAAAATACGGAAGTCAGGAACGAACAAGAGTGAAGGGAAATGAGACTGGATTGGACAGTTAAATTAAACAAAAAAGAAAACCTCTTCGGTTCATAGAGAAGCGCGCAAATTATTTCGCGAAGTTCATGATGAATAACCCTCTTGTCACATGAGCTATAAATATCTAATCTGTAATTTGAGTTCCTGCAGTTTGATACAGGGACTCGGGACATTTTTCTCTGGCTCTCAAACAATATGTTTCTACGCCGTATGGTTATATAACCTGTTTCCTGCAGGGGGAGGTTCCTTCTCTCATTGTTCTGCTTCTCGCCTATTCGATAAATTAATTAATTGATTTCCGAAACCAAGCTGACTCGACGTGAGTGTCGTTGGCCAGGTGCTATTGAAAAGGGACCGTTAAAACATTTATCCTAGTGTATGTAATTCCCTCTCGAAACTGATGGTAACTGGCATCCCTTCAAAAGATCCTTTGATAAATGAACGAGAATATGGCACTTGCCCCTAATTAGTAAATGATTGATTAAAATAAAACATGAGAAAGCGCCATATTTTATAATGACGTGATTTGGATTCTAGTGTGTACCCGCCTGTGGCAAGTTTAGTAGAAAAATCATCAGAGGGAAGTCTGCCGAACAAATGGAGGAGAGCGTGCAGATAAGCGCAATGTTTTCAGCTTATTACATAATTTCCTTCTTTGGGATGTACCTGCATTTGAAGAGAGCTATGTCATTTCCATTGAAATTGTTTAGAATTTTGTTGTTTTGAATAGTGTAAGCCGTCCACCAGAGTATAGAGTCTGTAGGGTATAGACATATAGAAACAGTATAGTATATCGTATAAACAGAAGCCCCACTGCATACTAGTTCTACCTTGTAAGATTTGAGGCTTTCTCGGCTGTGACTATGAAGAAAGCAGTCTTCTGGGATTTGGAACCGTGTATATGTTGTGTTAACCGACGTTTCGGAGGAACGTATCGCCTCCATCTTCAGGGTAGAAGGAAAAATATAAGCTTTTACCGGTTCTCACGGTCTCCTCGCTTGCGGATTTCTTATATTTTTCCTTCTACCCTGAAGATGGAGGCGATACGTTCCTCCGAAACGTCGGTTAACACCACATATACACGGTGCCAAATCCCAGAAGACTGCTTTCTTCATATTGGGGCCAGCTTTCTTTACTGAATATGATTCCTCCTCCTCCTCATCTTTTTCTTCTTCTTTGTCTTCTTCTTTCGGTTCCCCTTGGAGCATAGGACATCCATGAAACGCTTCGTTTCACTCCAGTTTCTTAATCTAATACAGTCGGCAGGACTCGTTGGACGAGGGATCGCCAAATCCCAGAAGACTGCTTTCTTCATAGTCACCGCCGTGAAAGCCTCAAATCTTACGAGGGATCAGCCCGTCGCAAGGCCCCTACTTAACACAAACACACAATAAAAACAGACATCCGTGCCTTCAATGGGATTTGAACCCACGAACCCAGTGCTTGAGCCGGCGAAATGCACACTTAATATGATAAGAACATAAATTTTTTTAGTCATTTAAACGTGGAGTGACCCGTAACCGTCCCGGAATAATTGTCATATGAGCTATTTCTTCTCCTGTGTCGGCATTCATTGGATCTTAAACTCAGTGTGAGGATGTAGATTGGGTTCATGTGGCTTGTGGCTGTCCAGTGGCAGACTCTTGTGAACCTTCCATCAAACTGCACAAAAAACTTCGGCTATGTATAAAGGCCGTTATTGCTGTGTTGCAGCAGTTGCGGTAAACAAACTACGAGTACACCCAACGTTCCAGTTCATTCATTCATCAGTAATCTGTCAGACGACAGGTCCACAGTCTCTCCCAAAACAGTTTCTCCACTTAATGCGATCTAGAGATTTCTCCTTCAAATGAGAATATCCTCTTCTGTCCCCAAGGTCATCCAGCATCTTCTTACGTCTTCTGGTTCGCATACATGGTGTCTCTGTGTTTGGAAAGAGACTATCCAGGAAAAGTGATAATGTGGTAGTTTTTCCATTTGCTTTCCACATCGCAGTACAACAGCCGTTCAAACCACTCTGGTCACGCCTGTTGCTATACGAACTTGAACCATCTCGAGCATCATTTGCTCTGTGCTTCAAGTCGCTACTGATGACGCTGCTTCCGGCATCAGTTTTTGGTTTTTGGTGTCCCTCTTCGTCTGATGCCTACCCTTTGACCTCCAGCAAAGGAGGCCCTGCCAGTAGTTACGCTACCGCTGGTATAGCTCTCAGGGTCCTTGGCATACTCAAACCCCCTCACCACGATAAGGTGGAGGCACCAACGAGAGGGAACGTTCCAATATGCAGTTCTTTTAGTGTTATGTGGAATCGGGATGGCTCAGTCGGTATAGCGACGGGCTACGGGTTGGAAGGCCCGAGTTCCATTCCCGGCAGTGTAAGCTTTTTCTCTTCTCCACAGCGTCCAGACTGACACTGGGGCCAAGCCAGCAAAATATACAATGGGTACGGGAGCCCCTTTCCCCAGGGGTATAGCGACCGAAGCGTGAAGCTGAACATTCACCTGAATCTAGTGTCGAGGTCAAGAAAGGTGGAGCAATACATCCACTTCCCTATAATCTTAACGGCATAGTGCTTAACTAATTAAGCACAGGGTTAAATTTACTTTTTTGCTTTTAATGTTAGTATTTATTTTGAGCCTAATTTTCTTATTTTAAAAATGGAAGTAGGTTTATAAGATTTCCATACTCTCTGTGTGGCTGTGTATCCCCCACCTATTAACTTTTGAATGGCTGATGCAATGTTTATGAAACTTGGTGTGTATATCACGGTACCTGAGATCATCTCAGCGGCATACTTCATGAGTCCCTCCTATCAGTCTGCTTGTCTATGTGTGTACCCATATCCTTCTCAGGCAACTAGACGGTAAATATGTTACCGCGGTAACGAATATACATGCAACAACAGAAGAATTGTTGAATGCATCGTTTTTATGCGGTCCGTGTCTTATCAATGAAAGAAGGCGAATAGTTCTTCCCACAAATTCTTGTTATATTTTAGATCTGTGTACTCGAAGCGGGGTGGGGGGGTAAGGAAACTTGCATCAAGAAGTATTGTTAATGTAGACCTCAGTTGGGATAAAATCAGGAGTATTCTGAAAATGTTGGGACTATTGACCATGAGTAATTTCATTGAAATCTGTTGTTACAGACTTTATGTACTGTGGACTGACATGGGAACGCATGTAACGGATACATAGAAATTGTTGAGTTTCCACAGCGACGAATTGAATAACAACAAACCGTTGCGTAGGAATATCCGTAACAACGGATTGTTCGTTGCGTAAGAACGGATGAAACCAAACACTTCTACAAGGCATTCCCGATTCTGTCCGAACGCTGGATATATAGGAAGGCAGCTCCGGAGATACAACGACATGCCACAAGTGCTTGAGCGTCAGAGCTTCAGGATTGCAGATAGTCAGGACTGAATCCGATTAACATAGTCTTCTGCATTTAGTAATCTGCGGTAAACAGGATGGCTACCATATGGTGGAGATGTGCGGGGCTAGCTGCATCCTTGGTTAGGAAAACTGGCTCAAAGCTTCATGGTGCAACTGCAGCCGCGAAATGGGGTCAGCAGCAACAACGCAATTTGAATATACACGAACATATGAGTTACACTCTTCTAAAAGATGCAGGTATTCCAGTACCAAAATTTGGCGTTGCAAAGACAAAGGCTGAAGCTCAAGAAATTGCAAAAAACCTGAACGTAAAAGGCTTTGTATTAAAAGCTCAGGTGCTGACTGGTGGGCGAGGAAAAGGATCATTCAAAAATGGATTGAAAGGAGGCGTTAAAATGGTTGACAACCCAGAAGAAGCAGCAGAATTAGCAGGAAAGATGATTGGCCAGTACCTGGTAACAAAGCAGACTGGTGAAGCTGGACGCATCTGTAATTCAGTTATGGTTACAGAGCGGAAGGATCTACGCAAGGAATATTATGTTGCTCTCATGATGGAGACAGCATTTGCTGGTCCTGTAGTGATAGCTTCATCCCAAGGTGGTGTTAATATTGAAGATGTGGCAGCAGAGAATCCTGGTGCCATTCACTACGAACCCATCAACATTATGGAAGGAATAACTGAAAGTCAGGCAGAGAGAGTGGCTGCGAAACTAGGACTTGGTGGTGATAAGAAGGCTAACACAATGGATATGTTATTTCGACTTTATGACTGATTTGTTAAGAAGGACGCTCTTCTTCTAGAACTAAATCCTTATGCAGAAGACAGTGATGGGAACTATTTCTGCTTGGATGCCAAATTCCGTTTTGATGATAATGCAGACTTCAGGCAGAAAGAGATCTTTGCATTAAGAGACTGGACTCAGGAGGATGGAAAAGAAGTGGAAGCTGCAAAGTTTAATCTCAATTACATTGCCCTTGACGGTGACATTGGATGTCTTGTTAATGGAGCTGGTCTTGCAATGGCTACAATGGACCTTATCAAACTACATGGAGGAAGTCCAGCAAATTTCCTAGATGTGGGTGGTGGATCCACTGCACAGGCAGTCAAGGAAGCTTTCAGAATTATCACATCTGATCCTAAAGTCAATGCCATTCTGGTGAATATTTTTGGTGGTGTTATGAGTTGCGATGTCATAGCTGAAGGCATAGTTGCAGCTGCAGTGGACCTTAGCGTGAAAGTTCCTATCGTGTGCAGACTACAGGGCACAAATGTAGATGAAGCCAAAGTTCTGATTGCTTCATCAGGGCTCAAGATACTGGTATGTGAAAGCTTTGATGAAGCAGCACGTTTATCAGTCAAGTTGTCAAATATCGTCAGTTTGGCAAGAGATGCCGGACTGGATGTCAACTTTGAAATTCCTAAGTAGGAGATGAAAATAGACTGTCGATTCCCTCTATATAGGGGGATCCAAAAAGTACTCACTCTTTTATAGTCAATATCTTTGGAACAAAATGAGATGTAGTTACAATTCTTGCGCGGTAGTGTAGTGTAATGTTTTCTCAACAGACGGCGCAGGTCACATGAGTCACGTTAGTGTCGTGTCGCGTGCGCGCTGCGAGCAGAAGACAGCATCAACAATGGCTGAAAAGTTGTTCTTTGAGCAACGCAAGGCTGTATTGAAGTGGTACTGGAAGTACGAAAACATTAAAGAGGTACAACGACAATGGCAGAATGAGTTTGGAACTCAGCCACCAACACGTCGAACAATTTCCCGTATTCGGGATAAATTTGAAACCGACGGTACTATTCATGATGTGAATAAGCAAAGATCTGGGCGACCACGGATAGTAACAAGTCCAGCTTCCAGTGTTGTGGTGTTGCAACACAATCACCGCAAAAATCTTTGAATCAGTGTGCACGCGAAAGTGGGGTAAGCCGATCAAGTCTACGGCGAATTTTGAAGGCTGCAAAGTGGTAGGTGTACGTTCGATGACTGCTGCACGCTATGAACGAGGACGATCCGGATCGAAGGCTTGAATACTGTGAGTGGTTTGAAGGCATGGTTCGCAAGGATGAGAAACCTTGAAGGATGAAGTTTATCGACACTGAACGCGCTACGAGAAACCATCGAAGCGTCGTGTGCAGCCATCACACCGGACACACTGACAGCCATAGTTCGCTCAGCAGTTCGGCGGCATCGACGGTGTTTAGCCGCTGATGGTGGTCACTTCGAACATATACAATAACTCTCTCTCTCTCCGAGCAATAATTGTAACTACACGTCATTTTGTTCCAAAGATATTGACTATCCAAGAGTGAGTACATTTCTTTTGGACCCCTCTGTATTTCGTATATTCAACCCATTTCTTTGTTCTGATACCATTCATGAAGTTCATGTACTCCATTTTATCTTTCATTTTGAATTATATTACTGTGTTGCTTTGAATCTCTCTGCATTTAAGTAAGTAATGCAGACGTCTGGTAATGTCTTCTTTACATTAATTTTCATGTTTCTCTTGTATAATATATGAACAAGTACTTTCAGTATTGTTTTACATTTTTCCGTGGGAAATAAACAGTGTCCAAATGAGATACGACAGAAGTTAGAGACGTTGTTTAATACGAGTATTAATAAATTGATATGATGCGATATTGGGAAAAAGAATTCAGTATCACTATAAATGTAATTATCCATGTATCCTATAACTTTGTAGCATGTAATTGCTCGTGTTTATTTAGTAGTACTGAGACACCAGAAATCTGCTTATTGCATTCAGTTTTGGAGAGATGTTTATTTAATTTTAGAAGACACTAAATGTATGAATAACCATGTCATTTGTGTAATGAAAATAAAATTTTGAAGTTAAAACTTGGATATTATTTAAAGAGTTTTGAGTAAGTGTTGGAAGGGCCCGGGAAGCAAGATTGGGATAAAGAACCAATGCACAATACGGCATGTGCGTCTTAAGGTCGACAGGAGGTCTTTAGGACTGGAATTCATGAAGGAAATAACCGTGATATTAGCCCCGTGCCTCATCTAGCTAGCAATATTTCAAAAGGAATGAACCGCAGCAATCCTCTTAAGTAATTCATTCACCAACTAACCCTCTGCACTCCACTACACTGCACAATAATTGAACTGAGTCTAAGTTTGTGTCTCATGTTATGACAGGCGGCCAGTCGGCCAGTCGGCCAGTCTATCTTGGAATAAAGCACCCATCTGGGGGTTTAGGATCCGATTTTTATTACTGTCAGACAGTTACGGGTTTGTTTATATGGGACGCTCTCTTTGCCGAGAGGACGGGTCTGTCGTTTACAGTTGCTGCTGGTCCTAGACATCGCAGTCATTCTCGGGTCCGAGTCCAGTGGGACTCGCGACCATATTTTACTGTCTCAAATTCGAGACTTCTCTTTTCGTCGCAACCAACGACTCTCAGTGCTACGGTGGAGGTATTCGACTCCGCCTCCACACTGTATTGACTGAACTGAACTCGGCCGTTCGAGTGATATAGCATCGGAACGGATCACATAGAAAATAGCTTCCAACAGTACTTGCATTTTTGAGCGTGGACTGCTGCCTAGCAACGGCTCCAGTACTGTTATACTTACGAAGCTGTTGCCTAGAAATGACCGTTATCTCTTTTCGTTGTCGTTGCTTAGGAACAGGTATATATGCCACAATATTAATTGAAAATATTGCATTTGAATTTCTGGCCTATATTTTGGAATCTTCAAAATCTTAGGGATAATAACTCGAAAGTATCCGTTGCCTTAATTTCAGTTGTACTCGTACCATGATAAATACAGGCAATATACCCTAGATATCTATATAGAAGCTCTAAGTTTCCTCATGTAACACGCACAGAATTCGGTGCTCTCTGAGCAACCAGTTACCTACTACTGTTACGTCGTATTAAATTAATACAACTGAAGTAGCCTGTCAGAAACACGAACATATAGGTACATCTTAGGTCCCACTAACACCGAAGATTCCGTTACCTCCAGTGTTGAAAGAGAATGAAATGGAGTATTGAGTATATAGAGGGGGTGGGTTCCCGCATGCACTTAGACCAGTTATTGGTCCGTTGTGCGTCCCCCTTTTAATTTCCAATGTCTCCATACCCTACCGGTAATGGTGCTTGCTATTAGCCAATTTCTGCCAGCGAGGTTCCAACCTTCTACTGGCAGTGGTATCTAATAGTTAGTCCCTTTCTGTCAGAGAGGTCCCCCCTCCTCTGACAGTGGTACCTAATACTTCCCCATCTATCGGAGGCATTGGAAACTACTTTGGGCGGGAAACTTTTTGCCAAATTTAGCTCAGAGGTCTCCTAGAGACATGAGGTTCTTTTACGTGCCGTAAATCTACGACACGGGACCCACGGCTTAGAGTCCCTCCCGGAGAAATGCAATGGAAACTCAGATACAGTCCTTGCTAACCTTTTCCTTTTGCTTGGAAAGTAAATGGTTTCTCCAGATTCTTGTCATTTTATGTAGCGAAAGAAAAGATTTAAGTGCCTTTGCAAACGTAAGTGAAATGATAATGTTATTTATATTTCATTTTAGCTCTTCCACAAATTATGCTGAAAATTGCTTCTGGATTGACACATACGGAATTATATGTCACCGGGTACCAGATTGTTATGACGGTGGAATTCATTTAAATTATTTTAATTATAGTGTAAATTGCATAGTGGGAGTAAGTTTACCATTGAGAAAAAAACGTTAGATCAGCTACATTATCTCATTTGAGGCCGAGTCCCAAGTAAGCTTATGGCATTATCATATAAATTTTGAAATTCTAATTGTGGAGAATATTTTTATAGTTGCAACATCTTCAAGCNTTAGCAGAAGCAGATTACGCGTGAACGATGCACAAACTCGTATTGTTAGCTATAACCTGATATTCGAAACGTTGCAAGAACTAGACACCGGATAGCGACATGCGCACGATACAAAAGACAGTGTGGTGATGGGCTGCCAACGGAGGAACATATCTTCTAGACAAGACTGTAAACGGTGCGACGAACAGCGTGTAACAACGAAGAATGTTCTATCTGAGAACAGCAAAGCGAGAATACACAAAGTCGGGTACAGACCTCTTAAGGCTAGAAGAAAAAAAAGTTATACATGGCGTCTTGTACTGCATAAACAACATTCCTATATTTGTAAGAATTGAGGCTTTCACGGCGGTGACTATGAAGAAAGCAGTCTTGTGGGATGTGGCACCGTGTAGATGTGGTGTTAACCGACGTTTCAGAGGAACGTATCGCCTCCATCTTCAGGGTAGAAGGAAAAATAAGAAATCCGCAAGCGAAGAGACCGTGAGAACCGGTACGTACACACAGTACACAATGCAATACAAGTACAATACACAGTATTTTAGTTTCCATGGTGATTGAACAAGTAATGGCAAGAAGACGTCATAGTGATTTGAAGTGCTAGTTCCCCTGGTGAGTTCCGATACTGGGAGACGACTACTGGAAACAGAATCCTAGTGCGTGTGCAACGGTGTACTATAAATTATATAAATCAGCGATAGTGCTGTGTTAATTTTAATTAGAGAGATTGTAACACAAGTGCTAATAAATCAAATCATCTGAACTAGAACCCGTTAATTTTTATCACGCGTACCTTCCCACATGTGACAATAGCTTTCAGATTCTTGTTGTAAATTATCTGATTATTTCTCTTAATTACTTAACAGCCTCAAAAAACTGGCTGCTTTATGAATTCGAGAAATTGAATCTCTTTAAAAATTCCATATATATTATATATATATATTATCCTCCTTGGTGTCTCCACCTTATCGTGGTGAGGGGGTTTGAGTATGCCAAGGACCCTGAGAGCTATACCAGCGGTAGCGTAGCTACTGGCAGGGCCTCCCTTGCTGGACAGGTCAAAGGGTAGGCATCAGACGAAGAGAGACACCAAAAACTGATGTCGGAAGCAGCGTCATCAGCAGCGACTTGAAGCACAGAGCAAATGATGCTCGAGATGGTTCAAGTTCGTATAGCAACAGGCGTGACCAGAGTGGTTTGAACGGCTGTTGTACTGCGATGTGGAAAGCAAATGGAAAAACTACCACATTATCACTTTTCCTGGATAGTCTCTTTCCAAAAACAGAAGATCGCATTAAGTGGAGAAACTGTTTTGGAAGAGACTGTGGACCTGTCGCCTGACAGATTACTGATGATGATAATGATGATTATTTATATAATTTTAAGTGAACATTAACCATGGCATGAATACAGAATTCAGCAACTTTTATTTATATCGTAAAAGAAACACGTGATTGATCTATATTACAGACGTGACTACGCTATTAAGTCCGGCATTGTTAGCCTCACATTAATTCCATTCAAAAAGATCCAATCACATATTTGTAATTGTTGAAGGATTGGAATCTGAAAGACTGCATCTTTATATTACAGGCTTCTGTTTAGATACAATAGTAAGGATGTATTGAAACACTTGAAGACAATGGCATGCTCCACTTTAAAGGCGTGAATAATGGCATCGCTGCCCGTCCAACACTTCTCTCGTTCCACTGCAGATGTCAGCATGAAACATTCATGCGGCCAAAACGCGACCCCCAGACAGTTCTTGCTGCTACACGGTAAATTTCTCTCTTTGTCGGTATATCAGGCATATATCAAATTATTACGGAAGTATAGAGCTGTACATTTTCATTGCAGAACTTCAATACCAGCTCATATTAACGTATACAGTAAGCACTAAATCCAGGCTTGTGTCACAATCATTACTGAACACGTAGCATACGACGTCTGAGTTTGTTTATATCATCTGAGGTAAAGTAGGTTGAAGCCGGAGCCGCTGTCTGCATCATAATGTAGACGTATTGAACGCAAGTACTTTGTAAATACAGATATTGGTTTGTAAACCTGTGTAGAGCGACGCGGTTACAGGGTTCAGATCTTCAATATTATTAAACGTGATGTACTTCCTACATGTTATTTATGTATGGCAAATTGGGTCCTCCACATTAAGGGAAGAACATCGATTAATTGTATTTGGAAACAGAATGCTGAGGATAACATTTGGATATAGGAGTCAGAGAGTAACAGGGGCTGAAGAAAATTTTATGAGGAGCTTTATAATTTGAGCTTTCCTCCATGTGTTTTTCGGATGAACAAGTTAAAAAGAATAACCTGGATATACGTCACGTGGAGAGAATGAGAATACACATGAAAAACAAATTAGAGAAAGTTGAAGGGAAGAGAGATTGGCCCTACCAGGACCCCTCCTCTCGTCTAAGAGGAGGGCCCAATTCGAAACAAGTAAATGGTCTTGGAACGAATGAAAGTATGATCTTGGATCGTAATATGACTCGAAATCAAGAATTGCTGTGCTGGCGAAAACCCGTACCAAGTACCTTATTTTCTCTGACGTGAAGAGATCACTTGGAAAACGTAGATGTGGCTGGATGCTGTTATTAAAATGAATCTAATATGAAGAGAATCTGGAGATATGGACTAGTTCCTTCTTTCTCCGAATGGGGCGCAGCAGTCTGCTTCTGTAACACGTTAATGATTTGCGAGATTATATAAAAGGGGCAAATTTCTTGATCAGATGAGTAGATAGTAGCTCCTCAAATATTTCTATACTGAGCAGGCTGACTCACTTAAACGGTTGTGAATTTTATGTGGGAGCTTACCAGTTCGAATCTTGGCTGGGACATTGACTATTGTGACTGAGGGGATTTTGTGACTTTCCTCAGTTCACCCAAGCAGTTGACGGTATAATACCTTGAATTACGTCAGGAATGTTTCTTTCAAATTTTACAATTTATTATTCACCCTCATCCAATCCTTTGGCTGCATACTTTTAGTAATTGATAATAATTAATCCGCTCCATGTCGCCTAAAGAAAGTCTCGCAATTTTATTCGGCCTATACCTTAACTAGTTCAAGAAAATTGTGCGTAAATCAGATTTATGTATCTATCTATCTATGGCACGACAGCCCTTGTGTACCTTGGCCGCTTTTTCAGTTTCTAATCTATACACAGTCGGTAGGATTCCTTGGAAGGCGGATCAGCCCGTCGCAAGGCCGCTACCTACACACAGAATAAAGGCACACAGAGATCTAGGCCTCGAGTGGAATTTGAACCCACGATCCCAGCGTTAGAGCGGTCAAAGACAGTTCATGCCCTAGACCGCACGGCCACTGTGACAGGCGTAAATCAGGTTTACTGGCTCAGATTTTACATTTTCTTGTCATAATAGGCTTTTTTAGCAGTAACCGTCTTTTTCCAGGTTTGAACGGTTTGCCTTTGTCATAAAGTTATTGGCAAACATGATTTTCTCCATGCAACATTTCTTAGCAACTTCGTGTTTAATTGTCTTAATGGTAGAAATGAATAACGGGAAACTGCCTCTTATCAAGAGTATACAAAATGTGGATAATTGTGACACATTTATGTGGAATTTGAGATTTTTACTGCGATGACTGAAGAATACTAATAGAATGTGTCTCAAGCTTTCTGCTTGCTTGGCTCCGTCGTTCAGACTTAAGATGAAATCATTAGGTTCTTCCGAAAAGTCAGTACACTTCTGCCGGATTACACGGAGCTACATCTCAGGAGATAGTGCTCTTCGATTGTATTTATTTCAGCATCTAAGTACAAGGGAAATGAAAGGAATGATGAATTTAGTGAATGATAAGAGAATTTCTAGAAAGGAAACATGTAATTACTAATATTTTGTTCTTGTAAGTAGTGCTGTTGCCGTACACCTTAACGATGGACCTATCCACTTGCAGTCTCTTAAGAAAAAGAAAGCCGGACGGAGTGCAGTCCTTGAGTAACACACCTACACAGAATTCCCAACGGCATTTTTTTCACTTGCAGATCACAATGGGCGCTCGGTCTAAAGTATGAAATGTCTTTGTCCACTTAAACAGTGGAGTCGTGGGATCGAATCGCACTCAAGGCGTGGATGTCTGTGTGTGCTTTTATTCTGTGTTTGTGTTGTCCTGTGTGTAGGTAGCGGCCTAGCAACTGGCTGATTACTCGTCCGGGAACTCTACCGTCTGTGTGAAAAAGATTACGAAACTGAAGAAGCGGCCAGGGCCCAAGAAAGGGCTGAAGGGCCATTGATGAGTGAATAAATGAACTTGCGGCCTGTTTTTGAAGGTAATATAGAGAATAACAAAACGTGTAAGATAGAAAAGAGCATTCATATTTCAACGGCATAAGAATGCATAATAACGAATTGCCGGAAAATGTGTGAAATAGGTTTTGACGTATAAGTACAATTCCATTTATGACCCAATGGCCATTTATTTTATAATCTGAATGGATATCTAAATGGCCGAATGGCGGTACACAAAAGGGTCTCGTGTCCAACTACACCGGCATGGTGTTAGTGGTTTGTGATATACGTAAGAAGTTCATTTATAGTCTGCCATAAATTAAGCTTCGTAACCGTTCAGTATGACTAGGAATGAAAATAGTTGACTAGCACTAAGTACAAATCTCTTATATCGAATGTCACAAAAATATGATTAACCGTTTATCATATATACTCGTATGAGGGTGTTCATTAATGACCTTAAGTAATAGTATGCTTTATAAGATTTGGGGCTTTCACGGCGGTGACTATGAAGANGATACGTTCCTCCGAAACCTCGGTTAACACCACATATACACGGCGCCAAATCCCAGAAGACTGCTTTCTTAATAGTATGCTTTGTTTGGATCAATAAGTCTGAAACTGGAATTTCCAGACTGTATTTAGTGAAAGTCTTCAACGCTGAATTTTAAAATTACGTGTCCACTAGTTTTATAACTCCTACTAGGAGACAAACAGCGGGATAGCGCAGTCGGTATAACGACTACCTACGGGCTGGACGACCGAGAGTTCGGAGTTCGAGTCCCAGTAGGGTCAGAATTTTCTCTTCGCCATATCGTCCAGATATGGGGCCCACCCAGCCTCCTATTCAATAGGTACCGGGGTAAAGTGGCAGGGGCGTGATGCTGACCACTCACCTCCAGCTAGTGCCGAGAACAAGAAAATGTGGATCTATATATCCACTCTCCCATGCGCCTTCAAGGCGTAGTGCTTAATTAGTTAAGGACAGGGACAGCTTTACATTTACCTACCACTAGGAGACATATACATGGCATTCGTGACTTCCACACTAGGCATTTTTGTTTATTACGTTGAAACGTACGCAGAAATTTTTGCCAATTCCTAAGAGTTTGGGAGTTATAAATTTACCTCAATCTTTGGTTTACAAAGTTCTTGAATCGCTGCTGTAAATATGGAGGTAATGATTTTACAGTGTTAATGAAAAACACAAGCGTGTAGCTGCGCTGGAAGGCATCCTGTGGGGATATACGTTTTCGGATGAATAAACCCGGAGATCGAACAAAATCTTCCGCTTCGCGTGATGTTTTTTTCAGAATAGTTCCTTATGATCGGTAGTGAAATTTCTGCCTTCAGCAACGCTTCTCTTTGACGCCGAAGTACAGTACCACATATTTCGTTGATGCGAAATTCTCCGATAAGATTTTTCAAGATACGACAAAGCAGTGGTTATTTTAAAACACCTTTAGCGTCCGCGAATTGAAATACAAAACAAACTTTTATTAGTTCACAACTAAACTATTTTTATTGGGCGTTCTATAGAAATCAGAAAAGAACGCATATTATATATGTCTCGTGTGTCCTCTGTCAGCCTGATTTTGCCTATTAGATACGCCTAAACACCAGAAAGGTTTTCCTAAAATTGTATATGCAAGATTTTACTTGTCGGGAAATTGCAACTTTAAGCCATATTAATACTTAATAAGGCTGGTCTTCAGAAACACATAAATGGATTTGTTTGTACATTCCGTATACCAGTCCATGGATTTTGTTGAAAATGAATGTACGAGACTTCCACAAAAGTTGTCGGTCAGTTCTGAATTACATTCGTAATGATCCATAATAATGCTAATTTGTATAAGGCCGTAAGTGGAATTTTCAATGTATTCCACAAACCCATCCACAAGTGTTGTTGTTTGATGTGGGAAACTTTCACTAATTTGTATTTCATTTTTCTGTTCTTAATTAAGCTCCATACTAAACTATTAATAACGCAGTTGGTAATTCTGTGTACAGCAGTAAGTCCCCGACTTACGGGTTCGGGTTGCTTCAATCCCTAGGTGCACAGATGCACAAGTATGGCTTCATTTAATTTAAACAATTTAAGTGTTTCAACTTCTACGTCCATTAATGCCGGGTATGTGTGGGGTTTCTACATTATGGTACATTATAGTATGCTGTGTCATTAAATATTTTCGTTGTACATACATTTAGCTTTAACTGTCCACTGTAACTAGCGTAAATATTAGAGAATACATCGCGTTCAAGAATTCTTAGACTTAAACGGTTTTCAACTTAAACGGAAAACTTCGGAACGAATTGCCTTACCGTTCTGTCCTATGTTATGAGGTACACCGTTTCATTTTATGTCGCGGTTGCTCTGTCTGTACACTTCCACCGCACATCCGAACAGCATAATAGACCGAACATCCTGACTCAGCTTTCTCTTATTATTGCTCTGTCCATCCAGCACACTTGTGGGATCGTGTCTCGATTAAGGCACGACGGATTCCTTCCAGGTATTTGCCAATTCATTATTCATCAGTCATTCCAACATTCAACTCTATAGTCTAGATACTACAAACTTCGTAATATAACGACCAATAACAATAAAAATGATCTGTAACATTGAGGAAATATGTCTCCATTTAGTTGGAACTGCACAAATCACACAGGCTATAAATTGGGCAGAAAAACCACATGAATCCTAAAATTCCTTGATTTAGTACGGACCTCTGCTTACATGTGAATGTGTCAGTAATGAAAGTTGTTTTACTAAATATGTTCATATCTCTTTGAATGTATAATGTTAATGTGCATATGTATGGTGCAGAGGGCCCGGGATAGCGCAGTCGGTATAGCGACTGGCTACGGGCTGGACGACCGAGGGGTCGGAGTTAAAATTCCTGTAGGATCAAGAATTTTTTCTTCTCCACGTCGTCCGGACCGGCACTTGTGCCCATCCAGCCTCCTGTCCAGTGGTTACCGGAGGCTCTTCCCCAGGGATAAAGTGGCCGGGGCGTGAAGTTCACCTCCACATAGTGCCGAAATCAAGAATATATTGTCGCGTATTGGGCGTATATCGCGACAAATAACTTCACGCCTATTTTATATAGCGAATTTTATTTCACATTCACACTTACAATCACCCAAATTACAGATTCACGATTACTGCTGTCTGCAGTATCACAAATAGTACACTCCAAATGCCAGAATACAACTGACTAGTTGCTGGCTAACTCGGAACTAACTCGGAGGTAGCTCGAGGACTGACTCGTAGGTAGCTCCAGGACTGGCTGTGAATAGCCTTCGCTGCTCCTCATGTAGCCTCGATCGGACAATTGTCGTCTGGTCCGTGTTGCTAGCCACGCTGTCCGGAGTTGTTGACTGCTGCCTAGCAACCGCGCTATCCCTCGGTGACGTCACCGCTACGTTACCGTGCGGAGGAGGGGGAGGGGAACGCTGACTCACCCGCCGCGTCACTGCTGGTGGGGCGGGTTCTCCTTTGCGCAACATGTCACACTATGAATGTATACATCCACTCCCCCATATGCCTTCATGACGTAGTGCTTAATTAGTTAAACAGAGGGGACAAATTTACCTTTTTTATGTGTGGTGTAGTGAGGGTCGAATTTAAGGGCGACCGACCGAAACCTCACTCCGGAGCCTCCAAGGAACAAAAATAATATTACAGATTTTACTCAGACGTTTGCTTCTCTAAAATCACGCAAAATTTGTTTGTACTTTTAGTTACTATACGAAATAAGAGAAAAAAGAAACAGTTATCATGACCAAAATTTGTTCTTATTGATAGGGGTCGTAACATTTTTCTTACCACAGTGCCCCCATAACTGTAAATCCGGCCATGGAAATAGTGAATAATCTTAACTGGTCTGTCGTTTCGTTACGAGCTTAGGTACTTAGGAGAACTCTTATTAGGCATTGAAATTTCCGGGAACTGATTTCCCAGAGGGTTATGAATACCCACATTTGTAGCAGAGTTTGTTCTGAATTGTTCAGAATCTGTCCCGGAAACATGTCAGGCAAATTTCATACAGTTCATAAGTTTCGTTTAAAGTCAGTTAAGTTCCCTCTCAGCTACACAACGAAAGGAAATAAACCAAATCGGAGATAAATGTCTACCAGCAATATGAAGAGTTCTGTCTTCTGGGATATAGCGCCGTGTACTCCGTTGAAAGTCAACTAACGTTTCAGAGGGACATGGCGTCTCAAGCAGAGATCTACATGCTGGTATCTTGCTTGGCTACTTCTTCGGCTCCTAAGATGGAGGCGACATGTTCCTCCGAAATCATTGGGGAGTTAGCAAGCAGAACTGCGCTTCCTAACTGCTTCATACTGATTAATTGCTTGGCTTATAATTCGAAACCGAAAATGGAGTTCAAGGGTTCCACTGTAGTATCATTCTACTTTTGTTCTAAAGATAATGCTGAGAACATTTAATTCGAATTGAATGTTACATTGCTACGTACGCTGTGCGTTGCATTGGCACACGAATCAGTGTCACTCCGTTTACAGCGAGCATAAATTGAAACTGTAGAAAATGAGGTCGCTTGCGTTGGCTGTGTGGCTTGTATCATCATGCTTTCCTGTACATGTTACTGACCAAGCTAATCTACAGAGCAGGCACCACCCAATTTGGAATGCTCTCAGAGCTCTAGTTCCAGCTTCTTCTGCACTCGTGTAAAGAGAATGAACGAGAGCCACAAATTTGGACTAATTCCTAGCTAGTCACACAAAATTACTGCAAAGTTCCACATACCGTTGTTAAACTCTTCGATAGTTGTGGGGATCCCGTTGGTATCCAAGTTACGGACTCGTCTGCCTGAAACAATACAAGGAAAATTACAAAACATTCCTACTGCCTTGGTTAGCAGTCCGTTGGAAAGGAATTTTATCCATGATGTTACGAGTAAATTAAAAGTTAGAACAAATGGCGCCTGAATAGGAATTCCCAGAGGCAAATATTTCGAAGTGACCGCAGGTCAATTAGCCTTCAGTGTTCTTATTTTCATGTGTAATACATTTCCCGATCGCATAGGCAAACATTANCAGTTAACACCACATATACACGGTGCCAAATCCCAGAAGACTGCTTTCTTCATAGTCACCGCCGTGAAAGCCTCAAATCTTACATTACAAAGATACATTAAAATTTAACTTACGACTTCTATATATTTACCATAGTTACGATCAGCAGTAATTCTTCTGCGCCTTATATGGAACACATTGGTTGAAAAACTTTAATTATGAAAATCCCATGTATCATTATCTCTCTCACTCTTCTTAACTGAGCAAATCTGCCTCTTAAATCTATTGAAATGCATTAATGTTACGCCGAAATGAGGCATCGCAGTTCATTCTGGATCTCCACACTCCTTATGAACTAATACAGTTTTAATATTATATTTCAGCATCCTGTTACGTCGATACATCACTCGTCCACTTGTTTCCGTCTCTAATGGAACACAAACGTTTATTTTAAATGTCATTATAATCACAAGGGACCGCCTCTGAGGTCTAGTGGTCAGAGTTCCTGGATACAGATCCTGAAGTTTCTGGTTCGATTCATGCCGCTACCAGATTTTCTGAGAAGTAGTGGGTCTGAAACAGGGTCCACTCAGCCTCATGAGGATAATTGAAGAGCTATTTCAAAGAAATAGCGGCTCCGGTCTAGAAAACCGAAATTATTGGCCTTGGGGATCCGTTCCGCCGACCAAACGACACCCTCTATCCGCTAAAGTTGGCACTAATTTCGCCGACAAGCGGCGGTCGCTCGGTCGGTATAGTTCGCTTGCGGACTCTAGCCACGGAATATGTTTTTTTTGTCATTATAATCACATTTAAATTTCCTAAAAGTCACTAAAATCATATTCTACACCTTTAAACTGGTTTCTGCCCTACCATAGGTCAGAGGTTGTGTTCACACTAGCAGAATCTTCGATCTTATTTAGCATCAGTAAGCAGACAGTGTCATATCGCCTCACCGCTTTAAGACCCTCAATGCGAGTTACGTTGGCCGGAATGTAGCTTCACGTCACATCACTGCATCACGTGCACAGTACAGAATATTTTGTGTTGATTTATGATGTAAGACCATGCCACAAGCAGAGGGAAGGAAACAGGAAGAATACACAGACATGTTAATGTGTCTCGTATCGTATTCATGTTTTATTGCCCCGAAAAGTACTACCCCTTTCCCGGCCCGAAAGACATTTCTACTTCATTACGAAAACGTTGGAAATAGTTTCTAATATCTTAATTTAAAGCATACGTTGTAACAATGCTTACAACATAATTCTGTCAGTTTCTTAGGAAACTGTTCAATTTCTGCATAATTCGTAACTGTCCATTCAAAATATTACCTTTCATGGATCTCTGTGGTAACTGGAAATGTAGGAGATATAAAAATGTTCTCAATATATGAAGTGTTCTATCTTGCATCCACTGATTTTTTCTTTGCTTCATACTTCAGGGGTAGACAACATTTTAATTTGCTGAAATTTATTATTAAAATGTGACCGATGTTTCGCTGGTTTCAGTTGATTTAAATATTGAAGAAAATCGGTATTACATATCGTAAATTTACAAAACGGAAAACAAAATAGAAGTATCCATACAAAAATTATTTTAAAATGTTTATTGGAGTAATATTACATCCAAAATTATTACAATTTAATTTTTTATACGTTTTAATGACGCATTTGGCGCTAGCCGCAGGCGACATTATTTTGCGTCGTTTTGGATATGCGAGGATATTTAAGGTACGTGGCTGAGGAAATAAATTTAGAAAACCCCGATTTTAATCTATTTGATTATGTTCTTTAGCCTTGAAGAAGAAACATTGATATTAAAAAAAAAAACTTATTCCGCCGGAATTGGAATCCGAAATTCACATTTTTGGATTACTTTCTGACACTCTTCAATGCACTTAAATTAGCCTGCTAAAACCCCATATTAGTTTACACCATGAATGTCGAATATGCAAGAATTTGAAACCTGGCTTTGCTTTGTCTGCATCGTGCTGGAATTCACCTGAGAAGACAGACAATGACCATGGGAAGTCTCAGCCGGAACTACTCGAAGTCCGGCAATGCTAGTGGGGTGGGACTAAGTCCCTTGTACTGCGGCCACTTCCGGCCTATTGTACCAGCCCCAGATGATAGGTGAGGGTGATTGTGGAGCAATTGGTGGAATGAAGATTGGCAGGGGAAACCGAAGTACTCGGAGAACACCTGCCCGAGCGCCACTTTGTCCACCACAATCCCACTTGACCAGACCCGGGATCGAACCCGAGCCGCCGTGGTGGGAAGCCAGCGACTAACAGCTTGAGCTATGTCGCGGCCGAAGTCCGGCAAAGATCCGAACCAGTTCGCCGTAACCTTCAACAGTCTTGCTGTTCTCAGACCTTGCAGAAGTCAGAGATGAGCCGAACAACGGAAAGAATGTAGCTGTGTATTTAAAGGATATTTGTTATATGCGCCAATCACAGCGGCTGCGTGGTCTTCGCCCTCTCAAACACTTGGATCGTGGGTTTGAATTCCACTTGAGGCATGGATGTCTTTGTGTTTATTCTGTTTTGTGCTATCCTGTGTGCACGAAGCCGCCTTGCGACGGGCTGATCCCCCTCGAAGGAGTCCTACCGACTGTATATAAGATCAAGAAACCGAAAAAGCGGCCGAGGTCCAACAAAGGGCTGTAGAGTCATAGATAAATAAATAAATATTTTATTGGTCGTACTATGCAACATGATTCGTCGCTGTGCAATTAAAGAAGGACCTCATTTGCTGTCCATTTAAATATATTAATTTTTATTTAGTAAAAGCGATTATTTTTCCAAAGTAATTATTTCGCTGTCATAACCACCGAGCAATTCAATTCGAGCGTTTGCTTCCGTAGGTCTGCTCCTGCGTTGTAACTTCTCGCTCTGTGACATGTGTCAACGGTTTCCATCAGGCTGCGTCACTCGCTTGCCTGCCCTGAATTAAGACCAGTAGCAGAACAGGTGTATAGCATTCTGCTCATACTTCTGAAAGGCGAACAGCCTTCCCTTTATTTCATCTAGAAAATGCTGATGTAATTTTGCTTTCAACGAATCATAAACAAAGTGTGAGGTAAATTTCGCAGCTAGTAGGTACAGGTCTGCCATTGGTCAGCTTAACGAAGGTAGTTCTTCAAGTGTCTTAAGCATGAGTAAACTGAAAGACAACATGTAAAATAAGCAGCCTTGTGATTGCTCCACTAAGTGAGGCTGATATCCTTGAACTGTTTCATGTTAAACACAATGTAAGACTTTGGATATATGTTTTAATTCTATAAAATTTAAAAATGTACAATTGAAAATATTTTTCCCATAGCAAAATCTGGATCTTCGTCGTGCCATAGTTATGAAAAATAAAAGGATAAAATTTAACGCCAGTGTAAATCTATTTCTGTCACACGTGTTTCAAAAATACATTCTTTCAAAACTTGTCAGTTTTCGTTCGACGTTATAAAATCTTTGAAGTGGTAACAGAGGCATTAAGAATTATAAAATTAAAGTATATCTAAATTAAATTTACATATTCTTACACGTGTTTCACGCAACATGACTAAATTAACGTTACATATGAGCAACATGTCAAATTCCAGTTCCGCAACCAAATATTGTCACGTGTATTAGTGACTTGTGGAGTGGGTTTGGATTGGCGAATCGATTTGTTGGATATTCACAAGTAGCAAATATAAATAATTGTAACACTCTGAGNTAGCATTCCCAAGGTTGCTGTAACTATAACACATGAAATAACGTCCTCAAGGCTTGAGCTATTCAGCTGCCTTCTGAATTCCCTTCGACTGCCTGCTTTGGTCTCGCCCGGCCTCCTTATATAACCCTTCAGCCGACCGCGTATGTCACACTGTTATCACTTTCCTCCATTTCTGTGCTTTCAACAATTCGTTGCCGTGGACATCGGCTTTAAACAGTTAAAGTTATATTGCATGCGTGAATCATAGTAGCTAGAACCGTTGTGTAGCAGTGGACGCATATTATTGTAGTGCTAGGGAATGCGTTCATCCAGCCGTTGGCTGGAAATGGATGTTTGCTCCGACTTCACTCTTCCGGCGTCACGTTACAATATCATGGAATAAGAGAGCCTTAATTGGAAACCGAGAGGACTACAGGTGGAGTAAACCCCGTGTGGAGGCGGGGTAGAGTACTTCCACCGTGTCCCTGCTAGTCGTAGGAGACGACGAAAAGAGAAGTCTCAGATCTGAGACAGTAAAATATGGTCGCGAGTCCCAAGAAAGACTGCGCTGACAAGAGCCGGCAGCATATACAAAAGACAGACCCTTCCTCTTCAGAGGGGAGCCCAATAATAACAAGACCGTAACTGTCAAAGAGTAAAAAGTATGTGGTCACGAGCCTCAGGTACTGACTGACTGACTGATTGTCAGTCGGAAAGTGACTTGGACTTGGTAATTGGAAAAATCTCAGTGCCATCTCGTTAGAAATTTCAGCGTAATGAAAAGTCGACATAGTCGTAACTCAGCATTGCTTGTCAGCACAAGTGATGAAATGTAAAACGGTTCTGTACGGCGAAGCTGACCGATTACCAGTGGCGGACTCTCGTGAACTTTGGAAAATCTTAAAAGAGGCGGGAGATATCTTGACTAGTTGAGCGACTAGTAACATCTCAAGATGGACTCTGACGCATAGAGGAATTATTATTATTATTATTTTACTGCAATTGGGTGTTCACCCGGTGGCCGTAGAACTTACACCGATACAGTCAAGGGAAGTCTATAACAAGGCAATAATACAAAACAAAATACATAACAATAAACAAGGTACACACAGTGCAAATTCAAACATATAAAGTTACAAAAGAGCACGTGCTTGTGTTCGTTTCACTGCACTCGAACAAGGACACTTCACATTACTTCACTTGACTCATTCAACTCCGCCTAAGGCCTCTTTACTTGCAAAAGCTTTCCTAACCCTCTTTCTAAAAGTGTTTAGTTTACAGGGGAAAGATGCTAGTATGCCTGCAGGTAAACTGTTCCAATCCTCTATGGTTCTATTTACAAAGGAATATCTGCCAACATCTGTTCTTTGTTTCCTGCTTCTGACTTTCCAAATATGATCGTCCCTACTCAGGCTCCCTAAGCAGGCTATCCCCTACCGCTTTCCAAGCCGGTCTCCTGGTGTACGCCTTGTAGAGGGCACACAGATGGACTATCAATCTACCCTCTGCCAGAGTTTCCCAACCAGATCCATCTGTAGGACTGGCAAATTTAGCTGCTCTTCTTTGTACCCGATTTAAATCGCTAACCTGCCATTCTCTGTATGGGTCGCAAGATACCGAACCATATTCAAGTATCGGTCTCACTTATGACGTATTCGAGTTACTATTGCCCTGTTTCAGTATACGTATTATTAAATGAAGAGCTTTCCATGCTTTTCGTAGCGTATAGTTTACATGATCTGCCCATCTTGGAATACGCTCCGTGTGATTATTCCTAGGTACTTAAAGCTATTTACCTCCCGAATTAATTGGTTACCAAAATAATACAACAGACGATCCTTCACCCTAGCTCTCATGAAAATTACCGCTTTACTTTTATCTGGATTTGTCTTCATTTCGTTTACTATTGCCCATTCCCCTAATTTATTTAGATCCGTTTGCAACTTTCACATTGTCACTACTATCCAATATTTTCCTGTATATTATGAATTATGTATTATTAAGTAAGTCTTTAAATATCAAATTAGAAGTTTAGCAGATACTCATGTACTTGTAACATCTGGATAGAACGATCAGAAAGCGGAGAGAAATGAAAATAGTCAGCCGACTCAGCCCAGACTTAAACCGTGTACTTTCCTTACCCAAGTTCGCCCCGTTACATTTTTACGTGCAAATATCTCTATGATTCTATTGCAGGACGAGTACAGGTTGTATATCCCGGGACTTTCAAAACTCTGGATTAATTCTAATTGTACTTCCGTATATCCGGTATGGAAACCAGTGCTTCAGACAGAATTGAATCATCACTCTTTTGGCAGTGTCTTCAACGAAAATCTTGTATCACTATTATAGCGCCATAAGGTGCAATGATGACTTTAGTTCTAACGGATAAAAGTAGCAAATTGTTTGGAACCAGGAAGGATTACAAAAGTCTCACTATATTCGTTAAAGTCTTCTGTATTCTGGAAAAGGGGAGAGGTTTTAAAAGCAGAAACTTGGAAAAGTTTATGTTCATGACAATTTCACTTAGTGAGCAGTTAAGCGTGAATGTTTAGTGGGATTTCTTTTTTCTGCGCACTCACTCTCTCTCGTCTATTATGAATTATGTAATCTCTCTCTCTCTCTCTCCCTCTCTCCCTCTCTCTGGACGACTTTATTACCTATGAGACCCTCCTCTGTCTGAAGCGTACAGAGAGAGGGAGACAATTAAGGGGAATTAACTTTCCTGAAGGAATTAGGATCAACTTTATTTGTACTAAGGCATGGCTTCGCTGTTAACATTAGCATGATCCCTTCCGTTTAACAACGTACTGCTTTTATTGGACTTATACACAGCTGACATTGCAGTATGAAATTTGGAACGGTCCGTTGGAGAACATTTTTCATGTGAAAAACCTACGGTGCATAACGTCTCCTTTAGTAGATTAGACAGAATCCTATTAGAATAAAAAAAAACTAACGCTATGAAACCCGAGGTATTATGAAGACTAAGCGAATTTTGGCGTTTTAAATAAATAAATGCTTTTAATGTGTTAAATTAAATTTTCTCTACTTGTAACAATTCTTTATATGCTACTATATTTCGCAATACCTACAGGCTTATGTATTAGTATATGGCGTCCATCAGTCACCTCGACGTTGCATGAAATATTCTTTGAACATCTAGATGGAGGCAATATGTTCCTCCGAAACGTCAGTTCACTTTCAACGGACTACACCGCGTTATATCTTGGAAGACAGAACTCTTCATAAGAACCGCTGTAAGAACCTCAAATCCTACATCTGTTAGGTCACTCCTGAGGTTAAAATGATAAGGAAAGGTGGCAGATCCCGCATATAACTTATGGTATTGTCACCCGTATTAGTGAATATAGACGGGGTTTGAATTGGTGAATAGATTTGTTGATAACTTTCAGGTAGTAACTAGAAATAATTATTATACTGTTGCTAATTTCCACACTACAAATCATTCCGCACTAAGTCTTCTCAATCTATCTTCACTAGTCTTTCCTCGGTAACAGCTCTCCACAATGGCTATTCCTCTGCAATGTTACCACTAGACATTCCTTGGTAACGAATCTTAGCAATGGGGATTCTTCAGCTTCCGTTGCCCGCTGGCTAACACTCCACAGATGAATCCTTAACTCAACCCGTTGGACTCCTCTGTACTCGTAATCTTTTAATTTTTCTGACCATGCCCTCTTATAAATCCTCAGCACGAACCCCACGGAAAACCCATCTTCTGTTGTCAAGTGTTTATTGGTCTGGTACCTAGCAATGGATATCCTAATGTTGAGAGCTTAACTTCGGGAATGTTTACCTAGCCGTTACAATATTATATTAGTAACTTACCATATTAACCTTCAGTATTCATGCTAGCCTTTTCCTGTATTGCACTCTACAGTGCGTATTAATACTCTCACTGGTTTCAATTCTTCTGATTACCATTCCTTCAAAACCTGGAGTCCTGCAGCGGTCCAGCCTTCCGTTGGCTGAATTTATTTTAGCCGAGTTTCTCTCTGTATGTGAGTGTCACTGTCAGAAAGCAAATGAGTAAACATGAAATAAAGCCCTGACCATATACAGATGTGCTCTCGAACAGAAAAATGAACTGAAACTGCAAATGAATAAGTAAGTACATAAATATGCATGTGACAGCATTGGGGACTTCAGCATTCATGACACCAATATTCACCGCTGAACCCGTTTCACAGAGTGTCGGCCCAGTTCCTCTTTAAGTTCCACTATAAGATTATATGCCATCTCCAGCACGGTACGTGGAGCAGTCGCCTTTCCATATCAAAAATTTTGTACGAACAATATAAAGTAACTCTCTTATTTCCGCTGTGTATAATTTCGCTCGATATATGAGAATTAGAACATGAATTATAGACTTCTGTCTGGGGGTGCTTATAGCTATAAAGTAATCCAGTTATTGTGAGATTTGAGGCTTTCACGGCGGTGACTATGAAGAAAGCAGTCTTCTGGGATTTGGCACCGTGTATAAGTGGTGTTAACCGACGTTTCGGAGGAACGTATCGCCTCCATCTTCAGGGCAGAAGAAAAATATAAGAAATCTGCAAGCGAAGAGACCGTGAGAACAGTCTGCTGTTACCGGTTCTCACGGTCTCTTCGCTTGCAGAATTCTTATATTTTTCTTCTACCCTGAAGATGGAGGCGATACGTTCCTCCGAAACGTCGGTTAACACCACTTATACACGGTGCCAAATCCCAGAAGACTGCTTTCTTCATAATCCAATTATTGTATTGTATGTCTGAGGAGTGACTGGTCTCGTTAGTATCTCTGCTAACCAGACATTTCGTTTTTATGCCGAAAGTCTTGCGAAGTGTCACATCGTGGCCCTGACTTCTCCATGGGGACTTCAGTTTCTGTGTCTGGGCACAAACTGTTGTCATGATATTAGTGCATCTATCTCATTAGACCCCAGGGGTCACAGATATGCAACTGCTTTAACACAATAAAAATCTGCGTTCTGGTCACAGAACGAATTTATATATTTCATGTTGTTCTAATAATAAAAAGCGATTGTTTCCTTCAGAATTAACCGGTTAGTATTTGTAGCGGAGTCGTCATGTGTTTCCAATTAGGTACGAACTGAATTTATATATGTTCTCTGGAACAAATTCAGTCTTTAGAGAGTTGATAATGGAACAGTTATTCAGTACGCCTTTTGCCCCTGATAATTAGTACATCGCAGTTCGGTGTAACTCGAGAAGAATACCAAAAGATGAAATATGCTGTGAACTTGTCTTTGTGAGTGGGTAGTATGGTTCGTTTCCAAACCTTTGCCGCTGGAATGTCTTTCAGTCGTTTGAACCACAGAAGAGTGCTTCACGTTTTTTTTTTTTTCGGTTGTTTAGAACTGTGATTGTATCTGGTCTACTAAACATAGTAATTGTTTCAGAAGCAGTGATATAAAAGCAGACTTATGAAATCGCCATGCTGTCTGTGTGTCTGTGAATCCCACCTATTAATATTTTAATTCTTTAATCAGTCTTAATTAAACTTGATAACGCATTCCATGGCAACTGAGTCCATCTCAACTGCGTATTTCATAAATTCCTCCCATTAGTCTATGTGTCTTATGTGTATTGAACCTATCGTTGCTAGGCAACGGCTCAGTTTATCCCTCCATTTGGTACTAGGTAACTGCTTGGTTAACACGATGTCGCTGCAACGAATACACGCAACAACAGAAGAATTGTTGGACGCGTCATTTTCTATGCGGTCCCTGTATTATCAAAGAGAGTCTTTGGGTCTGTCTGTGTATCCTCATATCCTTGCTAGGTAACATCTCTGTAAAGATGTTCCCGCAGCAACGAAGATTTATTGGAGGCGTTGATTTCTGTGCGGACCTTGTCGTATCAAAGGAAAGTAAGCGATTAGTACTTCCCAGAAAATTTCATTTGTTATCCTTGAGGAAGCAACCATTTGCACGTCATCTGCCATAGCAAATAATCATACGATATGTAAGAACACGGATAAATATTTCTACTCATAGCGGGATATCAATCTGCAACTGTAATTGGATGTAGCCTTGGACAGTACGTTCACCAATCAACGAGCACATTACGATCGGGGGAGAGCATAATTTTACGGCATAGATTTTGTCAACATCAGGTCCATGAAACCTCTGCTGAGAAACACTGAGTGCTCATGTCCCGATGCTGTATGGAACACTCCATAAAGCACTCGGATGTTATTTACTCCTCGCCGATATAAACTATTATCTTTACGAGTAATAGCTAAAAAAAAAAATTCAAAAAGCGAGAATGTTAAGTAGAATGGATGGGCTCTGAGAGTTACAACCCCTGTGGACCGTGATGTATGAGAATCCAACAATTCTCTCCTAGGCTGAGAAATGAAAATTTCTTTACAACCAAATGATTCAGGCAGCTTATGAATATTTATACTACTGCAGGAGAGACATCCTTACCTTCCCTTCTGGAGACGATATTCAAATTTATATTTTAATATGGAATTATTCTTTGGGCCGTAGAATAGCGGATGAATACAACGGCACAGTATTTTGTATTACTACCGAAATGTAGCAAAATGATCTTCGTTATTCAGTTAAGCTTTGCACTGTGACTAATGTTACATTTATATGGTAGTCCGTTCCATATTTTTATGCACTACTGGCCGAAATTCTAATTATCGTGGTAGCGCAGTTTAAGGCATGAACAGTCTTAGCTCGTTCCAACGCTGGGATCGTGGGTTCGAATCCCACATAAGACATTGATGTCTGTGTGTGTCTATTCTGTGTTTGTGTTGTCCTCTGTGTAGGTAGCGGCCTTGCGACGGGCTGATCACCCGTCCAAGGAGTCCTACCATCTGTGTAAAGAAGATTACGAAACTGAAGAGGAGGCCAGGGCCCAATAAAAGACTGTAGAGCCATTGATGAGTGAATGAATGAATGAATGAATGAATGAACTAGCCGAAGTACTCATCCATCCTCTAGAATTGTATTAAAAAACTGTACTGAAATAATTATTTATTTATTCCTATATCAGACATCCATCTATTAAGCACCATCATGTCATTTTTTGCAGCAGGAGGGAGTTTTAACCTTATACGTGACACAGGGAAGATGGCGCACTACAAAACCAACCGTGAATTACTTTCTATTCCTTTATTTTAATTTATTAATATTCAGTAAACGTAAGCGTAAATATTCTGGTGCCTTAGCCCTCCTATTGCCTCAGGGATTTAAATTCACTTGTACTTGTACGCAATTGCCTCACAAACGGCATAACGTACAGAAGATATGTGTTGAACATGCGACGAAATTTCATTCTTCCAAACAAATGAACGCTCCAAAAGCGAGAAAATGTGGCATCGAAATGTTTTCTTTTATCTGTTACCAAGAAAGAAGTTAATTTCTTATCACCATGTTCTTTTCAGTTTCCTTTTACTTTAATATATTTCTGTACGGCATATTAATTTGTCATGTATTAACAAATTAAACATTGTGATGCTAAGCTGAATAGTATCAACTTTTCAGCGAATGTTATGATGAACTTACTGTCTAGAGAAAATTGTGTAGCCTCTCATTTAACCGATTATATTCCGTCCTTTTAATAGTGTTTTTCTTGATACAGAAAATATTCAAGAAACCGTTTTAGTGTAATATCACCATCAGAATTGCGTTATTTCTAATTCTGATCATGCAGCTACGATTATGGAACATTTACTCCTCTAATAAACTTCGTTTTAATTGGTTATTCAGTATCTTACTTTATTAAAAGAAATTAATTCACAGCTGAATTTAGTATGCGGCGTTCATACCTGACGTAAGGCATAGAGCATGGTGATGTCCTAAGGGACCCGCTCCTGGCGCTACGTACAGTCTTACTTTTTGGCCCTGCCAAGTATTGCACCTGAATCCATTGTGTTAGACGCCTATGTAGGTGGGTGAAATTGTACACCCATAAGAACTGTAGCTTAATCACGCAGTTTTCGCGTTTTTTGTAATAGAAACAAAGCGAAACTTATTTTGTTTGTTACATCATCCCGACAGCTTAAGTTGCTGAGCAACTGAGCAATGTGTCTAGTTTGTATCACGATGGATTCGCATTCGAGAGACCTTCGATTCGAATACCTACCGGAGGCGGTTGTTCTCACGATGTTTCCCCCAAATTGTTACATGAAAGTATTGGCAAGTTGTCTTAAAATAACATACAACAACTTCCGTGTTAATTCATCAGGATTCGGCATTCATAATCAACACTCTGTACTGTAACCAGAGCGAAGTAAACATAGAAGTTTTTAATAGTGTCCTGAAATAAATGATATAAATTGTATTGTAATTATAATATGAATTGATTACAAAATAAGGCCATACACAGGGGTAGTTGTGTGTTCCATTCCGATATACAAATTTGTCACAAATCAAAAGTTAATATTTCAGTACTTCATAAGATACTAATTATTCTAAATAAATATTAAGAAATTTCGATTATGTTTCATTTACATTCGTATTAATCTCACTTACTTAACTGGATCGCTTCTGTTTGCATAACCACAAGTCACTCGATCTAATGTAATGACCTGTTTGTTGACGTATCGCCGGGTTAGGCTCCATTATCTTAAAGTGAATTGGACACTGAGCTGGATATGGGATGATGGACCATAATGGATAACACCACAGCCATGCCCGGGGCTGTAGGAATCCCAAACATATGGAAACGGTTAGTAACGAAGTGCGTTAATGGCCGAGGTCAATAGACTCGACGGGCAGCCTACATATTTAACGTGTAGTTAAATAGCTTTATTGATTTAGAACTATACCAACTATATTAGGTAACAGGCCGTGCCATAGCTCAAGCGGTTAGTCGCTGGCTTCCCACCGGGGCGACCCGGGTTCGATTTCGGGTCTGGTCAAGTGGGATTTGTGGTGGGTAAAGCGGTACTGCGGCAGGTTCTCTTTGAGTATTTCGGTTTTCCCTGCCAATCTTCATTCCACGAATTGCTCCACAATCACCCTCACCTATCACCGGGGCTGGTACAATAGGCCAGAAGTGGCCGCAGTACAAGGGACTGAGTCCCACCCCACTAGCAATAAAAAAAGAACTATATTAGGTACGAGAATGCAACTTCTCATGTTTGCACAGAGCGTGAGCTTTTTGGGAGTATCTTCTAATCACAGTTAACATTTCACATTACATCGCCTAGTGATTATTCTACTGTATTTGGACGGCTTTATGGTCTTTCTGCAGCCTGTCATGACTGCCTACATAAATGTTTGCTACTTTACTTTACCTCTCACTATGTTTATCCACTCATAGCTTTCTTTGATTGATTCAGTATTATCTCGTATAATTCCATATCCGCATGATTTATGGAACGCAATTAAAGATGCTATGAGTCTGATTGATGAACTGGTGTGCATCAATGGAGGAGCCTTCGGTGCATAAGAATGGAGCATGACGTCTAAGGCTAGGAACACACACAGCGACATCGGTCGTACGATGTCCGTACGGTTCATGTCGCATCAAGTAGTAGAATATAAAGTGTAGTCTTAGCTTTCATACGTGACGACATTCGACATCTACCGTAGGGCAGTCGGAGAGCAAAGAAATGCATTTGGTCGCTCTAGTGTGAAAAGGAGGTCGTACGACATTTTTCTGTACGACCGATGTTGCATCAAGTAGTAGAATATAAAGTGCAGTCTTAGCTTTCATACGTGACGACATGCGACATCTACCGTAGGACAGTCGGTGAGCAAAGAAATGGATTTGGTCGCTCTAGTGTGAAAAGAAGGTCGAACGACATTTTTCCTTACGACCGATGTCGCTGTGTGTCCTAGCCTAAGAAATAATTTAAGATATATTGAGGTTTGCATGTCCGTTCGGCTAGGCTCAGCTCCTTTACCAGTATCACATAACGCATCAATGACGTCAGAAATCGTAGAGAACAACTCGCAAATGTGTACAGAGAAAATAAACTTCCAAATAATATCAATACACTTCATAACCAATACTGTCACATGTTTGTCCAAGGAGGGGCACGCGGTAGCGTAGTTGGTTGAGTTTCTATGCTACAAGTCGATAGGTCGTGGGTTGGATTAACGATAAGGTCATTAGACTTTTCATTAGACCGAATCATTCCAGCCGCACTATGGCCCTGGGGTCGACTCAGCCGCTAACAAAATTGAATACCAGGAATCTTTCTGGGGGTAACAGGCGGCCGGTGCGTAAGGCTGATAATCTCACCCACATCTGTGAGCCGATTGTCTGGATAATGTGGGAGCTTCAACGTCTCACAATCCTATGGGCCTTCATGGCCTGTTACAGGGATAGCTGTTTTAGTTGCCCGAGGGAGCTTTATAGCACATATTCAATCGAATTATAAAAGTGATGAACTGCGAAATAATTGTTTTCATCTGTGCAGTACAACTCTTCAGGCAGTGTATAGCGAGCAGAAATACAAAATGTGCGTTTCTGAGAATTTGACATAACCGTGAACCACATGTTTTGAACAATGTACGTATATCTGATCAGATCTCAGGTTCTTACTGCCGAGGCTGTGAATACTGTGTATATGTGAGTTCGTATAGTCTGGTAGATCATTACCGACAGTTCGGAGGAACCTGCTGTTCCTATCTTCAGTACACATATTTTTCAAATTTGTTATTAATAACTTTTATAAAAAAATTTGTTTTTTGCGGCCATGGAATATATGGTCATTTTTAATTTGCAGAGTGAATGGGTTGTTTATTGCTTAGCAATATTAAATTTTCGCTCCTTGAGTTTTAGAAACTTTTGTACAAGCTATTGTAGCCCAAGTTTTATTTCTATATGTAAATGTGTTAGCAAAATATCTGAGCTCTGTGTGTCCATACTTATCCTCTTAATGGTGCGACATGCTCCGTCAAAAAAATTTCTGTCTTCTATGTGTTTATAAAAAGAATTTCACATCTATAGGAGTTTAACTGCCGGTCACGGTAGCCGAGTGGTCTAAGGCGTGTACTATCTTCGCTCGCTTGGAAACCGGGATCGTGGGTTCGAATACCACTCAGAGCATGGATGTTTAGTTTGTTTGTGTGTGTTTTAATGTGTTTGTATACAGGTAGAGGCCTTGCGACGAGCTGATCACCCGCCCAAGGAGTCCTACCGAATGTGTAAGATCTAGAAAAACCGAAGTGAACGGAGAAGTTCATGGAGGTAGGCCTAGGCCCACTGGGGCTGTAGTGCCAAGGGAAAGAAAAGGAGTTTAACTGTGACAGTTATCATTCAGTTGAATCGAAAGACTTTATTTCTCATTGAATTGGAGAATTTCCTGGATAAATCTTTTTTTATTTCTTATTTATATGTCAGTTTTAAAATGTTCACATATCTGTAAAGGTCACAGACATGGTTCTCATGCTGTCATAACCCTGTACGTTCTGATATTCCCTTTCTGACACAGCAGTGTGTCTGACACGTCAATTTGAAAATCGTGGAGCTATGCATGCTACTTAATCCGCGTACAATTTTTGAGCGGGGGCACGCGGCAGCGTAGTTGGTTGTGGCGCTTTGTTACAAGCCGGAAGATCCCGAGTTCGAGTCCCGATGAGGTGGATATTTTCAATTTACCTAATTCCAGCAGCACTATGACCTTGGGGTCGACTCAGCCTCTAACAGAAATGAGTACCNGGGGGGGGGGTTAATGGCGGCCGGCGCGTAAGGCTGACATACTTACCGCCATCTGTGAGCCGATTGTCTAGAAAATGTGGGAGCCTCGACGTCTCACAACCCTTTAGGCCTTCACGACCTGTCACAGGGATAGCTTTACTTTTTTTACCTCTTCATATTTATAATTTTTAAGGATCACAGATTTTTAATTGTAAACCTATGTTCCCTGACGATTGCCTCGTTCAGTGTTCTGGCTTTCAAAATAATACTCTAATCCCCGTATGCTCGTTGCCATGTAAACCATCAACTCAAGTGTGAGAGGATTATACATATGAAATTCCCGCAATGTATCGTGAATTTTCGAATTCACAAACTATAATCTTTAAGCTCTGTATCAGTGCATTCAGTTGTCATTATAAAACTGAATACTTGAATGATGCAGATCTGATTTCATATTTTCAACTTTTTCGAAACTAAATTCTGATTTTCAGGACTATTAAGTGTGTACATTGCCTGCCTGTCAATACGGCTTTGTGTGCCCTTCACGATGTTTCCCTTCTCTTGTTCAGTAGCATTTAGCTAGTCAGTTTCGAGTTCTGTGTATTTCCCACCCAACACAGTATGTTCAGTGAACTTTTGAAGGGTTACGAAAGTTCAGGCATACTTAGGCTGCACGAACAACATCGAGCATTGGGTCTGGTCTTCTTGCACCACATACTGATAATTTCTTTCAACGAAATCTCAAGCAATCAGCTGCACTGCTGCAATCTCTGCATTAGTGTTGCTATAAGTGTCAGTCGAGGATATTACGACGGGACGGGATATGCTTTGTAACTCATATAGGGAAACCAGATTTGAATACGAAAACTGGTTAGGAACTCATTTTTGACCATTTGAAAAACCGAGAAGTACATCAGTAATGTTGAAAACAGCGCGACATCGATAATCCGAAATAATTAAAGAACTGGTGTGTTCGAACAATTGAATTGTTGCATCACTTGATTTAAAATAAGTAATTCCAGTGTTTCAATATTACTTATTTAAAATATTTATTGGTACATTTTTATAAACAAGGACCTAAACCCGCGAATGTTGCACTACACGCCGAGATAGGGGCAAGCGGTAACTGGGGTACTTTTTTCACTGAGCGAATAGACTGTGTCCAGAGTTGACTGTGAATGAAAGTTGCTTTTATGTTGGAACTGATAGAAAACTTTACCCTTTAGTGATGACTGCTGTTCGGAGAGAACTCTGATTTTAACAAAAATAGCCGTGAAATAGTGCGTGGTCATTGGTGCTAGGCCTTATGTGTCTGGAGAATTTTAACATTTTTAATGTTTGTCTTAACTGTCGCAGGTGATTTCTGTTGTGCTTGGTTTATGTATCCTGGTGCTGGTGTCCGGAGATAGGAACTAGCTCTATCGATTCGGTCCAACTGAGTAGGCTTTTGCCTGAGGACAGTGACAGAATCCAGTCTCCGAAACGTTACAACAAAAAGAGAACAATTGATAATGTCCAAAAGCACAATAATTGTGTGTAGCGTATACAGCGTTGCTCTGCAATAGGCGAATAAACGGCTGCGTTAAGCAACCCGTTTTTTTTTAATTCTCTTAGTGGGAGGTGGAATCCAACTGGGTTCACTCGGCACGGCGGCCATTGATAGGCCTATCATAGCCTGCCCCGGATGGTTACGATGATGGAGAATTTTGTGGAATGAAGATTGGCAGGGGAAACCGAAGTACTCGGAGAAAACCCACCCCAGTGCCACTTTGTGCACCACAAATCCCACTTGACCAGCGACTAACCGCTTGAGCTATGGCGCGGCCATCATGCAGTCTACTCCAGTCAACTTCATACCTTTAATCTCATCTGTCTCAGCTTTTAAATGGGCCCTTCAACCTATAAATAGCTGTGCAAGCTACAGTGTTTTGTGCCATGTGTGACTCATGCAAAGTTTGGAGATATTAATACATGTCATCACTGATTTACCATAAAAATTATATAACTCGCTTCTTTACCACATACGCTGCATGTTCAGCATATCGCAACCTTTTTGTTTTGACTTCACAATCAAGAAAACTTGAAGAATATAAACCCGAAGTTTATATTATTGTATTTTTTATATTTCAGCGCAAGGAAAACATATCTTGTCTGAGCAAGCATCAATTAATACAATTTTCGAAGTTTGAAGTTTTTTGTACACTCCTGTATGCGTGCGTATATTTATGTACCAAACGGAACGGCAGTAGAATTGTTACACACCATGAGGATAGGCTTACCTACAGCACGACCCATAGCTGGTGAATTTGGTATTACTGCGGTACACTCATATCATTCCGATAACTTCCCCCTCGAAACAGGCTACTCCTAACACAACGTTAGCAGGTGCTCTAGGCACATTTCACCTTCAAATAAAATAAAATACCATCTCAGACCCAATTTCTTGTAAAATTATAATTATTTGCCCATATACTGTTACGGTTTCACTAATCATGATTGATGTAATGCAAAATTTTGATAATACAAACGTTAAAACGAGGAAAGTTAAACGTTTTAAATCACCTTATATTGTATCATTATTACATGTAATAACTAAGGACAAAATAAGACATCGTAAGCGATAAATTTGTTGACGTTCATTCCAGAAGATATACAGGATTAGCCTAAAAGAAATAGACAGGACTCGTGTCCTTGAAACTTTCACGCGTAGCCCAAATAATGTACAACACGTGCAAGTTTAGAACTTCAAGTTCCACAAAAGACTGTCTGAAATATCTTGCGTAAACGTTTACGAATGTTCCCTTAAGGTTCGGCCACACAGAGCGCTACGTACGCGACGCACGCTACGTACGCTATACGAACACAAAAATATATCTCCCTTTATTGCCAATGTGACGGGCAACACAGACTTCCGTACGCTACGTACTCTTATGTTCCCTTTGTTAGCTGCGTCGCAGAGTGTACACAGCGTACGTAGCGTGCGTAGCGAACATAGCGTAGCGCTCTGTGTGGCCGAACCTTTACCGGTTGCAATTATTGCAGAACCTCATTGAAAAGACAAAACCCTCCGTCACTAATTCAGTATGGACATGCCGCAACGGAAAGAAGGAAGTAATGATTTCTTTAGCCGGCAGTTTTCGGTGACGAATCGACGTTCCACATTAGCGGTACGGTGAACAAACACAACGTTCGTATATGGGGAACTGAAATTCCGAGAGCCGTAGTAGAGCATGTGAGGGAATCACCTGAAATGGACGTTATTGTGCTGTATCCCGTAAAAAGGTGTACCCATGTAAACTTCAGAGCGTACTTTTCAAACCACGTAAGTATCTCGGCCATGCTATTAAAACTTTTCTTTCTATAAAACTTTGAAAGTGTCTATTTCGTTTAGGCTAACCCTGCATTACACGATCAGCACCACTCAAGTGGATGCTACATCTAAAGTCTGAAGCCGAATCCATCTAATGTCAGGTTGAGTGTTGCCAGAATCTGCAAACTGAACTCACTTGGTCCTCTCCATGGTACAGACTTCACGCGTCAAACCGAAATAGAATATTCATCTATAAAAGTTTCATCTGGCTTTGACGCTTTGACTGTATGCTTATTTCAAAGTCTGAACCTTTTCATGCCCTTAATTTACATCCCCCCCTCATCTTAAATTTACACCAATGTTCACAGCGGATACGTCAAGACCGATTCCTAACTTAATTGTTAAGCTTCGCGTCTGCTAAGGGATGTGTTGTTCAAAATATTTGTTGCTATGTCAGTAGCCTTGTCCTTACTCCCTGCTGATACGAAACCCGAACTTTCATCATTTCAAACCAAACATCCCACCCGTAGCACATTTCTTTTATTTTTTGTCACTGTACTCATATTTAGCTCAACATTTTCTAGAAAACGGCACGTTGTATGACAATTTCAATCAGAGTCCTTCTAGAGAAGCCTGTAGTTGGTCGGGTGATTAATAGACACACCAGCTATTGTATCCCAAAGTTCATTGCTGTGATCATGAAGGCCCGTCGATAGGTCTTATCCTGTTTCAGATTCACTACACACCGTCGTACGCTTCAGGTTTCAACTGAGAAACTGGCGGCACTTCAATAAAACCGTAGCGGCATCTGTACACAGATCAAAGTATTTTACTGCATATTTCAAAGGTTTGATCTCCGGACAGGGATGACGAATTGGAGCATCATTTTTGGCTTTTACCTCAGTTAAATATCTTTAATCTGAACATAAGCCATAAATCATCTCCCTTTCCAGAGCTGAAAATTATATCAGTTTCACGTGCTCTGAAACGTCTAAAATGAAATTCTTCAGTGGAATATTAATTTCACATCGTTTTATTTTAATTTGACCTTAGAGTATTTTAAAAGTGTAGTGTCTGCCAAGTTTCCAAGTAATATTCGAAACGTAGTTAAATGGTTTAGAACTGGAGGCTAGTGATCTCATCGGCAACCGTGAAATTGAAAATTTACGTGAGGTCCAGAGAGGTATCTGTAGTTTCTAATTTTTTCTCTCCAGGGGATAAATGAGGCTGGAATTTGCAGTTCCCTTCTCTCGTCCTCCTTGTTACTCTTACTCGAATTATTTGAGCCTTATAACTAAGGTATCATAATTGCACGTAAAATCGAGTGACATTCATAATTCCGCATAATCTTATACATTTTTCAAATTCTTTTAGCAAAATTGCACTAGTTGTTCTATCAGCGATGTTAAAATAGTACTAGTAATGCCCACGCATTTGCTTATTTCTGTTGGACAAAAGACGATTCGGCCATCGGCTTATACTAATACGAATCGTATTTGAAAGCGTTAGTCCTAATATCCCATGCGAAAACGTTTGCAACGCCATACACGCGTATTGTCCCGTTCTTTTAGCGCTTGCGTGCAGTACCGGCCAGTAACACGCCCCGCGACAGGACACCAATCCACTTAGAGATCATCTCACCGTTGTATTTTATATAGACTGGAATAACATTATACATTATGCTATTTCCTGATGTCAGGTCATCGATTATAAGGTAAAGTAAAAATAGTAACAAGAATAGGTTTGTGTGAATATGGCAGAAGAATAAGTACTAAAGAAGGGTGTAATTGAATGTTAAGAGATCTATTTGACAACGGCGGGGTTGTGTGAAAGGAAACGGACAGTGTAATCAATAGAGATAATGTCTATGAATGATGAAGAGGTCAGACGAAGTAAGGGGGGGAACTTTGGCATTTGAAAACAAAAGCGGAAACTACAACAGTTCGAGAACGGAGAGGAAATTTAATGGAACAATTGCTTATTGCGTTGGCAAAGAAGCAGGATTGCTGCTAGTGCTTGGTCATATAAACCAAGATGAAGAAGTTTGCTGGCTCGACACTGAAACACAATTCTGTCTCAGCTGCAACGGAGAGATTTACGGCCTTACGCTCACAAGGCCAACTCAGTGTTAGCAGTTGTTGTAGTTTGTATTATTATTACCAGTATTAGTAATTTCAGCAGCACTATTAGCAGCAGTGGTAGTAGCAGTAGCAGTACTGCTACTTTGCTTGTTGTATCAGAGAATTATCTGCTTTCAGTGCCTGTTTTTCTAGTGCGAATTTTCATTCTGCTTGATGCAGTTCAGCTGCTAATCTCGTTTGTAGGGACGTTGACATATTTGGAACCAAAGCTGTTTCCTTATCTATATTTTATAATTTGTACATGTTAATTATAAATAATTATAAATTGTAAATCAGGATTAATGTCAGTTCATTATATACTTGTATACCTTCTTACCGCTTCGTGTTTGGCGTGATTGCACTAATTGAATGGTTAGTGTCAAAATGATACATGTTCTGTCTTTTGTTTATGTTTGTGTGTTTTGTGTGTCTCTCTGCTCATGCTTGCTTTAGAATTGGTCATTGGGCTGATGAGTGAGCTGGTAAATAAATACAAGACTATTGGATTGAACTATTTTAGCACAGCTTAAAATTACACTCTTTTTCGAGGGACGGCCATATTTTGTCTCATTATTTGTAAGGAATATATAAGTGTAGTGGATTTATAACTGGCCTTCACTTTCAGAAGCTGTTAATGTCAGGGTTTCAGCCATAAACATTACATAAATTAATATCTTCTCTATTTCGTTTTCACGTAATAAATATCCCTCAGTTACTTTTGCCTTACCCAAAAATGAAATCTTGAACCACGTCAACCTGTCTGACAGTCACTTCTTTGACATTACTCTTTCAATCAGTTTGGGGCACGCGGTAGCGTAGTTGCTTGAGGCACTATGCTGCAAGCCGGAAGGTCGCGGGTACGATTCCCAAAGAGATGAGTTTCTTTTCAATTTACTTAATCTATCCGCATTATGGCCTTGGGATCTACTCAGCTACTAACAGAACTGATTACCAGGATTTTTTTTGGTGGGGGGGGCGTAAAAGGCCACCGGGGCTTAAGGCAGACCGACAGCCTTAGCACCATATGTGAGCCGATTGTCTAGAAAGTGTGGGAGCCTCGACACCTCACAACCCTATGGGCCTCCACGGCTTCTTACAGGGATAGCTTTACCTTTTTTACCTTTCAGTTATTTTACTAATAGGTAGTTACTGTGTTTCATTACAGTCCGTTCTGTCATATAATTATACTTGTCCTATATATATTAAGCACCGAAATATTTCATATACATATGTCTATCCTATATGTGTGTATTGTTTCGTTTTACTATGTATTTGTCTGACTGTGCTAACTCTGTGTTTGGTCTCCGTAGCTGCTGAGTTAACACGCAAGAAAAATGAATTGGGTTATTGTTGCTACTACTGCTATTGTTCCGGCCGCACTATGGCCCTGGGGTCGACTCAGCCTCTAACAGAAATTAGTACCAGGAACTAATTAAATAATTTTCCTGGAGAGCAAAGCGCGGCCGGCGCATAGGGCTGACAACCTTACCGCCATCTTTGAGCCGATTGTCTAGATACTGTGGGAGCCTCAACGTTTCACAATCCTATGGGCCTTCACGGCCTGGTACAGGGATAGCTTTACTTTTTTACTACTGCTATTGTTATTGTTAATGTAATCTGTAGGAAATCTGACATTTTAAGGAAGAATTATGTTTCACTATTTTAATTAATACGTAAATGCTTGGATAGCTTAGTCTGCTCTGGAGTCCATTCCTCCTCTTATACAGTGGGTACGGGTGCTCTATCCTGAGGGGTAAATTGGCTTGGGCATGAAGCCGATCACTCACCTCCGTCCAGTGCCGATGTCCAGAATAGCGGGATTATGCATCCACTCCTTAGCGTGGTGCTTAGTTGATTGCGTAGGGACAACTTTACCATTTTACATTCTATGTACCAAGTTTTTAGGTCCAATTTTACGTATTTGGTCACATTTTCAAGTCATCTATGGTGTTTATTGTATTTGTACTGTATTTTCTACATTTGCATACCTCTTCTTTTATGTTCTTGCGTGTATTTCGCTTCCTTGCGATTGTCGAGCACTTTTATAAATGAATCATCATCATCATCATCATCACTGTTGTCGTTGTCTCCGTCATGTTAATCGTTAATCGGATATGAAAATTTAGTATACTGATGCTAAAATTAAATCGCGTAATTATTTATATCGCCGGTCACGGTAGCTGAGCGGTCTAAGGCATGTACTTTCTTCGCTCGCTTAGAAACCGGGATCGTGGGTTCGAATCCCACTCAGGGCATGAATGTTTAGTTTGTGTGTGTGCGTTTTTCTGTGTTTGTGTACAGGTAGAGGCCTTGCAACGAGCTGATCACCCGCCCAATGTGTCCTACCGTATGTGTAAGTTCTAGAAAAACCGAAGTGAACGGAGAAGTTCATGGAGGTAGGCTTAGGCCCACTGGGGCTGTAGTGCCAATGAAAAAAATATTTAGATCAGATTAACCGTGTAGATACTCTTCTTTGAGCTGGTGACAAAAATCACAGTTCTGCGGAGTTCCAGTATTCAAGATCGTGTTTATATGTGTTCTCATTGAGGGCGTACCATCTGCCATTCCTAACCTTCACATCGTCTGTTCTTAAGATTCGTAATTCATCAAGACCCTAGCTCTAAATACAGGAGCCTAAGCATACTTACAACAGTCATAATACATTTTTCCGACTCTGTGGTCTAGAGGTCAGAGTTCCTGGCTACAGATCCAGAGGTCCCTTGCTCGATTCCCGGCGCTATCAGATTTTCTGAGAAGTAATGGGTCTGGAACGGGGTCCACTCAGCCTCGTGAGGATAACTGAGAAACTATTTCAAGGAAATAGCGGCTCTGGTCTAGAAAATCGAAATTAACGGCAGTGGGGATTCGTTGCCTTGACCACGCGACACCCTCTCTTCGCTAAAGTTGAAACTAACTTCGCCGACAAGCGGCGGTCGTTCGGCCGGTATAGTTCGCTTGCTGACTAAAATCATGGAGTTTGTTTTTTTGTATGATTCTGGATATATAGAAGAAATATACAGACAACTCACGCGTACACAACTAAAGGAAAATCTTGGTAAAGTTTTGCATAAATTTTAAAGTACTTTAATTTGCGTGCACTGATTTCAGAAACAAAAAGATCTTGCCTTGTTAAATGTATTCTGTTTGGCCTAACCAGTTATTCTTAAATAACTTCATCTTACTGCGTGTTTGTCGGATAGAGTTAAGTCACTGACATTTAAAGAAAATAAGGAGGAAGGAGTTTGGAAAATGTCTGAAGTTCGTTCAGTTTGCGGGGCACGGACTGAAACAACTGAATGAGACCTTGACGGACTTGACGTCCTCTAACTTGTTATTTACCAAATATCCTTTCCAAATGTAACGACACTAGAACTGACAGGGTCTCCTACCTTGTGGGTGGTTACACTTTCTAGATATGGACCCTTCTGCTGCTTCTTTGCTCTAGAACCGGATTTAGAGCTTTGCCTTCTCCTTCCAGCGCTCTTCAAACCTCCTTCTCCAACGTCGTACGCTGTCAGTTATTGACTTTCACTGTTTTTACATTTTTTATGTACTCTTAAGCCACCTGAGTGTTTGGTCTGCCTTGGCTTCTTCTCCATATCAGCTTGCCAAAGGGTACATTTTGGCAGGCTCGCCGTCATCCATTCTGGTTAAATATCCGACCAAGCTCAGTAAATATTCATAATATCAGGCTCACTATATAATTCATACAATTCATGACTGCATCGTCCTTTCATTCGTCATGTTATCGTTTCGGTTCGATCCTTCACTGATTTCATTTTTGGAATTACGAAAATCACTAACAGTACATGCAGTATATTTAAATTTTATTTGCCTCTGTGGTCTAGTCGTCAGAGTTCCTGGCTACAGATTCAGAGGTCCCGGGTTCGATTCCCAGCGCTGTCAGATTTTCTGAGAAGTAGTGGGTCTGGAACGGGTTCCACAGAGCCACGTGGAGATAATTTAGGAGCTATTTCAAGGAAATAGCAGATCACGTCTAGAAAACCGGAATTAACGGCCATGGGGATTCGTTATGCTGGCCGCGCGACGTCCTCTATCGGTTAAAAGTTGAAACTTTCTTCGCCGACAAGCGGCAGTCGCTCGGTCGGTATAGATCGCTTGCGGAATACAGGCCACGGGATTTGTTTTTGTTTGTTTGCCATCGTCACTTCTGTTATTTAATTGGAATTATTGAAGATGCCATACTACAGTAAAACAGGAAAACCATCATTGTAGACAAACTTTGGGAGAACTGAATCCACTTTCGAATGCTTAATATAGTAGATGTTCGTAATAAATATGGCGGTCATAAAATTTGTGTGCATGTACATATATAGATAAGTATATATATATATAT
>NW_019728498.1:202747-251561 GCF_002891405.2 Cryptotermes secundus | reverse complement strand
AAATGTATATGTCAACACCATCTTTCGAATTCCCGGCGTGGGGGTGCAAGCCATTCCACAAAAGGGGAGACTTTCACAATATTCCGAACTGAACGGACGTGACCTTGCACGCTCCGAGACATAGCCTGCCGATAGTAACGCTGTAACATACAGCACAAGAATACATTAATTTAACAGTGTGGTGAATTAGCAGGTGAATAAACGTCAATTGGCTCAACTCTCAGAAAAACGCTTTCTGCGGAATCGCTACCCTGAGACCCATGCGAACCGACCCAGCTAGTTTCCCGTACCTATACCGATCTTCCTTAGTTTGATCTGTGAGAACAACTTGCAGTAGTCATCATACACTGTCCTAAGGTAGAAACAGCTGTAGCAGGGATAACACCATTCCGACTGCGCCGATACAAGTAAAGGCGAGAGGAAAAGAGCGGTGATAAGTCAATAGTGTGATCATTTGAAATGCTGTAATGTCAGAAATTCAGTTCCTCTGCAGTCATTTCTCTATGTGGGCTGTTAAACCAGGCCCAACAACTCTGTCGTTCTGCCCAAAGAACGTAAGAAATTCACCTCCATTCTTGTCCACAGAGTGGTTAGGAATGATGATTGTAGACTCCTAATTCTTCGGTAAATTTCCCTCTAAAACAAAACAGAAAACAAACTCCGTGGTTTTAGTCCGCAAGCGAACTATACTGACCGAGCGACCGGCGCTTGTAGGCGAAGTTAGTGCCAGCTTAGCGGATGAAGTATGTCGCGTAGTCAGCGCAACGAATCCCCAAGGCCGTTAATTTCGGTTTTCTAGACCGGGGCCTCTATTTCCTTGAAATAGTTCGTCAGTTATCCTCAAGAGGCTGAGTGGACCCCGTTCCAGACCCACTACTTCTCAGAAAATCTGGCAGCGGCATGAATCGAACGCGGGACCTCTGGATCTATAGCCAGGAACTCTAACCACTAGACCACAGAGGCGGTCAAATTCCTCTCTGTGCTTGCTTAATTGAGTCCACGTCGTGAAAACTCATGGGAGATTGGTGGAACGAGAAGCACTGTTCTTAGCCTAGAGACTAGATGGAAGCATGCGGTTATCTTCACGCTCCGGCCGCTTTACTCACAACGAGCCAGAGGTACCCACTGGTTAGGAGGCTGTGTGAGCCCCAGACCCGATCTGGACGCTGTCCTTTACTTTATTTTTAAAATATAGTTAGATCGATTGGCACTACTTCAAATAATGTGAATACTTTACTCTTCCTGAAGCCTAAATTAGGAAAGGAAAGAGAAATTGATCAAAATAAGAATACTTCGATTTTCGTTGTAGTGGGGGAATAATGGGAATTTCTTGGAGGCTGTCCAGGAGCTGATATGGAGAGGGTGTAGGTCGGAGTTCACAGTGTTACTGTTCGCGATGGGATGGAAGAGAGAGAGAGAGAGAGAGAGGGAAAGTTATACGCCAACAAAACACAAGTAGTACTACAAGGCTAGCAGAATTGGTTTGCAGACTAATGGTAACCTGACACCAATTAATGCGACCTAAGATATACTGTATGTGTGTGAACGTGGTGTAAGCGTGTTGATATCGTATACAAACATCTTGCAGCATTAACCCACTTACAGTACAAGAAATAACAGCTATGAAGTAATAAACAAACCTTTATATTACGCAGACTAACTTTGCTTCCTTCCAGTACATTTCACACCATAAAAACAAAAGGTTCCCAAGAGTGGAATAGAGGATATCAGTACCTAGAAGGCAGAATTTCTCATTCCGCTAGTAGAAGCCAGGCCGAGAGGTCTATGGAGCAAAGAACCCTGGAAACCGGGACCAAGGATTATGTCCGAATTTCTTGTCAGTAGGTCTAGCCGAAAATATTATACAGTCCACTTTTCCTTCTCTTCTAAGGAATTCTTTTGACTTGTCTACACGATTTTTGGTGTTTTAAGGTGCAAAGGATATTTTTCCTACAGAAGTCTACTAAAAATCTCCCTTGTAACTCGGTTTCATTCATTCATCAGTAATCTGTCAGATGACAGGTCCACAGTCTCTTCCAAAACAGTTTCTCCACTTAATGCGATCTTCTGTTTTTGGAAAGAGACTATCCAGGAATAGTGATAATGTGGTAGTTTTTCCATTTGCTTTCCACATCGCAGTACAACAGCCGTTCAAACCACTCTGGTCACGCCTGTTGCTATACGAACTTGAACCATCTCGAGCATCATTTTCTCTGTGCTTCAAGTCGCTGCTGATGACGCTGCTTCCGGCATCAGTTTTCGGTGTCTCTCTTCGTGTGATGCCTACCCTTTCACCTGTCCAGCAAGGGAGGCCCTGCCAGTAGCTACTCTACCGCTGGTATAGCTCTCAGGGTCACCACGATAAGGTGGAGACACCAACGAGGGGGTAACTCGGTTTAGAAGCATTGAAATGTGGAAAAATAATCTAAAATATTATCCTTTGATCAATTGAAACATATTTCAGATAATAAATAAACATCCGATTTGACTCGAACACAAGGAACTTAGGAAGATTTTTCTACTACTTAACTTCCTAACAGCTGGGTCATTGAACCGGTCGTTGACACTCTCTGAATTCAAGTAGAATTTAAACATCTCATGAAGACGCTGTGTATTGGTTGCATAAACACAGAATTTATCTTAGATTCTATGAAGTTATGCTATGAACAGTAAAAATGTTATATTTATGACTGGAATCATTACGAATTAATTTCGTATAGGATGATATTTATGTTAGGAATAACAACTGGGCTGTCGCCCAAGCTGATGATACTCGTATTGTTTACAGTTCGTCGAATGAAGGTCTCTACTGTTCATACTTCTGTAACTTCAGAAGTTCAGACGTCTTGGATATATATCGCAGTGTAGACCGTTGAAAGTCACCTGACGTTTTGGAGGGATATGTCGTCTCGGTCTTCAGGGTCGAAGAAGAAGACAAGCAATATACCAGCCTGAAGCAGATTGCAAGCATACTCATCGACTCATTATTTATTTATTCAATAACTACTTCCAAATGTATGTACTATATTGCGTCGGATGGTATCGTGGTGAATGATGAACTTTAAAAGTTTTGAAAGGAACGCGTTTGGCCGCATAAATATCCTTGAATTTGCTGATTATTATAGTTATTTGGGGCAGGCCTTGTTAATGGTGGTAGCCGGTGTTGTTTAGCCACTCCGATTTGATGATAATCTGATGATACCCACCATCTCGCTGTTTCCGCCGCCTAATATTACAGCCCATATCTCCTTCTGATAATCACCATCTTGTTCCGTGTTCATGGTGTAAGGATGATTGGTTGGGAACCTTGAATGAACTTGCCTAGGGCGCCAGTGTTCATTGGGTTCAAATGATTACAATTTTATGAAGTTAAAAAAATAATTAAAATCGCTTAGTGGGGGGTGGAGTCTAACTGGGTCAACTCGGCACGGCGGCAACTGATTGGCCTATTGTAGCCTTCCCGGTTGATTATGATGATGGAGAATTTGGTGCAATGAAGATTGGCAGAGGAAACCGAAGTACTCTGAGAAAACCCGCCCCAGCGCCACTTTGTCCACCACAAATCCCACTTGACCAGACCCGGGTTCGAACCCAAGCCGCCGCGGTGGGAAGCCAGCGACCAACCGCTTGAGCTATGGCGCGGCCAATTTATGAAGTTAGCTTTATAGGTGGGGTGGACAGCTCGGTAAGCACAAGATCTTATGCTTAGATCTTAGCAGGACTTGAGTGGACAGGCAGGAGGAACCTCTTCTTGTTACGCACTACAATCACCAACAGCCGTCTGCACTTTAAGTTACTTATTCGACCACACTTCGAGATATTTATTATACTTGTTACTTAATATAATTAAAGGCCGCGCCATAGCTCAAGCGGTTAGTCTCTGGTTTCCCACCGCTGCGGCTCGGGTTCGATCCCGGGTCTCGTCAAGTGGGATTTGTGGTGGACAAAGTGGCGTTGGGGCAGGTTTTCTCCGAGTACTTCGGTTTCCCCTGCCAATCTTCATTCCACCAATTGCTCCACAATCACCCTCAGCTGTCATCTGGGGCTGGTACGATAGGCCAGAAGTGGCCGCAGTACAAGGGACTTAGTCTCACCCCACTTGCAATAAAGAAAAATAATGTAATTAAACACCAGGTAATGTAAAGGTTGAGCTACTTTATCCTGAACTTGCGCTCTGCTAGTGCAAGTGTACGTATAAATCTGAGCACTTATAGAAACATGAACTTCGAATTTACATGCAACGCACAGTCACGTCTGTGACCCTTCAGATCAATAAACAGAGCATGGGATCGAAACCGCACGCTCCTGGAGCAGAGCCCCTCTCGGAACTGCAGCATCCAGAAAAATTACTTCTTCCGTTTCCTCTCCAGTGTCTTAGTTTATAATGTAGGAATTTTCCAAAAGTTACGTCTCCCAGTCAACTGTTGATGCTAAGCACCTACCCACCTTAACTCCCAAACGGCGTTTTGACAGCTTCGTGATCTATAATAACGAAAGCGAGGGTCTGTAGAATTCCCTCTTAAAAGTTTTGTATGCTCTGAACTGTCAGATCTCATGTTCCCAAAGCTGAACCCCTCCTCTCGAAACTCACAATTTTACAAGAAGTAAGAGTGTTCGTACATCCTGTGTTCTGACGGCAAGCATATGCTTATGATGTCGTCTCAGTGCAAGAATGTAACAGTTCCCCCTATCTCTCTTTTATATCCTAAGGATTACAATGGTAATTACTCTCAATTAATATGATTCATTATAATTAGTCTTAAATAATAATCGGTCACATTATATAAGCTCAAAAATAATGCAAAACATAAGTTAAGGTAGGCGGTCGCCCGGCATAGTTTAGAATTCAAGACGTTACCGTTCCCTAGCTTCGTTGTCAGCTCAATTTACACGTATTCTGTCTGAATTTAAATTATTTATTGTGATAATGAGTTTTGCGAAGTAAGGGCAAAAAGCTAATGATAGTTTGGTAACAGCATATTTACATCTATGATATTAAAAGTAAATCTTCCTTGATTACTATTCTTTATTTACTACCCTTCTTTTAATATTAGTGCAGTGTATATAATTTTGAAATATTTTATTCAAAATTATTCACTATATTTTATATAATATAGTTAGAATAATCAAGCCAAATACTTTAATAACATCAATATTAACGCAATATGTAGGCAGTGTCTGTCCATTGACATTCCGGGAAAGGAATAATTCGAAAATCAGAGAGAAGTATAAGCAAGTATGACTTTTAAATCCTTCAGAATTCTAACAAGTTTCAATAGGCAAACGTACGTATAGCAGCAGAGCTAATACACAGCCCAGCGTTTTGTTTAAATCACATGGACCGCGTTTTAATTTAATCGGATTTAACAGGAAATGAAAATACAGTGAAAGAATACCAAAAGTGTATTCATTGTAAGCCCAGAGGCGTATTCGTAGCGAGGTCGTGAGTACCTGAATTCAGACACACAATTTTATACATCTAAGCCAGATATTCTGCCAAAAATTCACTGTAGTATCATCGTCTGCCATAATCCATATTTTCAATTATGCGTCATAAACATACATACATATACTGACATTTATTATTACACTCTGCAATATAACACAGAAAGCTTACATTCGTATTAGTTGCCCACTGATCACTATTAGTTATATACGACGTAGAGTCGTGGCCATCACATAGGCCTATACAAAGCAATTTGCAGTGTGCAGTGTGGACTTTACCGTTTATTAAGTGGTTTTACACCAACACTAATGCCAGTACGAAGCACTCTTATCTATTAATTCAAATGACGATAAATTTTAATCGCCGAACATAGCAGCCGCGCGGTCTCAGGCATGAACTTTCTTCGTTCGCTCGAACGCTGGGATCGTGGGTTCGAACCCCACTCAAGGCATGGATGTCTGTCTGCGTTTATTCTGTGTTTATGTTGTTCTGTTTGTAGGTAGCGGCCAAGGCCCAAAAAAAGGGCTGTAGAGTCATAATAATAGTAATAATAATGAATTTTAATCTGTGCTTGGATAGCGCCTCTTCTGATTTTGTTTACCGTTTCCATCAGTCATTCCGGGCGAATGCCAGGTTGGTAGTTAAATTCCTTCCCATATCCTTCCCAGTTCATCATTCACTCTCATCCAAACACCGACGAAGCACAGCCTAAGCCGATGAGATTTTTATAAAATAAACCGTACTAAGTAAATACAAATTGGCCGCGCCATAGCTCAAGCGGTTAGTCGCTGGCTTCCCACCGCGGCGCCTCGGGTTCGATCCCGGGTCTGGTCAAGTGGGATTTGTGGTGGACAAAGTGGCGCTGGGGCAGGTTTTCTCCGAGTACTTCGGTTTCCCCTGCCAATCTTCATTCCACCAATTGCCCCACAATCACCATCACCTATCATCTGGGTCTGGTACAGTAGGCCAGAAGTGGCCGCAGAACAAGGGACTGAGTCCCACCTCACTAGCAATTAAGAAAATGTAAATAAGAACGGAACATAGTATATTAATAAATACTTTTGCTCATCTTGCGATAGATCGCATGTTCGAATCTCTTACTGCAGGCCGTTTCTCTTAAGATTTTATGCTGCTTTCTTCAGCCCCTCTGCTAAATCTTCAGGATTAAATTAGGCCACTGTTCCTCATCTCACTGTAGTTGCAGAGAGGAAGGGTGAACCCCGTCGTGTGACATTTTGCAGGATGTTTCGTAGACAAGCTAAAAAAGGGAGCTGTGTTTCGAGGACTGTGAACGTGAATCCAGGTTATCAAGTATCGAAAGGAAGTAAGCGATCGCTTGTTTCTTTCTTACTTTATGTGAACACTTGGCGAAGTGTGGTGTTCCCGTAAACAGTAGGAGAGTTTCCCACGGCTCTCTGCATTCTACGAAGAAATTGTGGCAACGTGAAACCTTGAGGTTTCCTTTCTCTTTGTATCGGACAAGATCGCGAAGTTGCATACCTGTAGCTGTAGTGTACCGTGCTGTTTCATTACCAGTACCATTACGTTTAAGTAAAACTTATTACATTTTTCATTACCACTGTTCTCGGTTGCTTATAATTAATTTTTATCATACCCCCTCCAGGCCTCTCCCCTGTTTCACCTCTTTCATTATAACTACACCAACTACTGCGTGTAAATATGCACTAAGACAATTTTCCTGTCAGTGACCTTAGAGCCTATTGAGATTACTGTGTAAGGCTCGACAGGTAGGTAGAAAATTAGATTTTTATGGTTATGAATGTAATACTGTAGGTCTGTTTCCTGATACAATTTAGTCTACGTTCCTTATTTTAAAAACTAAAGGGTCTTACGAGATCACCCTACTGCCTACGTGGCTGTTACCACAGGAACGTGCTTAAAGATCCGCTGCCTAGCAACAGCCGTCTCTCCTGGCTTCACTATTCCGACTTTAATATGTCTGCCTGCTTCTGTTAAATTCTGCTGGCCCTCACCAGCGCAATGATTCTTCGTTCCGAATTCCACTGGACTCATGACCATATCTTACTGTCTCGCGGCTCTAGGAGCATTTAGACTACTCCACTCGTCTTTCAGGTATCTTGTCACATTGCATTAAAAAGTTGTTGGACACGGTGTTTTCTGTACGGTCCATGTCTTATCTAGTATTCAGTATTAATTAATGGAAAGCAGGAGATTGTTCTCAGAACATTATTTATTCTTCTTTCACGGATTAGCCCCTCTGGATCCTTCAAATTCAGAAAGTGTCAGTTGTTTGTCATCTGGTAAATTTCTTGAATTAAAGATCAGGTAATCTCAGGACTTCTTTTACAAAGGATAAAGCTTCACACGAAAACATACGCATGTAACATCCATTGAACGCCCAGTTGCAGCACTGGAATGGTCCAAGGCGTTATGTTTAGACTGCACGTCAACTGATACCCCCCTCTTGTTGTTTTTACCTCCTGTTTGTTTAGTATCTAATGCTTTGTGAATGCGTCAGGTTCATGTTTATGGTTTCATGTTTTAGTTAGAGTTGGAGCATGGAACGTTTGTTACAGTAATTAAACTTCAAACGAAATTATTCTGTGACAATATCAGGAACACAAACATGCTTGGTTACTGTGAAGGATGTACAAAGGGCCAGTACAGAGTACAGCTGTTACATGTACTAAATTGTAGACGTGGTAGCCATATGTACAGAACAAATAAATATGGTAAAATTGCAAAGAAAATAATAACAATGCAGTTATTTATGTATTTACGTGCTTATTCAGCAGCCCAAGAAATAAAAACAAGCAAAGATGGAAACCAACACACAAACGAAGACAAAAGACAAAGAAGGTAACTTAGAGAGATCTATAAGTTCGTGACAGTGGTATATTAATAAAGTTATTGATTTTTTTTGACATTATCTATCGTTCCATTTTTGTTTAAAACAACGTTTGGGAAAATTGACCCTGCCTCCGTCCTTAGGTAAGAGGCCTAATCAGGAGGTCCCTATCTTCGGACCCCGGTCCGTAGATTGGGACTATCTCCATCGATTGGGCCCGACTAACTAGGCCTTTCACCTGAGGATAGAAGCAGAATCCAGTCTCTGTAACGTTATTTTAAATTAAAAAAATATGGGAGAACGGTTGGTGTGCTAGAAGTCAACAGTTGCAACTTTTTTTTTAATTTCTAGTGGGGTGGGACTAAGTCCCTTGTACTGCGGCCACTTCTCGCCTATTGTACCAGCCCCAGATGATAGGTGAGGGTGATTGTGGAGCAGTTGGTGGAATGAACATTGGCAGGGGAAAGCGAAGTACTCGGAGGAAACCTGCCCCAGCTCGACTTTGTCCACCACAAATCCCACTTGACCAGACCCGGGACCGAACCCGGGGCGCCGCGGTTGGAAGCCAGCGACTAACCGCTTGAGCTATGGCGCGGCCATACAGTTGCAACTTAGGCAATAATAGAAATTCAGTAAGCAAAATCACGCCAGCCGTTATGAAGAGAGAAAAGATATATAATCAAGCGTTCACACTGAATACAATTAATACACATATACTCGTATCAGTAAGAAGAAGGAACCGCTGTGAAACGTGATTAAGAAAACAGTTTTGGTGCCAACTACGTCAGCATCCTGGAAACAACAGTAGCAGCTGAATATAATTCAGTTCAGTTGCTATTTATTTACGTGCACACGTAACAGACCAGATTCCAGAAAGAATAATAACAATAATAGTGACAACATTAATAAGTACTTTGTTTTATGTGGTAATCCAACAACTTAAAAATCAAGTTACAGAGCAGAATCAAACATATAAGACAACACGCATAAGCAGGACACATACCACGTATACGTACATACAAGACATTCCGCTGCGTGATAGATGCAAAACAAGCAGAACTTTATAATGTCAGTGAGTGCAGTAAATTGCGGTAACTACCAATCAACCAAACTAACCAGATGGTTAATATTAATGGAATTGTAGTTAGGCATATCGGTGTTTCTATAGGTTCCACCTGAGACTGAAGAGCATCGAACAGGATATTTATTACGCATGAAGTGTAAAAGGCCTCAAGGTCTCCTAACCTTTCTGGCTGGAATTGCTTCTGATCCTGAAGAGCAGGTAATATAACTGTTGTAAACGAGAAATAGATTCAAGTGGCTTAGGATATGTGTTAACACTCAAAACACCCATTGTGGTAGTAGTTTCCAAAAAGTATCGATGTCCCTCTGATGATGGTCTATAGGGACCGAAACATGTAAGTGTGTTAAGTTTTCAAGTAGTAAAAACTTCAATAGTCACAGTGGACGGAGTTGTTGTGTCTTTGTAATTTGTTAGTGTGACGGACCAGAATGAAACAAATCAAATTCGATGTAAATTCATTTAACGAAAAGAATTTTTGAGAGGCTTAGTATATGTCAACTGCAGAAGATGAATTAGGTATTATCCTATTATATTAAGCATTCATTTAGACTGGCACGTGAGATTTCATTATCAGGCGACAGAGAGTATGAAGATTGCTATCTTCTGAGATTAACGCCGTGTAAGCCGATAGAAAGTTAACGTCGTTTCGGAGGCACCATCTCTCTCCAGCAGAGAGAGGTTGCAGGTTCCCCTATAACGTTGACAGCTGTCTACCAGATTGCAGGGCGCCACGTCACAGAAGAGAGTAGCAGTCCCATTTTAATGTTCATTGAATCTGAAAACATGCAAATTACCACCACGAAGAACAAAGGGGTTTGTTACAGAACGCCCCCTACGCGTGTAGAATAAACGAGAGAAATATTGAGACTCATTTTCTAAACATCCTGTGAATTTAACTGAAGTACCTCACTAGTTCCAAAAGGTATCTTGGTCCCTGGTGTACTCAATAAGTTAAGCTCATAGCATCCACGTCACTGTACGTTATTTGAATGACGTCAGAATTCCTTTGGGACTGCCTTATTAACTCGGATGAATGTATCTACGCTTGTCGTGCATGTCAGTTCCCAGAAGTATAGCAATTCAGAAGTCACATTTTGATGGGAATTTCCTAGCTCAGGCGTCAAGTGCGTAACAAGCTGGTTGGCGCTAGTTGTCGCACCTCCGTGGCGAGGTGGTGTAAGTGAATAGCTTCTGACTTGCAAATAATTCTGTTGCGGCCCGAAACCTCGGCCAGTTGCATGTTACTTTGAAGATGACGCCTTTCATGAGGTATTCGTATTTTATGTTTTAGTGTTTACTTTCCCTCTAATGTACGAGTTAAAATCGCGTGCCGCGGCGTTCTTTGGGGCGTATTGCCTTTGTAGGCGGAGGATTTCCGAGGGGACCCTGTCTTAGGTGTCTCATTAGATGTCTTGAATATCCATACTTAACTGATGTCCTGGAGCTTGAGTCCTTCTTGAAAAGCTACCAGTCCCTCAGGTGGTCAAGAATTTCCCAACATTTCATGGAACACAAAGGTTCATTACCGTGTTCACAAGAGCCTGCCATTGGTTTCTATTCTGAGTAGGATTAATTCAGTCCGTACTGCTCCATCCTTTTTCTCTAAGATTCATTTTAGTATTATACTTCTACTTACATCCGGGCCTCTTGTTGGTTTCTTTCTTTGTGGCTTTCTCACCAAAACCCTACGTGTACTCTTGTTCTACCACCTTTGTGCAACATGCCTTGCCCATCTCACTGTCTTCTTGTTGATTATTATATTTGGCGAAGAGTACAAGCTATGAAGCTCCTCATGATTTAGTTTTCTCCGACCTTCTGATACTTCATCCCTCTTCGGTCCATATATTATCCTCAACACCCTGTATCAAAATACCCTCAGTCTGAATTCTACCCTTAATTTCAGAGACCAAGTTCGACACTCATACAAAACCACAGGGAAAATTATAATTCTGTGTTTTTCAGTTTTTAGGTTCTTCGATAGCATACGAGAAGACGAGAGATGCTGCACGTAATAGTAGCAGGCGTCACCCGACTTTAATTTAAACATCCGTACTTTCACAAGTCAATTCTGATTGGAGCTACCCAGAAATTCCAACCCTTAAATTCAGGAGAATAGAAGTCAAGATAATTTTGCTTCTGTGCCTTAATGCAGGGTCGTATAAACTTATAAATAAAGCGAAAATCAGAGCTACGAGCATGGTGGTGCTCTGTTGGTTTATTCTCTGGAAAAGACTGCCCCTGCAACCCCTATGATCCGTGTCGTAGGATTAGGCGCTTTAGATATTCGTTAATTTCTACAAACCACACTTTACGAAATGTTCAGTAAGACGTGGAATGTGTTTTAGTAGGAGAGTGAGGGTGATTTTACACGAGCATTTGAAATTAGTAGGGAGAATAATTTTTTGCGCTACTGGCATATTAATATCTCATGGGATACGACACCTTATTATTTGGTACGTAGGTATCAAAATTTAAGAAGAACCTATTACTTCAAGCTGTATCTTTTCACCCTGAAGGTTCAAGCAGCAGGTTCATCCGAATTAGTATGCACCAAACTACATGGCGTCAGATACAGCAATTCTACGCTGGGGGACAGCCACTTCCTCTGTAAAGTTATTGGCTGTCTACCAAACTAGACGGCATCACGTCACGCAAGAATATAATGTTCATAGTCAGCCCCCTGAGATCCTCAGACTTCACAGACCTTCACCCATTTCAACGAAGTTCAACTGTATTCGTAGGAGTTCGAGTCCCAGTAGGGTCAAGACTTTTCTTCACGGCGTTGAGATCAGCTCAGAGGCCCGCCCGGCCTCCTATCTAATGGGTACATGGGGATTTTTCCCCAGGGTAAAGCGGCCGGAGCGTAAAGCTGACCATTCACCTCAAAATTGTGCCGAGGTCAAGAAAATGTGGATCTATACATCCACTACCAAATACTCCTTCGTGGCGTAATGCTTATTTAGTTGAGCACAGGGACAAATTTACCCTTTCACCCCTATATTCTCCTGGAGAAAATACGTGACATATTTTTGTCCTCGATTTCATTGGCTTGGCTAGATGACATTTCACTACGGAGGTTTGTAGCGCCAGAAGAGGTGATGTGACGTATCGGAGAACATCTGAAGTATAAGTCACACGCCTTAATGGCATTGACATTTTGTATAATGGGTTCTTTTCTTTTGTACAGTGATCCGTTCCTCAGAAGTTTCTTGTTTAATTTCAGTTCTTTCCATCTACATAAAATTTTGTGAATACCCGTTAAATTGCTCTGGAGATTCAAGCCGGATGTTCTCTTCGCTCGCTGCTTACGGCTTATAAGGAGCGCACAAAAATAATGAAATCATCTTTGAGTAGAGAAGCTTCCCCAACCCTTGTCTACCATCCATGCTGTAGCGTAGTAAACGAACTTGCAAACTCCAGCTCTAGTCACGTTCCTACCAGAGAGACCAGTTTTCGTTATTTGTTTCTGAGGATACTACGACACACCATTCTAAGAGAGAACAGATAAAGGCACTACCTAGTATATCTCTGGGAACCATTTTTATTTTATTCATAAGGACTGGGTAGGGATTCTGCGAAGAGGTAATTCCGAAATAGTACCCTTAACCGGAAGAACATACGGTCATCAATTTGTAAGGGTGTAAAAGAGGATGTGCCTTTGTGGTTGCCTCTGCGTTGGTCCTCATTGCTCTAGGGACAAGAGACGATAATATATTCTGTATAAGGCAGATAGCCTCTCTGCCGAGGGTCACTGAGTGTGGAGAACACACGTGAGGTTCCCATGTTTTACATTAGAACTTTTGTGGACAGTCGTGTCAAGATCAGTTCTGTTATAATATAAGGACCCCTTGTGGAGGTTTAGCAGTGAAATGTACAAGGTTAGCGTCTGCAACTAAAGTGAATCTTTTTTCTTTCAGTAAACCTTACTGAAGTTGTAAACTACTGTATGGAGCAATAAAGTTGTCCCTGTGCTTAACTAATTAAGCACTACACCATGAAGGCGTATGGGGGAATGGGTTTATAGATCCACATTTTCTGACCTCGGCACTAGTTGAATGAGGGTGGTCACCTTCACGCCCCGGCCGATTTACCCCTGGGGGAAAAGTCCCCGGTACCCATTAGATAGTTTGGGTGAACCCCAGAGCCGGTCTGGACGACGTGGAGAAAGGAAAATTCTTGACCCTACCGGGATTCGAACTTCGACTTCTTGGTCGTCCAGCCCGAAAGCCAGTCGCTTTCCGACTACTCTATCCCGGCTCACCTGTATAGAGATATTTCATAGGTAATCTGGATGTGACATTTGAAAATGACAGTCACTTACAACGCTGTTCTGAGATTCACTTCAGGGCACAACAGTTTCATAGCCGTATACAGACTTAACACTTTCCTTTACATCAGCCATAAGTTCAGGCAATACAGCGCTACCACTCCTTTACTCACTTCGCGAATTACTAGGACATCCTATCCGTTTTCGGGCAACAGATTTATAACATAGAAACTCGCTTCAAATCACTATGAAGTGTTCTCATCATTTCGTATCCAACCACTCCGTCCTCCGCTGTCCTAATCTGTACTCAGCCGCCTCAAGTACAGTCAAAATCAAATTAAGAGTTACTTTACGATTTGCGGTTTGCCGCCAATCACTTTATCTTGGCGTCAAGCCCCTTGAGACCCACGACCAGAATTCTTTTTTTCCCGCAACTGAACCATTGCGGTATTATTCCTTATGTACACGTAATATTCTCTCTGACGAGAAGCAAGTGAAAGTCACATTGCGACTGACGGTCAGTCAGTCAGTAAGTCTTGGTGTCGAGCCCCATCTGGGGCTCATGACCAGATATGTATTACTGTTTGACAGTTACGGTCTTGTTTTTGTGGGGGGCCCTCTCTGACGAGAGGACGGGTCTCTCTTTTGTATATGCTGCTGGCCCTTGCCAGTTCAGTCTTTCTCTCTTCCAAGTCTCTTGGTACTCGAGATCATATTTTACTGTCTCACATTTGAGACTTCCCTTTTCGTCGCCTCCTACGGCTCGCAGGCTCAAGGTGGAGATATTCGACCCCGCCTCCACACGGGTTAAATCTTCTGTGTGGTCCGTGCCGAAGGTTTATAACCGACAAGGCGGGTGGCGAGAGTTTGGCATGGGCCACTTAGAAGACACCTTTTGTTGCAAGAATTGTTGTAGCGGTGTGTTACAGCTATGTTGCCTAGCACTGGGCACCCTATTGTTGCGTATTCGTTGTCGTGAAAGTGTTTAAGGAGTCGTTGCCTAGCAATGAAAAAGGCAATCCTATTGTTGCCGGCATTAGGAATGTGTTTACCTAAGAGCTGGTATTTCTGGCCCCATAGGTTAATGTATTGATCAAAACCGTCACAGTTAGATAGATCCTAACGAAATACGGTGGGCAGCATGGACAGGATTCACGAGGTTCAGGATACAGACGTGTTGCGGGCTCCTGTGAAAGCCGTAATAATCCTTCGGGTTCCACGATGTGCTAGGAAATTCTTAAGTAACTGAGCTGGCAATAGCTTTTCACGTAGGATTCTTCTCCACTTCGATAGTTTAGTAAGATAGGCCTGCATTCCATTAGAAGCGAAGGGGATGTTGACATAGAAGGTGCGGAGGCCGTTGTAATGATGCTACGAAGTCAGTAAAGACTTAAGCCTAATCCGTGAATGATAGAGCAGAGATGTGAATAAAAGAAGTTAAATGATGTTTGATAAGAATTCAGACGTGGAGGAATTGAACATTAATGCCTAAAATTGTTGTATCACAACTAATTATTATATTATTGTTGAGCCAGGAGTTAATTTAAAAATATGGATAATGTTGAAATTATCACGAATTATCGTTAAAGGGAGAAGAGACACGATTCGAGACTGCAGTTCTCCCGTTGGCCAAGAAGGTTGAAGAGAAAAACCTCAATAGAGATTAAATTTTACCGATAAAGAAGTTTGCGAAGTCGACGATAGTTTAAGATGAATATTTGATATACAGGCTGATGTAATAAAATTCGGTTATATCTGCTGGACCTTCAGCATCTTACATAATCGGAGTTGAAACCGGCGGGAGCCAGGCTGATTTCTATATGCAATACCTGCTTCATTTTGTAGAATGAGAAGATTAGATGTGTGGAGAAATTTGGTTTTGTTTTAGTTTACTTTCCTTATTAAAAAAAAATAAATAGAGGCTTGTGCGATCACCTTGGTGTCTGAATATCTGTGTCTCCCCCAACTATTAACTTTTGAATGCCTGAACCAGTCTTTAAGAATCTTTATTTATACCATGGCGTCTGAGCCCATCTGAACTGCGTACTTCATAAACCCCTCCCATCAGTCTCTGTCTGTATGTGCTTCCTCCTCTCGTTGCTAAGCAATGGCAGTACACGTGCAACAATAGAAGAATTGTTCGACGCATCATTTTCTGTGCTGTTCGCGTCATGTCAAAGGAAAGTAGAAGATTAGTTCTTCCAGAATTAATTGTTTAAATTCTGGTATTCAGCTGTTGTTAGATTAACCACATCAGTGTTTAGAAAGTGGAGTAAATGCACTTTCAGATGTGTACCACCTCCATTGAAGTAAGGGAATGAAAAACTGTTAGAGGCGTTACAGATAAACACTTTAGCACAATTGTTGAACATTATTGTTTCAGATAAAACACGATTGGCATTACTGTTTTGTCAAAGTTGTAAACTGTATCTTTAGAATTCAATAATCTAAGGTTTTGTTATAAAAGTTATCAATCGAATTCGTATTGAGGATTCGTCGATTTGACTCCCGATCTTGCTATCGAACTTTTCTGCTGATGATTCCCATGGCTTTTCCAGCCTCGCATTATGTCATGGAATACATAGACCGGATGAAAAGTGGTGGCAACACCTCTATAGTTCTGAAATGACTTTATTACCTGAGGTAAACACACTTACATTCCTTCAATATAATCGTCCCCCAAGTGTACCACCTTCTGCCAAATTTGTGGAAGGCGTCGTACACCATCGGTTCGTCCACTTCTGTTGATGTCCAGCAGTGACCACCCTACAGCACGAATAATCCCCTCTCTTGTGTTGTAACATGTCCCTCGCAGTGGTTCTTTCATATTGGCAAATAGATCATAATCGCACGGACTCATATCGGGTGAGTATGGCGGATGTTGCAGTATCTCCCATCCCCAGCAGCGAAGGAGAACCTTGACAGCGGCAGCAGCATGAGCCCTTGCATTGTCATGAAGGATGATGGGGTTCGTTGCCAACAAGTGTCGTCGCTACCTCCTGGGTGCTGGACGAAGATGATTACGCAGGAAACTGCAGTTGTAGGCAGCGTTTACTGTCTGTCGTTGAGGTACAGTGTGGTGCAGTCTCACTCCATCAATGACATATGCCACAATGAACATCGCCTTCACATTACTCTGTGTAGGACGCACTTTCTTTGGACGAGGAGAGCCACGATGCTTCCATTCGTTTGATTGTCCCTTCAAGTGCGGTTCATATGAGCGAGCCCAAGTTTCGTCCAGAGTGGCGATTCTTCCAAGAAAGTCGACATCTTCCTTCTGGTACCGGTCCAACAAGTCCTGTGCAATTGCATAACGTTGCCATTGTTGCACCTCGGGCATTGTATGGGGTACCCAACGCGCTGCAATTTTGCGGTATCCAAGAATATCGTGCAGAATGTGGAGCACGGTTTTGTGACATACGCCTACCTCAGCAGCTAACTCCCGCGCAGCCCATCGACGATCGACATCCAGCAAAGAAGCAAGAAGCTGAATTGTGTGGTTGTCAACATGGGGTCGTCCTGAATGGCATCACTCCCTTCACAGAACAATTTCACCAATCGTGCCACTGTGCGATATGGCAAGGCAGCATCACCACATGCTTCTCACAGTCCCTGATAACAGTTTTATGCACTACGACCTCGTGCAACTTCAATTTTTATCCAGGAGTGTTTTTCTTGTTTTGTAAACATGTTGTTAGGGCGCTTGAACTGGGCCCCTGCAGTTCAAGATGACGCACAATGCAACTCAATGAAACACAACCAGAGCCACGCACTGCACTACTTCAACTGAACTTCTGCTATCAGCTACAGAAGGCGCCAGTGCCACCTGACGCACATCTTTCATGTTAGAGCAGTGTTTCCACTACTTTTTATCCAACCCTTGTATTAATCAAAAGTAGACCACGTCTGTTTATTCGCATGATATTAAAAGTATATTTGTTGTAATGATCGTGCAGTATTTTATTTGCTGCTGCAGGATTTTTTTATATGATATACCATCGTTTAATAACATGAGTAACAAGAAGTGGTTGTAATGCTGTATAAAGTAAAGTTGTCCATGTGCTTAACTAATTAATCACTCCGCCATTCCCACATATAGGGGTGTGGATGTATATATCACATTTCTTGACCTTGGCATTAGTTGGAGGTGAGTGGTCAGCTTCACGCCCTAGGCGCTTTACCCCTAGGGAAAGAGACCCTGGTACCCACTGGATAGTATGTTGGGTGAATCCAAGTGCCGGTCTGAACGGCTTGAAGAAGAGAGAATTCTTGCCCCTACCGGGACTCGAACTTCAATCCCTCGGTCGTCCAGTCCGTAGCCAGTCACCGTACTGAGTGAACTATCCCGGCTCTGCAATACTGTATAATTTAATCAATCTATTTTTTTTTGTTTCACTTGTTTTAGTGATTAAATTTGTTACTGTTCTCTTGGATTCTTTCTAGGCCTAAATGTTTACATTTATTTCTCTCTCAGTTGTGCCATATCCCCAGGAACACGAACTGAAGTTTCTGCACGGTCTGCAGCCAGAGCACTAGCCCAATATTACCTGTGTCGTGCCCAATTCAAAAGGCAGTTCTCCTGTGGAAAATTGTGTGCCTTTTAAGCTCCTTGTATTTTCTTTCTTCCCTTCCATTAAAGTTGAGCTGATAGTCAAAAATTGTAGATGTTTGCCAGTTCAGTTCCGTTAACGAAGAGTAATCCCGCGCCTAAATACCTCGCGAACTCCATTTGTTGCGAATTTATAAGTTTTAATGGAGTTTTATGGTAAATAAATAAAATATAGATATTAGAGAAAGTAAAAGTACATATTCTATTGTGTGTTATAATCAGTGCGTGTTCCGAACGTTATAAGCATAATGTAGCTGCATTATATCGAGCAGTGCATCATGCTGTTGAAACTACCGGACCAGTCGAACTGTGATGATCAGGGCCCGGATTTTGATGACATGTCATCTTTTTGTCTTTGTATCCTATGCAATCCTCTTAAATATATAAATCTTGGATATGAGCTGCTGGTTACAGAAATGTAAATTTTATAGGTAATTTTTTGACATTTTTAGGTTTAAGGTCATTGTTTCATTTTTGGAGTAATTCTTTGGTAATTTTTTGGACTTTTAAGGGTATTTCTTGTCATTTTTGGCCATTTTAGGGAATTTTTCTTCATATGTTTTCTGAAATGTGAATAATATGGAAGCGAAGTGTTCTTTCTCTTTCTCCTTTAGGTCATTTTCAGGATTTTTTCCGTCATTTTATGTCATTTTTTTTTTAAATATTTTCAGGTCATCAAAATCCGAGCCTTGCATATTACATTTTTGGGTCATATTTTAGGTCATGTTTCTTAATTTTTTCGGTAATTTTATAGGTCTTTTTTTTTAATATTTTCAGGTCATCAAAATCCGGGCCCTGGTGATGATTATCATCGTGAATGGGAGGTAAGAAATATGTACACAGATTTAAATATGTTAAAAGTGCAGTCATGTTTGGTGGCAAGCGGCATTCTTGCCTGCATGGAAATTTGCAAGTAAGGAAAGGGTTCCAACCATGTTGGCATGCATCATTTTAGGTTATGTTTCGTAATATAGTTATAGTTCTTATGAATGGAACTTAAGGCATTTTGTCTCCTGTCCGAGTCCCTCATCATTGCATCTTACAGTGAGACCCATTCTGAGCAGCAGTATTTCGTATACAGACGGATCCCTATCTAATTCTTAATTTTACCCCCCGAAAATGTTAAATGCCTATATGAAATTTGTTTCCAGTGTGCCATACGTTTAATAATAGTAGCATATTCAAACGAAACATCACAGAGTGCAAACTTCTATTTTCTCCTCATATTGCTGGTTGTATTAATACATTTTCGGAGACTTTAAACATCAACTTGTTCATAGACAATCTAAACCCATGTAAGTACATAGATGAAAATGAACCTGTCCCTGTAACAGGCCGTGGAGGCCCATAAGGTTGTGAGACATCGAAGCTCCCACATTTGCTAGATAATCGGCTCACAGATGGCGGTGAGATTGCCATCCTTACTCGCCGGCTACCCTTTACCCCCAGGAAGAATCATGGTATTCATTTCTGTTAGAGGTTCAGCCGAACCCAGTGTCGTAGTGTTGCTGGAGGGATTAGGTCAATTGAAAAATCTAGTGACGTCATCGGGAATCGGACCTTCCGGATTGTAGCACAGTGCCTCAACTACGATACTACATGACCCAGTATGCGATGTGACCTGGTGAAAAATGACAACAATGTGTGCAACACTTCCTTATTGTTAGTCATGTTCTCTTATTTTGAAAAAAAATAATAAAAGAACGCTTATAAATTCACCTTGTTCTCTGTGTATCCGTCTGTGTCTGTCTATCTGTGTATCCTCTTAGTTTTAGGCTTATGGGATCACCGTGTTGTCTGTGTATCCTCCAAATTGTTTCGTCTTCTGTGCGCGTCGTGTCACATTAAAGGGAAGTGGGCGATTAGGTCTTTCTACACCGCCTCGTTATGTAGTGAGGCAGTTTAAGGATCTCCACATTCCTTTTTCATATTTAGTAACAGACTCAAGAAGATAATGCAGTATCTAATAGGAGGTAGGACCAATTGTCTGTGGAGGAACGAAGGGTAATTGGAGTACACCCGTCTTTAAAATAAATTAAAACTGAAGTTTGGAATGATATTTTCACATATAACATGATTTATGTGAAGGTGTTTATGAGTGATCACTTCATAATTTGAAGACGCGAGCGGTCTGAAATATTTTAACCCATATTTATAAAATCTGATTGCATAGGAATACCGAGTAAAGTATAGATTAAGTAATTAAAATCATAATGCTCGAGTCCTGTTCACGAAACAGAAATGTTGGGTTCTAACTATATCTGTCTAGTAAGAAGCAATTAAAATGTTGACTTTATTTTACACTAATGAAGCGTTAAAGTTGTCCAATAAACATTTGAAATAATTGTATAGCCAAAACTGACTCTGCCTTATCTATTAATACTGATCTCTCTATTACACGCATCTTTCGATTTACACCTTGTTAGGCCGCGCCATAATCTCTGGGTTCCCACCGCGGCGTCCCGGGTTCGATCCCGGGTCTGGTCAGGTGGGATTTGCGGTAGACAAAGTGGCACTGGGACTGGTTTTCTCCGAGTATTTCGGTTTCCCCTGCCAGTCTTCATTCCACCAAATTCTCCACCATCATAATCACTCGGGGCATCCTACAATAGGCCAATCAGTGGCCGCCGAGCCGAGTGGACCCAGTTGGACTCCACCCCCCCACTAAGCGAATTTAAAAAATGTTACACCTTTTTATGTATTTAGAAGGAGTACGCGGTAACGTAGTTGGTTCAGGCACTGTGCTACAAGCCGGAAGGTCGCGAGTTCGAATTCCGATGAAGCGGATTATTTTTCAATTTACCTAATTCTTTCAGCACACTTTGGCTCTGGGGTCGACTCAGCCTCTAACAGAAATGAGCACCAGGAATATTTTTGGAATATTCTTGAGGGTAAAGGGCGGCCGGCGCGTAAGGCTGACAACCTTACCGCCAACTATCAGCCGATTGCCTAGAAAATGTGGGAACCTCATTGTCTCACAACCCTATGGGTCTTCACGGCCTGTTACAGGGATAGCTTTACTTTATATTTTACTTTATATATTCAAAACTGAACGTTTTCATATTGGTGGTGGTTCGTGTGGCTGCATTGCTGTATATGCCTTTAAGACGTTACCTTGTTCGAATCTAGGTCGGGTTGCCGGAATTAGTTCCTTTTATTATTTTCCATAATTTACCCAACCAATTTCCGAGATAACTTCAAGCAGTCCTTTATTGCAGCTTTCCAAATCTTCATGTACGAGTATACCTAACATTTCTTCGGGGCTGTAAGTATACATATCTCTAGCGCAGTATAAACTTCACGATTAAATATCCCAAGAAACAAAAAAATTGTTGCTAACATATTAATGTCATATATACTCGTACTTGAAAGCCAGATACTTAAAAATTTATATATTTACGCTCCTCTCCACCCCAATTTCCTCAGTGACCAAAAGTCTGAAGAGTAAAGGAACCTGGAACAACATTTGAATTCCAGCAGCGCACTGCTCTCTTGGAGTTAATAAACTTGGCTCGACGGTTTGACCTCAGAAGTTCCTTTCTCTCTCTTCGCATTGTTCCTCGTAAAGAACATTTGCCAAATCCGTGAGTAGAAGAGAAGCGATGCTCCACTGATATAAAGTTGCCGGTTTGGAGGTCACATGTGAGATTAGTACAGTTGTGATCAGGATTTTAATCCATACCACATGTGTCACAATTGGAAGGAAAATCTGCAGTCACTGTTCTGCTGTGGTACACAAATTAACATGTTCTGTGACCTGTGACGATTGTCTTAACTATGCCCGTAATTCAATGCAAAATTGTGAAGGTTGACTCTCTTCATCGCGTTCCCGTGTGATCATAATACAGACAGATTTCGCTGGGATGTGAGGAACATTAAGGTAGAGCCCAATGTAGTTCTGTTGGCGTGATTGAGAGCCGTCGAACGGATCTTCAAGTTGTCATCACAGCCTGCATTATTTGGCTCATTAAAAACTTGTAGAATTTAAAGAAAAGCCCGAGCCTTCTTATTGGCTGCCCACCATATTCACGGTCACATATCAGACTCAGCTTTTACTGGATAACATATTCTAGTAAGAGGCTTGGCCGGTCACGGTAGCCGAGCGGCCTAAGGCATGTACTGTCTTCTCTCGCTTGGAAACCGGGATCGTGGGTTCGAATCCCACTCAGGGCATGGATGTTATTTTGTGTGTGTACGTTTTTCTGTGTTTGTATATATGTTGAGGCCTTGCGACGAGCTGATCACCCGCCCAAGGAGTCCTACCGAATGTGTAAGATCTAGAAAAACCGAAGTGAACGGAGAAGTTCATGGATGTAGGCCTAGGCCCACTGGGGCTGTAGTGCCAAGGAAAAAAAATAAGAGGCTTAAGACCCAGTAGAAATAAAATTAATTACGACTTTGTTACATAGTTCTTTATGTCTCAAGTATTTTTTTAATTCGCTTAGTGGGTCCACTCCTCACGGCGGCCACTGATTGGCCTATTTTTGCCTGCCCCGGGTGATTATGATGATGGAGAATTTGGTGGAATAAAGATTGGCAGGTGAAACCGAAGTACTCGGAGACAATCCGCCCCAGCGCCACTTTGTCCACCACAAATCCCATTCGACCAGACCCGGGATAGAACCCAGGCCGCCGCGGTGGAAAACCAGTGTCTAACCGCTTGAGCTATGGCGCGGTCGTCTCAATCATTTACTGATAACTACACGTATAGCCGATCACAGTGGCCGCGCGCTCTAAGGCAAGAAATGTCTTCGCCCACTCGAATACTGGGACCTTGGGTTCAAATCCCACTCAAGACGTGTATGTCTCTTTACATTTTTTCTGTGTTTGTATTAGGTAGCGACCTTGCGACGGATAAATCCCCCGTTCAAGTAGTCCTACAGACTTAGATTAAGAAACTGAAGTGAAACGGAGCGTTTCACGGATGCCCTATGCTCCAAGTGCGAGCCATGTAACTAGAAGGAAGTAGACATTTACCAACTTATAATAAAATCAGCGGATTAATTCTGTGGGAACTACTGGCTGGGTGAAGTTGCTGTGGGATAGTGCGAAACGGAGCGTTAAAGAAAAAGAGAAAGAAGAGCGGATGTTGGAGAGTGAGACGGGAGTTGATTTTCCACCCTGCTGAATAACTCATTAAGTATACAGAGTGGTGGTGGGTGTCCGGGAGGGGGCGGAGGTGGCCTTGCGTGGAGACAATCTCCCATTCAGCCGCTTCTAATGTTCCAACTTCAGTGCTTGCCTCGAGGCGTTGCAACTGGACCATACCCCAGAACCTTCGAAGCGGTCGCACAAGAAGCGTCCAGTAGTTACTTTTTCTACCCATTAAATTTCCTTTGCTTTGTTTAAAAAAATCTACAAATACAACATTTCTGTAACGACAGGCATAAATATAGTAAGAAAGTGAAAAATTCTTCAATTGATAAATATTATCACTTGTACTGTGCTTGAGTTCTTGGGTTAGCCGTTACATGGAAAACAGAGACAAATTTATGTTCTTATTTTTTTTAACCTCCTTTATTGACAATCAGATACTACAATCTTTTAGTCAATTTGCTGTCTTGTGTACAGTTAGTTAAGAATTGTAGACTACAGTGGCTTGAGTGGGTCACTTCCATCGACGTGTCCCTCAGATTTTTAGATCTTCTGGCCACTTTCGTCCAATTCTTCTGTGGTCGTGATGCAGTAAGAGTGGCTGGAGCAGTGGGTTGGGGTGGTTAGCTAATTTGCTGAAGTGGTTGATGCTGTGTTCCTTAATGACTTCTGTGACGTATGAAATTTTGAGGTCGGTGTGAATGGCGTGGTTAGACACGTACCATGGTGCGTTTACTATGAGACGAAGAATTTTTGATTGAGTTCGTTGGATGAGATCTATATTTGATTTGATGGCGCATCCTCAGAGTTGGATTCCGTGTGTCCATATTGGTTTGATGACTGATTTGTATATTAGCAGCTTGTTGTCAGTGGATAGATGTGATTTGTGTTCTTATGTAACACACGTTATAGACCATACATCAGTTGTCTATTTCAGAAGTACAAAAGAACGGCGCTATATTTTGGTAACAGGCCTTGCGGTTTTATCGGCCAGCAGACTGTATGCCAGCTTTGGGGCTTTAGTGCCAATGCAGTATCATAAACATGGGTTAGTATGGTCACATTGCTGTTCTTACCCCCAGAATTTACTTTTTTTTCTTTTCCCCCTCCCACTTTGGAGCATAAGGCTGATTTCTCAGTTTCATTGATCATTTTACAGAGGGTAAGACTCTGTGATCTGCTCGTCGCAAGGCCTCTACTTAAACACAGAACAACACAAACACAGAATAAATGCATACACACCAAAAATCCATACCTTGTGTGGGGTTCGAAACAACGATCCCAACTTCCGAGTGAGCGAAGACAGTACATGCACCAGACCGCTCGGCTACCGTGACCGGCCCAGAATTTACTTATGAAGTGGGGGGGGGGAAGGCAGAAATACAAATCCCTTATGAGGGCCGCATGTGTCCCAAGACCTTCGAGCTCTTGAATGGCCCTATTGATGCTGTAGTGGTCAGACAACAGATGGGCTGTTACATGAACATCCCACCCACCAAGATATTTAAAACTACGTAAAAACGTCAAGTAAAACCCTTCACGGTTAAGCTGAACGTCCTTCGAATCCTTCATCATCGAATCTCCCTATCGAGTTGATAACATTTCTGATTTATATTCCGAAATTCCCTGCTTCAGCGGCGTTTCATTGGAGTTTTTTTGCGGGATTTCTTGTCTTCTCCACATAAAATCCCAAGTAATTATGAAATTACCTACTACTGCATGCTGTCACCTCAGTTCCAGTTGGTTATCCAGTGAGCACGCAATCGTTCAGAGCCGTACAATCTACTATACTTAAAACGTCATTAAATAAAGGTAAATGTAAAGTTGTCCCTGTGCTTAACTAATTGAGCACTACGCCATGAAGACGCATTTTCTTGACCTCGGCACTTCTTGGAGGTGAGTGGTCAGCTTCACGGCCCGGCCGCTTTACCCCCAAGGAAATAGTCCCCGGTATCCATTTGATAGGGGTTAGGTTGGGCCCCAGAGCCGGTTGGGACGACGTGGAGAAGATAAAAATTCTTGACATTACCGGGACTCGAACTCCGACCCCTCGGTTGTTTCAGTCCTTAGCCAGTCGCTATACCGACTGCGCTATCCCGGCTTAGAAGAAGGGAATTATTCGTTCGTTCGCAGATGAAATTGTGTGTTTTTTCTTTAGAGCATGTTCGTTTCTTCCTTCTTCGAAATCGAGGTCACTCGCTAATTTATAGAACATACAAAACGAATGATGTTCATAACATTCCTTGTTTGTTATAATTGCTGTTATGGCAACCTTGCGACGACAACGGACACCATGTCGTGTGCACGTGTGGTCTGAACAAACAAAAGTAATAAACGAGTATTCGTTGCACCAGTAACGACACTAAATTTATGTCTGTCTCTGTCTTCAGTGGCTTCATACAAAATACGGCATTTAGAGTCCTAAAAGTGAAATTATAGGCTGTACACATAATCGAGACGACTAAGAGGTTCGATTTGATCGTGTAGTCTCATTCCTTCAGTTTTCGGTGTTCGGAGAAACGTAATGTAACGTAACGTAACATAACGACGTCCATACACTTACCGTATATCGAACTTGAGTTACCGAGTTTCCACATACAAATCCTGGCGGACCCGTCAATCCATGTCATGATTTACGTGATGTTTCAGGATCGGCAGGGATAGTTTTATGATAATAACTCAAGGCAGAAGAGTAGGTAAAATTTAATGAAATGAGAGAAGTGAGAGATATTTTATTTGTGGGGGGAAGAAGGGAAAGAGCATAATTATATTAGACTTTCCTCCGGGCAGTGGCAGTGTGAAAGTGAAGACGTTAGTATTGTTAGAAGGAGTGTCTTGATACAAAGGCCGCGGAATTTTGATTTTCTGAATTAACAATGAATTGCGTAAGAGTAAGTAAGTAAAAGTAAAGGTATCCCTGTAACAGGCCGTGAAGGCCCATTGGGTTGTGAGACGATGAGGGTCCCAAATTATCTAGACAATCGGCCCAAAGATAGCGGTAAGGTTGTCAACCTTACGCGCCGGCGTAAAAATCCAATGACCTCATCGGGATTTGAACCCTCGACCTTCCGGCTTGTAGCGTAGCACCTCAACCCCCTACCCTACCGCGTGCCCCGATGAATTGCATAATTTGGAAATAAAATTCGGTGTCCCAAACAGTAAGGGGGTTAATTTTGAAGAATTCGAATCGGAAGGAAACCTGGAGATTAGCTTCAGTTATCAGTACAACTACCTCGAGGCATTACTGAAGCTGTTGAGGTACTATTCAGAATCGGTTCTTACCTCCAAAAAATACTATCTCCATTAGAAAAAAAAATCAGTAAGTCATAAAAGTTGAGGGGAAAATACCCGCATGTTCTGAGATCCAAAGTAACTCCAAAAATAAAAACAGTACTGTGTTGGTTAACATTAAAGAATCTTGTACGCATAATTATCACCGTTCTGTACATCTCAAGATTGTCCATAGCACTTTTCCCAAATTAAGGATACGTGATAGCGTAGTCGGTATAGCGACTGGCTACGGGCTGGACGACTTAGGGGTCGGAGTTCGAGTCCCGGTGGGGTCATGAATGTTCTCTTCTCCACGTCGTCCAGACTGGCTCTGGGGTCCACCAAACTTTCCTATCCAGTTGATACCGGGTCTCTTTCAACCGAGGGTAAAGCGGCCGAGGTGAATGTGACTAGTCACCTCCAACAAGTGTTGAGGTCAAGAAAATGTGGATCTATACATCCACTCCCCAATATGACTTTATGGCGCAGTGCTTAATTCGTTAAGCACAAGGAAAACTTTTTTTTTCCTTGGCACTACAGCTCCAGTGGGCCTAGGCCTACCTCTATGAACTCTCCGTTCACTTCGGTTTTTCTTGATCTTACACATTCTGTAATACTCCTTGGGCAGGTGATCAGGTCGTCGCAAGGCCTCTACCTGTACACAAACACAGAAAAACGCACACACACAAACTAAACATCCATGCCGTGAGTGGGATTTGAACCCACGATCCCGGTTTCCAAGCGAGCGAAAACAATACATATCTTAGACCGCTCGGCTACCGTGACTGGCTCAAGGAAAACTTTACCTTCATCTTTTAGTGTTCCCAATTCAGTCTTCATGATCAGCGTTATATATCGTTCGTTCCAAAGTAACAGCTTTAGTCAACAGATCGTAATTAAACTGATCAAAAATTCTATATACCGGACCATCAGCTCGACGAAGCTTTGCTTTGAACTGAGTAGTTCACCAGTCGAGGTCAACACCCCGAATTTTGCCTTGTGAAATTATTATGAAGCGATGGAGAAGGGCCCACATACAAGAACTAAGGTCAGAATTCACATGTGACATGGCTATAGAACCCCTTTGTGGAAACTGGGTTGATCTCTGGCGTTTGCATTCCACTGGGTGAAACTGGTATAGCCTCTCGAAGTAAACCGTAGCTGCTTCCATATTATAAGTCACTTAGGCCGCCCCATGGCTCAGGCTGTTAGTCGTCGGCTTCCCATCGCGTTGGTCCGAGCCCAGGTCACGTCGTGTGGGATTTATGGTTGACAAAATGGCATTTCGGCCAATTCTTATTCCACTGACTGCTCCACATTCATCATCTAGCATCCAGGGCTGGTACAGTAGGTCAATTAGCGGCCGACGTACCAAGTTGACTCAGTCTTACCCCACCACAAGAAACCAAAAAATAAACTAATCATACTTTACTTCCCGCAACGTCCTCAGCAACACAATCGAAGTAATGGATACTCTAAGAGAGATCGTTACCTCTCGTATCGGATATATCAGTCGTGACATATTGGAGTAGGAGGAGTTTCTGCATTTCTGACACTTCCACCAAGTTGAATCTTAGAATATAAATTATTGTGACAGAAGTTAACAAAGGCGGGAAAGGTCACATAAGGGGAAAATATTATGGGAGATCGAAAAGTAGCGAGTGAATTCACGTCACAGGTGGTTTGACCCCTCTTCTTCTCACGGTGTTAATGCCATATAAGAACCTGGAGAGCAAAGGGCAATATTTTCTGCGGTGATTGGTAGGCGTAGAAACATGTCACAGAGCTAGATAATAGGACTGTTTTCTGAGAACAAATACACTGAAATTATAAGAATTACGTCCAATTCTAAAAATACTCCAAAGTTTTCGTATAGTACTCCATAATGTTGCACCTTGACTTGCCAGCACACTGTGGAAACATGACACTGAATTTCTACACGACTTATGTTTATTTATTTTGCCTCTATTTTATAAAGCTTCATCACTTGTTGAGATTATTTAGCGTCGAATGAGATACAGTAGGATTATTTATATATGTATATCTGGAATAACATGAGAGGGAGTGATAATCGCCTATTTTAAGGTTATGTTCAGGCATATACTTAGAGGAACTGAGAACCAGCGCGAAGGGCCGTACTTAGGATACTCATGCCCTAAAGCCACGAGAAATTACAGAAGCAGGCACATATACATAAACGGGGACAAAAGACAAAAGAAAACAACTTATGTCATTTATAGAGTAATAAAAATTCAATAAATACAATCATGCCAGCCATTTTGAGGCGAGAAGGAAGGTATACACACGTTCACATTGAGTGCAACAATATTTTAATAAGAAGAAAGAACCAGTATAAAATATGGTTAGAAAAAACAGTTTTTGTTTCGGCAAACAGCATCAGCAGCTGAAGCACTTCTAGCAGCGGGTCTGTTCTTACTAAAGGTGCAGACAGGGAGGAAGGCAAGGAAATCGAAGGCTGGCACTTTCCAAAACGGAAGGACAGAATTTATAGCCAAGGCAAACTTGAATAGGAACGTGGTGACGACGACGACGATGATGACGATGATGATGATACTGACGATGATGACGATTACGACGACGATGATGAAGATGACGCTAACGATGATGATGATGCTGACGACGACGATGATGAAGATGATGCTAACGATGATGACGACGACGATGATGCTGACGATGACGACGACGACGAAGATGATGCTGACGATGACGACGATGATGATGCTGACGACGACGATGATGAAGATGATGCTAACAATGATGATGATGACGATGATGATGCTGACGATGACGACGACGATGATGACGATGACGACGAAGATGATGCTGACGATGACGACGATGATGATGATGACGATGACGACGACGACGATGACGATGACGATAGCAGCAGCAGCAACAACAACAACAACAAAGACGACGACGATTGAGCAGAGCAGAGTCCTACTTCAGAAACTAACACGTATTCATTTAGCTAAAATATTCTCAGTCTTTATAAAATCAGAATATGAGTTACTTTGTTCCTAAGAGACCGACATTGATCCCTGTCCTGAGCCTGATGAATCCAATCCAGATCTTAACGTCCAGTAGCTCCAAAATACAGTGAGCAATAGTAGTAGTTCTACAAGTGTTTTCTCACGATGCGTGACGTTAAAGAGTTCTTCCATAAAAATAAACATTTTCTCCTTCCCCATTTCAGAAATAATGCAAGGAACAAATGGGAAGAAATTAAAGATACATTTTCGTAGGGGTTTACTTTATTTTGTAAGCTGGCATTTGTAGTCTTGGGCTTTCGCGAACTCCTTTACTTTACCATCATGTTCTACTACAAAAAGCTGTATAGTAGGTCACTGCAGAAAGTAATTTCCAACCCCTGACAGTAATTTATATGTAAATTAAAATATCTCACAACAAGTTGTTCATTTCTTTAATATTTTTCTCTTGCTTGAAGTAATTCGGTATTATTATATTTTGAAACACACGGTGTGTGAACTTTATGTTGCTACGTAACGATCCCCATTCCCTGAGGCCATTTCCCATTTAGACATCCATTGCTTTCGCTTGAAAGGGTTTATTTACATAGTGTTGTAGGCCCATCTACCCTACAACTAGCGGCGCCCTTAATGCAGTTCATTTTTATTCGTACAGTATTCTCGGCTTCAAGTTAATATTAGTATTTTAATTGGTTCTTCAGAGTACACTGCCTTCATATACGCTTCAGCATTGATTCCATATTATTCACATCCGAACATAGCACTTGTAGCCTCGAGGCTAGACTCTGAAGCTCTAATATCAAGAACAGCACATAGGCTGTATGAATTCTGTCGAGGGCTCCAGAAATGGGAGTACCTCATTTAGAAGTGGCACGTCAAATTTGAAATTTTCTCCTGGCAACTTAAAGTATATTAACACACCACGTAACAGAAATTAAGGAACGACGTAATACAGGCTATATCCAGCATTTCTCATCGTATCATGAACTACGTCATCCTTCGCACAAATCCCATCCGCATGTAAGCGTTCCCTGAACCGAAGCGCTGGTTCGTATATCCCGAATTAGGGATTTTATGATGCTTTTAGAACTTATAACTATAAAACCGTAATACAGGCTACGGCGGGTATTTCAATCTTCTCGATTACACAAGTAGAATATTCCAAACGCTTTGTAGTAACTTCATCCTTAGAGGAATATTTTAGACTAGAAACTCTATCGCACTTGTTGACTTCTCTCTACTACATACACGGAGACAGTTGAAACTCCTAACGTCAGCCGATCCATCGACTGAAATTGCTATGTGGAACATACGTACTCGTTAGTTATTGTATACGAGGTTTGGATTGGTAACTCGATTTATTGGACTCTTATAACGCGTAACCACAAATGGTTAGAACAGTCTCGCTAATTCACACACACTACGAATTAGTGCAACACATACTAAATTTTTCTCAATTTGTCTTCTGTAGTCGTTACTCGGCAACGGATCCCCAAAATGTCCTCTTCTGCTAACGTCGTCGGTCTTCTACCATCTCACAACTAACTGCATCAACTATCGACTCGGCTGGTGTCCTTGAAATAGCTCCTCAGTTATCTTCACGAGGCTGAGTGAACTCCGTTCCAGACCCACTACTTAGAAAATCTGGTAGCGCCTGGAATCGAAGCTGGGACCTCTGGGTCTGTAGCCAGGAACTTTGACCACTAGACCACGGCGATTCTGAAGGGAACCGACGACTAGAACGTAATAATAAATATCAATCATCCGATTTGTGCTTCTTGACCGAAATTCGGAAGGAATATTTTATTCTGTAAGACAACACCACGCGCTGCCAGAGGGAACAACACACAAACGAGGGGCAGATTACAGATTGCAGACGTAGCAAAACAACGGGTTAACGAACAGAAGAACAAGCCGCTGAAACAAACCTTCTGGAATAATCACATAGCCCTAATCAAGTGGACGACGCCTCTTATGAGGAGGAATAGGATTTTACAAAAGTAATGAGAAAAATTTTAATAGAGATTGATTAATTTATTTTTATTTTATTTTTAAGTGGACTACAGCGCGTGGTTTTATCTCACATCAGAACAGTGTAGCAGTTTAGATACATTGACACACCAGAAGATGGCCATCTGTGGCCGAAACATGGTGTGTTAAGTGTTAAATGCTGAAATTGGAGGAATAAAAAAGGAACAATGTTGCATTACTGACGGACTGTGATATACATAGACACTAATTAAAGATTTATAACAGGGCGCTGAAATACAGAATTTATTTTGTAAAATTTATTTATGAACGCGATCAGCCACAAGTAAGCATTATCTTACTTAGGCACTTACACGTAGATTTGCGGATACAGTAACATAGACGACTTTTGGAGTTACTGCTTATGGTTCTTATATAAAATTGTATTGATGCTATACAATAATGACATAAATTAATTTAATATTAATGCAGTCAGTATAAAATTATTAATATATTGTTATTGAAATTAAAATCGTCGTACATAATGAAGAATAGTTGTTTTCGTTTGTTTTGGGGATTCTCTTCGGATTTCCCATTGTAAGCTTACAGCCATGCGAAACGTTTCTAGAAAAGCAGTAGATTGAATGTAGGTTGTATTAGTGGCTGAATGTGACTTACACTTCTCGAAATTGCCAGACAACGTTGCTGAATCTCTGATTAATGCACACAGGATCATCCGTGTTCAGTGTGACAGGTGTAACTGCTCCAGATTCACAAGCCGATATGTTTAACATGAATTGGTGGTTCTGTATTTCAGTATCCTGTTGCAATTGTTTAACTTAACGTCCATGTATTTATCGTCCGTCAATATTGCAACACTTGCTTATTCACTCTTAATTTTAATTTTAGTGTATAATGTTAAACTAAAATTAAAATTAAGCAGTGAATAAACAAGTGTTGCAATATTGACGGACGATAAATACATGGACGTTAAATGAATTGGTGGGTTTTAGACATGTCACTAAGTCTGCTGCTTCTTTTCTGTAATTCGAATCAGTTATTCCATTGATGTGCGTGATAATTCTCGTTGCGCAAGTGACCTCGCAGTGTTTGATATCTCGAAGTTAACGATTCTTTATTCCCTTCCCATTCGTGGCGTTAATATATGTTTCCTTTGTGGTATCCTGTGCACGCAAGGTCATTAACAAGACAAGAATAAGATCAACTAAGAAAGTTAGTCCTCAGAATTCGGAAACCCACAAGTTTACAAGAAAGCGTAACTAACAAACTGATTTGATAAAATATTGACTGCCTACGTAGGATAAGGTAAGGTAATGTAAGGTAAAGTTGTCCCTGTGCTTAACTAATTAAGCACTACGCCATGAAGGCGTATGGGGGAGTTGATGTATAGGTCCATATTTTCTTGACATCGGCAATAGTTGGAGGCGAGTGGTCAGCTTCACGTCCCGGCCGCTTTACCCCCCGGGAAAGAGTCCCCTTTACCCATTGGATAGGATGCTGGGTGGGTCCCAGAGGCGGTCTGGACCATTTGGAGAAGATAAAATTCATGACCCCACCGGGACTCGGACTCCGACCCCTCAGCCGTCCAGCCCGTAGCCAGTCGCTATACCGACTGCGCTATACCAGCCCACGTAGCCGACACGAATTAGCTATTTGAGTGGTATCCGTGAAATTTATAACTCAGAAATATAAGAAGACTGCAAGTTTCCGAAGCTGCCTTGGTTCTTGCTATTCATTCCGTAGTGATCACTCATATTCATCATTAAATAAAATGGATAAGCGTGATGTATGGAGAATTTCTAAAATAATTTACCTGGCTAGAGTGATTCAAATGGGAAGAAATTGTAGCAAGAAGCAGGAAAGTAGGAAATTAGAATAAAATTTGGAAGACAAAACGGAACCGCGATTATTAAGTGACAGTACGAAATTATAAGTTTACAGAAAATATTAGTTGTGCCTACGTGAAATTGGCTGACCTTATAATATAATACAAATTTTTTTTAGTTTTTTAATTACGCTAATGAGATTTTGGCGTCACAAAACCACGAAATTCGATGCTCACTGAATACCCTTTTCCATAGAATTACATTATTGTATATTCAGTTATTGAAAATGTTCTCCAGACACTGCTTCGCGTAAAATACTTTGTCTCCATCATACCAAAATGCTACAAGTATTACCACGTTTGGTTTTGCTAGAAACGTATGAAATATTGTGCCTTTTCTAAATTTAACTGAGTTTATAATAAATAACTTTACTCTGGTTTAGGCTTCTCGTCTTGGAAAGACGTTGGAATCTCATTGTAAAGTCTGTGTTTACCAAGATTATTGTACGTGCAAAAAGATTATATAGTAATTTTTCAGCTCCTTTACGTTGCACCATTTCTCAAAATATATAGACTACATTCCAAATTGGAAAAGAAAAGTTTGCTTTGAAATTTACCTATAATTTAACTGTCGCAGTTTGCTTTGGGGATCGCGATATTTGTTGCTTTCTTTGACGGAATTGATTTTCCTTCCCAATATATGAGTGTAATTGTGGAGAATGATGTTGCAAATGTGAGCCCTACATTTCTAAACCTGAGATGACTTCTGCCATTCTGATGACAAATTATTTTTGCAATCCGATCACGTTCGAAATTGGAAATTCCTTCCACTGAAAATAACTCGGATATTCTGTACCATACGAAGCAAATCCTCCCCAAAGTAACTCGTTTGATTTGTATTTGATGGGATCTGGGATCCAGTCGACAGACAGGCTTCCTCATATGGTATGTAAGGATTGTTCTGTTTTGAACAAATATTGAGCTGGCATTATTTAAAGGGTTACCACATCACTTTAGAATTGATATCGTATATGTTGTGAAATGTAAGAAATAAGACATTTCTTACTGTCCTGCCTTGTTACTAATCAGCTGCGCAGCATTCATATGAGACGAGGGTTTTACGACCGAGTAGTGGTAGATTTAAGACTTTTATTTTGTATTTACAAGTTGAATGGTACGTGTACGATTTTCCATAGGTTAGTTCTGAGAGATCTAAGTTAAATGATAGGATAATATTAAAATCCGTGTTTAAGAAATTTGGCATTGGAAACGTGAACTTAAGAACTCAGCTCCATGAAGTTGGACAGGAAGAAATAAACCTCAGGCTTTGTGAGTCCGACTAAATTAAGTTTATGTTGTCCCGAGATACATTCACGAAGTCAACCAGACTTCGCTGTTGGTTGGCTATGTAGCGCTGCTGCTTCATTGTCGGAAAGTCCCTTGATAGAGTAAAGTAAAATTGCCCTTGTAAAGTAAAGTAAAGGTATCCCTGTATTAGGCCTTTGAGGCCCATAAGGTTGTGAGATGTTGAGGTTCCCACATTTTCTAGACAGTCGGCTCATAGATAGCGGTAAGGTTGTCAGCCCTACGCGCCAGGCGCCCTTGGCCCCCCAGAATATTCCTCGTACTCATTTCTGTTAGAGGCTGAGTCGACCCCAGGGTCATAGTGCGGCTGGAAGGATTAGGTAAACTGAAAAAGTCCAATGCTCTCATCGGGATTCGATCCCGCAACCTTTCGGCTTGTAGCATATTGCCTCAACCAACTACGCTACCGCGTACCCCCAAAATTGCCCCTGTGCTTATTTAATTAAGCACAATGCCATGAAGACTTACGTACAAGTGGGGCTAGAGCTCCAGTTTTTTATGACCTTGACATTGAGGTAAGCGGTCAGCTACGTGTCCCTGCCGCCCCGGTACCCGTTGGATATAAGGCTGGATGGGACCTGAAGTCAGTCTGGACGCTGGAGAAGAGAAAAATCTTGCACTGCCGGGAATGAGATCCAGCCTGTCGCTATACCGACTGAGCTGTAGCTATAGCCCTCGCTAGAACTGTAATTCTTGGCTTCGAGTCCCGCGGGACTCATGACCATGTTTTTCTGTCTCATGACTCTCGGAGTCACGCGGATATACTCCTTACTCTCTCGCTTGACTGACCGACTGACTGCCAAATTGCTGCTGGTCCTCGGCAGCACAGTGATTCATGGTTCTGAGCTTCACGTGACTCGTAACTATATTTTACAGTCTGACGTCTCTGGGAGCTTTCGAAATTCAGGTCGGTCGGTTAAATTGCTACTGGCCTTAACCAGCACGGTCACTCCTGTCTTCAGTCTCCTTGAGATCCACGGCGTCCAGGTCACTATGGATTCTGTGCACCGTTTATCACTGCACTGTACTATGTAACTGCTGCTAGTCCTTGGTGCAGACCGAATAGAAAACACGGTGTCCTATATTTTTATGTATCTGTAGCCTCTGAGTCTGTTTACCGTCCGTTTCCTAGCAACGCCCGCTTCTTAATCCATTATTCCGGCTTTCAACCTTCATGTCACAGTATTTACCAGTGCAACTTTATGCTCATCTGGAATTACCATTAAATATTTTTTCGACACGATTCACCGAACGCAACGTTTTCCAGAAACAGATTCTATGCATCGAACGAGAATGTAATGTATCTTAAATATCAGTCGGATGTTTGCAGGATGAGACTGAAAATGACAGTGAACGATCTCAGGACACTCTGTGTTCGTGACCGAAATTTTATCCAGGCAAATACGAGGATCCATCTACGTCGCTTTAATATTTGGTCTGTAAAATAATTTTGTTTCGTAGCATTCTGCAAGCATTAAGCATCATGAGTAGTTGTAATTCTGTATTTCAGCATCATTTTGGAATTGTTTAACTTAACATCCATGTATTTATCGTCCGTCAATATTGCAGCACTTTTTTATTCACTACTTCATCTTAGTTTAAAATTTTACACTTTGACACAACATATTTCGGCCCCAAACGGCCATCTTCAGGTGTCTCGATATGTTACAAATATTATATTAAATTGTGTTAAAACTGCTACACTGTGTTAGTACGTGTTAAAATCACACACTGTAGTTCCCTTTTAGAGGAAAAACAAGATAAAATCCATTAAAACTTATATTTCTCCTCACAAGGGGTGACGTCTATTGTTCATAAATATATACCTGTCCCAGATTGTTTTGTTTCGGCAGCTTGTCCTTCACGTTCGTAGCCTACTTTTGAGTTATGTTTGCAATCTGTAATTTATAGAGTCCCTAGGTTAATGTTTTATAATTGTTTGCTATTGTTGTTGTCATGTTATGTTTTTCTACTATATACTCACATGCCCCTGGTTTGCGTGTTTCCTCCACAGCGTGTGGTGTTGTCTCTACTACTGCGGATGCGATGCATCAAATAATTGCGTATTTTAGATACGTTGATGGCATATTGATAATATACGATCAAAATAAAACAAACATTGATCACACAATTAACGAGTTCAACAAAGTACTACCAACCATAAATTTTACCATGGAGAAAAAAGAACATCAGTCTATTAATTTCCTAGATCTATTAATACATCGAAATGACAGAAATTTTGAATTTGCAATGTATCGAAAACCTACCCAAACTGACATTATAATACCAAATAGTTCATACCACCCACATGAACACAAACTACCTGGCCTTAACTGTTTACTAAATCGATTGTATACATATCCAATAACAGGAAAGGTAAAAGACACAGAAATGAACACCATTCAAAATAGACTACGTAATAAGGAGTACGACATAAATTTAACCAGCAACATACCCCCCCCAGAAAAAAACTAAAACAAAATACACACGCGGACACGCAGCAACAAGATAAAACAAAGTGGGCTGTCTTCACGTACAAGCGTTCAGGAAGTAAGAGCAATCACAAAACTTTTTCAAGACACAGAAATAAAAGTGGCCTTCCGTACACAGAACACAGTACAAAACATATTAAAGCCACAGCAACAAATAGATAAGTACGTAGATGAGTCAATAAGTAAGTTACAAATTGATGTGGGGTACTACAGGTTTGAGTGAGGCACTTGAGGCTATCGCCACTAGATGGCAGCATTAGTCCGGTTGTAATTGATGATATTGAACAGGTCGTTGTGCGATTTTTGTAAGCAAAAAGTATCGAAGCAAAGAGTATTCATAAAGAAATGCTACCCATCTACGGTGAGAAGTGCCTGTCACGTCAAGCTGTTTACATTTGGGTGCAGAAGTTCTCTGAAGGGCGGACATGTATTGAAGACGAACACCGCGTCGGCCTGCCAACGGAGATTGCCACAGAGGCGAATATGTAACGGGTTGAAAACTTAATCCGAGCAGACAGAAGGGTAACTATAGACACTATAGCCACTGCTATTGGTTGTTCACATTGCATGGTCAACCTCATAATGCATGACAGGTTAGTTTTTCACAAAGTCTGCACGATGGGTGCCCCACAACACAATATGCAAAGAATGAGTCTGGCATTACAGCATCTCAATCGCTACCACGATGAAGGACACGATATGCTAGCCCGAATTGTCGCAGGTGATGAGTCTTGGGTTCACCATTACCAGCCTGAGACAAAGCGTGCGTCAATGCAGTGGAAACATCCTGCGTCGAATACCAAAAAAAGTTTAAGGTGACACCATCCTCCAGGAAAGTGATGCTCATAGTCTTCTGGGATCATGATTGCATACTGCTCACCGCATTCCAGCCTCAAGGACAAACGGTAAATGCCAACGCCTACTGTAACATCCTCAGGAAACTTCGTGAGGCCATTCAACGGAAGCGGCCAGGACTCCTCACCAGAGGCGTGTTGCTCTTGCATGACAACGCGCGTCCCCATACTGCCAACACGACAAATGAGACGCTGCGAAATTTCAAGTGAGAAGTCCTCGAGCATCCTCCGTATAGCTCCGACCTTGCTCCAAGCGAATTCCATTTGTTCGGCCATCTTAAACATCATCTTTCGGCTGAATATTTTCCCGACGATGAAGCTGTAGAAAGGGAAGTCACCGCCTGGTTCCGACAGCAGCCCAAAGAATTTTATGCTGCTGGTTTTCAGGGGCTTGTGAAAGGATGGGGCAAGTGGCTCAGTGTACAGGGAGATTATGTTGAGAAATAAAAGCATTCTTCAAATCAGTACTCTTATTTGTTTAAGTTCTATATCCATTTGTAACTTACTTATTGACTTATCCCCGTATAATAGAAGTGAAATCATAACGGGGAGAAAAGGAAAGTATTTAAATACACTTGAGCAATACCATATTTACAAAACCAGTAAAAAAGATTTACGTAAGAATGACACCAACATCGACACATACAGCCCTATATTTGAAATACTGTACAAAATTACACAACATAACACTATACCCTCCCTCATTTCCCTCTACTCCTCACAACCAAAGCATATAAATACAGGAACAAACACCGCATCGGCACTGTTAAAGAAAACACCACACGCTGTGGAGGAAACACGCAAACCAGGGGCATATGAGTATAAAGGCGCGTCCACATTACTCGTGCTCGTGGGACTCGCTATGCTCGCGAGTAATGTGGACGATATGACAGGTCACGAGACAAGCAAATTTTAAATTTGAAAACTATAGCCAATAAGTAAAATACTACAGCCTATACACACTGCGAGTAAATATACGGATCCTCACGCGCCGAAGCCTGGCGAGCAACTGAAGTAGTGTGGGCGAAGATTTACGAGCACCAGTAAAAGCCAGACGAGTCTCCCGAGGAGCACAAGCCTAGCGAGCACGAGCACGAGCACGAGCACGAGTAATGTGGACGCACCTTAAGTGAACAAACATAACATAATAACAATAGAAAACAACATTAACCTAGGGATTTTATAAATTACAGATTGCAGGCATAACTAAAAGGTAGGCTGCGAACGTGAAGGACAAGCTGCCGAAACAAAAGAACCTTGGACAGGCATACATTTATGAAAAATGGACGTCACCCCTTGTGAGGTGAAATATAAATTTTAATGGATTTTATCTTGTTTTACCTCGAAAAGAGAACTACAGCGTGTGATTTTAACACGCACTAACACAGTGTAGCAGATTTAACACAATTTAATAAAATATTTGTAACAAATCGGGACACCTGAAAATGGCCGTTTGGGGCCGAAACACGTTGTGTTAAAGTGTAAAATGTTAAACTAAGATTAAGATTAAGTAGTGAATAAACAAGTGTTGCAATATTGACGGACGATAAATACATGGACGTTAAGATGAATAGTTGTCTCAGTTCTACACCACTTAATTTCCTTCAGTGTTTAAAATAAGACGGAGTATAAGTGTAAGCATGTGTGGAGTGTTCTTACGTCTGCAGGCGCCAAAATGAAACGAAGCACGAAACGCGACACCGAAGTGGCTGCGCCATCTTAATCTTTATTTCCAAATCCATGAAAAGCCACTATACAAGACATTACACATTAATAAATTTCAATGTGCTCTAGTTCAGAATGGGTCGATGAATCGAACGATCGCCATATTTTTCTTTGCATTCATGAAACTTAAAGAAAATGTTATTATACTGCCGATATGACAACATTTTCACCGAAAATATGACATTTTTATTGTATAATGTTAGAATGTAATAAATAAACTATAACATGACGTGGCGACGTACCTAAGCTTCTGTGCAAATGAAATTTTTGTCAGTGGCTCTGAAATGTTGTTTATTTGCTTTTCAAGGCAAGTGGAAGCAGAACAATGACTATTCAGCACAAGTGGGCCGTGAAATAAGCGTACCGGTCTGCGGAAATGTGTCCTCAAGTCCATGGTCTTTTTAAAAATATTTTCGTGCTTGTGTCTTAAAATTAGAAGTTACTGTACAGGCCTACCTTCAGTAGAATTAGATGAGACATGAATTAAATATTTTGCATGACACGAACCATGGTCTCAGAGAGGACAGAATTATATTATCGTGAATGACATTCAATTGGCATTGGACATGTAGTGTCATGTGATCTGTTTAATTCTTTAGAGAACATAAGCCATCATACCAAAATAGTTATGAATCGAATTACGATTGACTATAGTGATTCACATACGCAAGTAGCGCCCTAGCTGAATTCTAGTGTTGAAAAATTACTTTGTTGTAATAATATTCAAGCCCGAAATCTTCTGCACTTCTGCTAGTTACCGACGACTTCCAGAGTCCTGTGACAGAAAAATATGGCCAAAGAGTCCCGCGGGACCCGGAAGCAATAGTAACTCTTCTGGCCCAACAACAATTTACCCAGACTGATCTAAATCAAGAACCTTCCCCATTCTCGATGGCAGTGGTTTTATTGTCGTTACCGGTATATCCCCGCAAGACAGGTGGTCCCTTAGAAGACCGGGAGAGCCCCTGAGGTTCATTGGACGAAAATAATTAATAATGCTTTAGCATGTACACCCGTTGCCGGGAAACTCCCGCGAGATAAATATACTAGAGCCGTTGCTGAGTAACGGCTGCGCAAACAAACGTGTTCCCACGGGAACTATTGAACTACAAAAATGAGGAGCGCTCTTTTCTGTGCGGACTGTGCCAAAGGGGTTATAAGCGGAACAATTTGGAAGCTGCAGTCAGTCAGTCAGTCAGTCAGTCAGTCAGTGAAGGTTGGTGTGAGATGGCCGGCAGCCTGGGAGTTAGTCAATCGGAGCAATCAGTCAGTTGTGGGATATTCGCCAGCCGACAAAGACGTTAGCATAGGACATAGTTAGGATCTGTTACCAGGAAACGACTAGTGAAGACGTAGAAGAATTTATGTGTGCTGCAGTTACAGTGATCTTTAGAGTGTGTAAACCAGAGATACTGTTATAGTTACGAGTTGTGTGTATAAGTGGTCAGTAGATCAAATACCAATCCTACCCTGTCTCTAGTCACACTCATACTAGTGACAGCATGTAAATAACCGAAAGAAGGCCAGATATGCAAGAGCATGGAGCACGAAGTGAGATTTACTTACTACGCTGACACCACTAAAAGGCGTATCGATTAAGTCCCACCCTCTCCTCCCAGCGTTTCCCTACAGCTGTTACACTCCTCACTGCATGCATACTGGTTTCTTGCTTGGCTTACTCCTCGACCCTGAAGACAGAAACGACACGTTCTTCCGAAACGTCAGTGGTCTTCCAACGGATTACACGGTCTTTGTCTCAGAAGGTATACAGAAGGTAACTTGAAATTAATTATTAATTTAAGTAATTACTAATTTTTTGTGTGTGTGGACATTAATCATGAACTGAACCTGAGTATTTGTCGAGTTGAATGAAATTACATTAGGTCCATCTCCTGTAACATGCCGAGTTGTAGATAACTGCATAATTCGCACTCTGTGTTCAGTACTGTTAATATGGGTGCATAAAGCAGGCGGGATATAAGATATGACATTATGGACTAGGTTTAGCTGGCTGAAGTAGTAATCAAGATGGTAAATCTAAGACCTTTCTAAATCCTGAGAGAATACTCCTTGATGGCCAGGCTAACTAACTTACAGACTGTTTTTGAAGATACTGTAGATGAAAATTTTACAGAGTATATGCCTACATATTACAATGTGAAAATGTATGTAAGATTTTATTGGAAATTACAGGGATAACTAAAACTTAAGAGATCCGACGTAGCTTAATATGTGTTATGACTAGACGATGAACTAGGTGACAGGAGAATTAGTTTTTTAAATAGTTTCTTGGGGTGGAGTAAGACTGAGTCCATTTGGTACGTCGGCCACTGTTTGGCCTAGTGTACCAGCCCCAGATAATGATGATGAGTGTGGAGCAGTCGGTGGAATGAGAATTGACAGGTGAAACCGAAGTACTCGAAGAAAACCTGCCCCAGTAACACCTTTGCCCACCACAAATCCCACATGACCTGACCTGAGCTCGAACCTGGGCCACCGGGGTGGGAAGCCAGCGACTGACCGCCGGAGCTATGGCGCGGCCATGACAGAATTAATTTTCGATTCAGTTGGGGACAGAAATGGGTGTCTCTACCCTCTTTGTGTCTTTATAATCGCAGGGATTCATTTTAATATAATTCGTCCTTCCTTTCTCTATCTTTCAAGTATATGTCTTCAGCGAGTTTTACTATAAACCGTGTCTCTGGATTTCTTGTATAAGCCATCTTTGCCGCATTTCCAGTTTATATAGAGTGTATATGTTATCAGCACTAGGTGACCTATAATTACGAAGATCTTAATACAATGTCAGTGATATTTCTTTCATTATTCACCTACTGTAGCAGGCTGGTAGATCAAGCCCGCAGAATCCAGTAAACTCGAGTCATCACAGTCTGAAAGTTTCTGTGACAAAAAGTAATACTTCGAATGTCGTTAGAATGCCGAAAATTAACTTAGGAATTTCTTCATAATTCATCACCAACGACTACTTCAGACGGATATTAAGACGATGATAAAAAATACTCGGAATTACTGGGTTTTTGGACTTCGTCCATCATCTGGTATTCTACAGACTAGAAAACAAAACTTTTCGGAAACTGGATCTGTTTCCGTCCTCAGGTGAGGGAGGTTGGGTCACCAGTTTCCGAAACGCTGTGTTTTCTAGTTTCTACAATACCGGACGATGGACAAAGTCGAAGACCCAATAATTATGAGACATGTGTTTGTTCATCAGTTACTTGCGCTGTTTGGCTTTTGATTTCATCCTCATAAATCTGTTTGATAGAAATGGATGTCATAGGAATTTACGAAAATTTCGTATTAGAGGCGGGTCTTATTTAATTTATGAGTTCTCTGCGTACAGGACTGGAAGAATGGGCACGTCATGTCTATCAGCTAACTGTCCGGAAACTTCTGAATTGGTTTAAATTAAATTTTATGAAGGTGCAAGGCGATTTTAATGTACGTGTATGTGCAGTATTTGTACGTAACCGAGACCCGTAACCTCAACTTTATAAGGCGCTCAAATCCAGCTTTTCCATCTTCTCAAAAAAGCAGGTCATTGTGCAAACATTTATGTGTAAATAAAATATTGATTTCGTTAGCGTACAGATTTTATTTTAATTAGTTTTGCAATATGATGTAGGGGTTATAATTAACGAAACACTGGTAAAACTGATATGGCTACGTTATATGTGTTTGGGATTAGCTATGCAACAGCAAGATATTGGCTTCCATAAATAAATTAAAGAACATTAAAGGTAAAGTGTTACGAACTAAATATATGAGTAACTAGAGTTACTTAGAACGTAATTTACGTCTTGCTTTAACACAGATTATGCGTTTATCGGAATAATAGACCTTATCAACATTACCATTAAAAAGTTATTGAGAGCTTAAATACATACAATCGTCAAAAACAAAAATGTTTTACAAATTAATTTAAAATCAACATTGTTGTATTTGATTGTTGAACATATGTAAGGTCATAATACATTTTAATTGTAATGTACTCAGCAGGATGCAAACAGTGAAAAGAAAATTGCAAGAATATGTTTGGAGGATACATCTATGCTCTTGCAGTTCACCTTTCCACGCTTGGTTACATCTAAATTAATCATTGTATAACAAAACACTGAAGAGCGAATTTGCTTTGCCACCCCATATGCATACTAAGCAATATATATATATATAATCTTTAAATACCTGCTTCCTTCCGCAATATTTTCCAAACTGCGTTCGCGTTATATTTTGGTAGTAATTTAATACGAGAAATATTTTATCATATAAATGGAGTTTTCCTCGAGTTCAGCTGATTATGTATGGTTTCGAGATAATTCGATCCTCTTTCGCTACTTGTGGGGATTAAGATAAAGTGAAAATATTATGACATTCATTATTCAAGGAGGAACCCAAGTTTGTATATAATTAGGAACATAATAACTTCGGTTCAACATTATACCGTTGAAAATGTTAATCTCATAACTATCCATTCACACTGTAAATATTTAGGATTTAGATACTGTTTATACAGTTTATAATGAATACATCTGTGGGTGAGAAAAATTCGTTTNTGTTTTTTTTTTTTTTTTAGATTAGAGGAAAGCAGATGAGTTTTAACAATGACTTCTATGTATGAGGGGTAGGCCCTCTCGGCCCTTGCACCGCGAGCTACGGTGGTCTGTTAATAAATGCTGAGACGGTAATAACATTCGCGTTATTATTAAAGTGTGTGTTTGCACTACGTCGAAAGTACTCATTGTGCAATAAGTGACAACAGATGTGTTCCCACTTTAACTTATTTCTGTCCTATTTTCTCCGGTATTTATATTTTGCATTCCTATTTCTTAAGCTAATAATATTTATTTCCTGTTGTACTTTTTTTTTCTTATTGTGGTTAAATTGGCAAGCAATTACATTACAATATACGCCGAGGGACCCGGCTCACGAATGCTTCGGGGCTACAGGTCGGTACCCGTAAACACACGCGTGGGCATTGCTGATTGTTGTTGTTGTTGTTGATATCGTTCTTCTTCATCGTCATCATCATCATCATCATCACCGTCATCATGGCATTATTTATTAATATATCTGTATCATTACAATGCAGATTGACTCTTAAATATTTTAAGAACTTTTCACACCTAGAACCGTTCGATTTATTATTTTCACTTGTATGAGTTGTTTCACACCTAGAACCGTTCGATTTATTATTTTCACTTGTATGAGTTGCTATCGATTTATTGACCACTTTAACACACGACTCGTGACTACACCTAATTATAGTGCTATCGTTAATCTCAACATTTCAGAAATCGTTACAGCACACGCTGAGTCTTTTCAGTCTGCTGTGCCTTCACCAGTTGTTCCCTGGTAACGGCTTCTAACACTGGAGATTCTTCAACTGCACAGACTCCGTTACAACTTTGACGAATTTCTGAATTTTCCCATTGATAACCCCTTGGCACAGTTGGAGTATAAAACTTTTTTTTTTTTGTATTCCAAACGTTTCCTTGGGAACATGTTTGCTAAGGCATTACTTAGTAACAGCTGCTTATAATTGCATATTAAGAATCTGTTGCCTAGCAGCAGATGTTTCGTTGCTTGTCTCTAGGTCGTTACTGAGTAACAGGCCTACACGCTACATTATACTTCCGTTGATAGTTGAGTATTATGTAACATACATGCAACTGTGTCCGCACAAAACAGAACATAGTACTTAATTGTAAATTTTATTAGGATAATCCGTTCTTTTTCGTAACATGATATGAAGTTCCTATTTTCAACATAAATTTCAGTAATCACCACAAATAAGCAATCGTTTTCTTTCCTGCTGGTTGTGTCCTCTCGATCGGGATCGTTACAATATATCACCATCCTCTCTGAAGTTACGGGTAATTCTACTAGAGACGACCCCTACCCTGTAGTTCTGGAGAGTGTCCAACGTGGAAATCAGCCAAGATAAACACTGGTAAACCAGCCTGCGCTATCTTTTGTCCGTATCACGTTGACCATGCAGAACACTGACGCTGCAACAGTAGGTTTTCTCCCCTGTTCTCTTCAAGATTTGAGCTGCGGTGAGTGGAGAAGTTCGTTCCATACCCTGGGAAATAATAATTTGCTTCGAAAATCCTCAGGGTACCCGCACTCCGTTGGCAGTAGCGGTCCGATAATAAGAGTATAGTGTTCCATTCGGCGCCAGACCCCTTCTGAGAAGTTGTTTTAAGGAGGAGAAAAACAAATACACTTTCGAGGTTTGTTTTGCCTTTCCTCTCCTGTTCTGCTGTATATAGGTTACAGTATTCCAGGATTATTTCCATATTTAGTCTCAAAGAGAAATTATTTTTAACGTTCAGATATGTAGCGGTTAAGAAAGTCCTCTACTTGGTACAAATATAGACCTGTGTTATATTTTAGCGTCCTGTTGCACTGATTTATGTCCATGATTTATTCTGACCGTCTTACAGTGCATACATTTATTCACCTTACTCTTCTCTCTTGCACTACATGTTTCAGCACGAAAGTGCCATCTTCAGGTGCTTTTCGATGTACGTCGAATTACTTCATTGCATGCCCTGTTGTCTTTATACTAAAATAACTAAAATATATATTCGTCATATATATTGATAAATTTTAAATATTAAAAATATTAAAACTGTTCAGGATTTGTCATCCTTATGTCGTATCTCAATACGCGAGTCACACCTATCTTCTTCTATCGGCGTATTCTTCCTAATTTAATGTGTGTATTGTGCTTTATGTTGTGTCTTGCTCCTGTGACTGCGTGTGTTATACTGCTGGGCCTGCTGGGTATGTGTCTGTGGTTAGTATACTAGTATACTTGGGGCTGTTAACGATTTTTGGTAACATATTTTTTACAAGAAATATTGCAGTAATTTTTAGGAAATCATGATGATAGTGATCTCCTTAATATATACAGAAAATTGTTGACAATTTATTCTTCGTTTAAGGTCCTTAGTTCTAAACTTCTTTTAATAACTTTTCCGTATATCAGGGCTATTTTAAAGTCAATTTTGATTTCAAAATTGTTCTGTTCATCGATTCCCTCGTGCCATATCCACATAAAATTGAAGATTTTAAAATTATATTATCACTTCATGTTTTTAATAAAAATCACATTTTTATACATAACGCAATTTTTTGAAATAGTTTAGCATAATAAAATTTCGGCTTACGGAGTTATCCACTAATGTGTGTTGTTATTTTTCAGTAAATTAAATTGCTGTAATTAATTTTGTAGATATACAGATGTTTGTATCTGTGCAGTTAAAATCAGTAAGGCAACTCCGTCACAGAACATAAGATTACCGTCTGCTGAAATGAGAGCATGTAGTTTTGTATATCGCTGCCAACTGCGCAGGAAGCTTCTACCTCCATTCACGAAAAGCTGTTATCATGACATCACATTCCACAAGAGGGTAATCATTATACAAGCGCCTTGAAAATTCGAGATTTCACATATATGAAAAATGGCAGATTGAGCAGTTAGGACTCATGATTCATATTATCCAGCGTTCAGTTCTTGGTCCGGCGACCGACGCGTCTATCGGGAAGGCTGAGGGTTTTGTGGTGTTCTGCGATACCTCCATTAAAATCAATGGATAACAACTTAAGATAGACCACGGTCATTTCCCTTGCCTTTATCATCAATTAATTATTTTTATTGCTAGTGGAGTGGAACTAAGTCCCTTGCACTGCGGTCACTCCTGGCCTGTTATACCAGCTCCAGATGATAGGTGAGGGTGATTGTGGAGCAATTGGTGGAATGAAGATTGTCAGGGGAAAACGAAGTACTCGGAGAAAACCTGCCCCAGCGCCACTTTGCCCACCACAAATTCCACTTTACCAAACCCCAGGATCGAACCCGAGCCGTCGCGGTGTGAAGCAAGCGACTAACCCTTTTGGATGTTATATAACTTATGTGTATGAAGAAGCATGATTAAGTAATGTATATATATGTACAGTATATATGTGTGTAAGGAGTGGGTCATAAAATTCTGCCCTCGCACTGCGACTTTCATTGATCTATGATTAAGTAAACGAAGAAACAGACAATATTGTTTATAACGACATTCTGATATTAAGAAGCTCTCTCGCCAAACACACACATTGTAAATCTATTGCCTTATCATTATTGAGATCCTATTACACTGTTGTGTTTAAAAACGCATATTATTAGTGTCTTATATGGTAAAAAAAATCCCCACAGCAGATGGATACGGTTAATAATTATCGAATTATTCGCGTCTGTTTAAGCTAAAACTATTCTCTAAGTATAATGGGCAAAGGAACCGTCTGAAAATTGGAAACAATATTAGAAAGAAGGAGTAACAAATAAAGGTGAACTGCCTGTCAAGGAAGACGAACAAAGGACGCAAGTATGGCGATAATTGACTTGTGTGCAAACAGCACGTCATCTACGGTCGTATTATGTTCCTGGATTGTATTGTATATGAGTAAGTTCCTCTTATATGTTGTTTGCTGTAATGAACAAGATAGGAGCTGGTGGCTGTTTAAACCATTCTGAACGACAGTAATTGCTTTTCATAGCACACTCGGAAGGATGTCGGCTAACATTTTCNCCGGGGGCTTTACGCCGGGGACAAAGTTGCCGCGACGTGAAGCCGACCAGTCATCTCCTTGTGCCGGGGTCAAGGATATGTGGATCTATACATGCACTCCCCCATACGCTTTTTTGTCGTAGTGCTTAATTAGTTAAGCACAGGGACAACTTTACATTCACNTGATTCATACGCTAAGATTACGTTGTAATATATTTTCAGTTCATGAATAGAAGTATGCATTTAGAAAGAGACTACGATCTACAGATATCTAGTAAATAATTATAATAAATATCTGAAGAAAGCAGTCTTCTGGGATTTGGCATCGTGTATATGTGGTGTTAACCGACGTTTCGGAGGAACGTGTCGCCTCC
>NW_019728498.1:201928-202533 GCF_002891405.2 Cryptotermes secundus | reverse complement strand
AAATCCAAAGAAGACTGCTTTCTTCATAGTCACCGCCGTGAAAGCCTCAAATCTTACAAAATAATATCTGCTTATAATTTAGGAGCCGGGATAGTGTAGTCAGTATAGCGACTGGCTACGGGCCCGACGAACGAGGGGTCGTCCAGACCGGCTCTGGGGTCCACGCAACCTCGTATCGAATGGGTACCGGGGGCTTTACGCCGGGGACAAAGTTGCCGCGACGTGAAGCCGACCAGTCATCTCCTTGTGCCGGGGTCAAGGATATGTGGATGTATACATGCACTCCCCCATACGCCTTTTTGTCGTAGTCCTTAATTAGTTAAGCACAGGGACAACTTTACATTCACCTTTTTTTTCCCCCTTGACACTACAGCCCCAGTGGGCCTAGGCCTACCTCCATGAACTTCTCCGTTCACTTCGGTTTTTCTAGATCTTACACATTCGGTAGGACTCCTTGGGCGGGTGATCAGCTCGTCGCAAGGCCTCTACCTGTACACAGACACAGAAAAACGCTCTCACACAAACTAAACATCCATGCCCTGAGTGGGATTCGAACCCACGATCCCGGTTTCCGAGCGAGCGAAGACAGTGCATACATTAGACCA
>NW_019728498.1:196324-201796 GCF_002891405.2 Cryptotermes secundus | reverse complement strand
CGGCAGTGTATAAGAATAATATATAAGAATTCAGTTCGTACCTCACAGGAAACAGATCCGAACCCACGATCCCGGCTTCCGAGGGAGCGAAGACAGTACATGCCTTAGACCGCTCGGCTACCGTGACCGGCACAATTACCTGTACCGCATATAATCTAGAGGTGAATTCACGAAGAAAGAAAACAGTGGCTTTTAGAGGCAGATATTCGACAGGATCAAACATTAGGACAAGTAACAACAGATATATTGAACAGGTATTTTTTTGTATATATCCGTTTGTTTGCACAGTCAGNAAGCCGACCAGTCATCTCCTTGTGCCGGGGTCAAGGATATGTGGATGTATACATGCACTCCCCCATACGCCTTTTTGTCGTAGTCCTTAATTAGTTAAGCACAGGGACAACTTTACATTCACNTTTCCCCCCATGACACTGCAGCCCCAGTGGGCCTAGGCCTACCTCCATGAACTTCTCCGTTCACTTCGGTTTTTCTAGATCTTACACATTCGGTAGGACTCCTTGGGCGGGTGATCAGCTCGTCGCAAGGCCTCTACCTGTACACAGACACAGAAAAACGCTCTCACACAAACTAAACATCCATGCCCTGAGTGGGATTCGAACCCACGATCCCGGTTTCCGAGCGAGCGAAGACAGTGCATGCCTTAGACCGCTCAGCTACCGTGACCGGCAATGTATAAGAATTTCAGTTCGTACCTCACAGGAAACAGATCCGAACCCATGATCCCGGCTTCCGAGCGAGCGAAGACAGTGCATGCCTTAGACCGCCCGGCTACCGTGACCGGCAGTGTATAAGAATAATATATAAGAATTCAGTTCGTACCTCACAGGAAACAGATCCGAACCCACGATCCCGGCTTCCGAGGGAGCGAAGACAGTACATGCCTTAGACCGCTCGGCTACCGTGACCGGCACATTTACCTGTACCGCATATAATCTAGAGGTGAATTCACGAAGAAAGAAAACAGTGGCTTTTAGAGGCAGATATTCGACAGGATCAAACATTAGGACAAGTAACAACAGATACATTGAACAGGTATTTTTTTGTATATCTCCGTTTGTTTGTACAGTCAATCCATATAAAGGACTATAAGTACATCTTATGAAATACTTAATCTAAGGCTTAAATACTAAGAAAGAACATATCGGGGAGAGTAATGCTCCCGTGAGCATTCTCTAAGGATCTATTTCGAGTGTGACTGAACAGGTATTTAATGTTAACTGCTTAGGATATGACACGTCATATAATTACCACAAAGACTTGACATAAATCTCAAGAATTCCAACAGACATGATGTACAATAAATATAACTTAGAATACAATACTTGAAGAGAAGTACAGTCTTAGACATTGACAGTGATCCATGTGTTCAGTTTATTTTTTTAATTCGCTTAGTGGGGAGTTGAGTCCAGCTGGGTCCACTGGGCACGTCGGTCACTGGTTGGCCTATTGTGGCTGCCCCGGGTGATTATTATGATGGAGAATTTGGTGGAATGAAGATTGGCTGGGGAAACCGACGTACTTGGAGAAAACCCTCGCCCAGCGCCACTTTGTCCTCCACAAATCCCACTTGATCAGACCCGGGATCGAACCCGGGCCGCCGCGGTGGGAAGTCAGCGACTAACCGCTTGAGCTATGGTGCGGCATGATCCATGTGTTACTGCCTGGATCTAAAAACTGGGCGGCGAGTAGAGCGGGTGTGAGCCGGATTGGAGGAGCAGAAATTAATTCACTACTACGAATATTGGACGCAGCCTCTAAACTAACTCCAGGAAGCCGGATCCTTCTTGAGAAGTCACCAGTCACTCAGCTACTCAAGATTTTCCCAACGTTTTATAGGACCCGAAGATTCATTATAGTGTTCATAAAGGTACGCCACTGTCCCTACCCTGAAGCACATTAATCCATTCAATAACACCCCAACATATTTCTATAAAACTCATTTTAATATTACCATCCCACCCATGTCTAGGTTTTCCTCTTGGTCTGTTTCTTTCTTGCATTCCCATAAATCATTGTATTTCTCTTCGCTCCAATGCGTGCTGCATTCCCTGCCTAATCTCATCATCATTGTCTCAATCTTTCTAATAATACTTGGCGAAGAATGTAAGTTATGAAGCTCCTCATTATGAAGTTTTCTCCAACCTCTTATTTCTTCATCCCTCTACGGTCTAAATATGCTCACGGCCCTGTCCTCAAAGAGGTCGCGGCCTCAGTGACCATGAATACAGTAAAGATACTCGCATAGTTAGGGATTTTAACTGCAAATAAAGAATACGAGAGTTCGAAGCCAGTGGCATTGAATACGTTCTGCTAATGGAACATAACGGAATGGCCCAATGAATTATGTAGTATGGACCTGCAGGGTAGAGACACAGAAAGAGCCAGGAAAAAAGTGGAAGGTTTCTCCCTGAGATGGAACGGGCCTGAGGCTCTTATCGGAGTCAGTGACGACTTAAAACAAGTATCGGGTTGCTACTCTGCAGAGAAAGTATCCAGCATATCCGTCGAAGATACTGTAAATGTAGAGAGAGACAGAAATATGTAAACCCGTGGAAAAAGAGGAATGTAATGAGAGAGTAAGACGGCAATTCTACTTGTCTGTTCACAGAAAGAGCAAACCCACTCTTGCAACAGAGAGGGTTGGTAGAGACGTTCGGTTCGAGTTAATTAACATTTTATAATATCCCAGTTAACTGATCGTTTTCTGAAGCAGTTGGTTGCCACAAACATACATTCACGAGACAACCGAACTAAATCATACTGTAATGTACAGAGTGTCCACAAAGTTTCGGCAGGATTTTGAAAAATTGTGGTGCGCAAACAAATTGAACTAGCCTATGTGGTTTGCGGCAGATCGTAATGAATCTCTGGAAGTATTTTACTGACCTCAGTATACAGGGGAAAAAAATCCGCGTTCCTAGATAGGATATTTCCAGGAAGATGGATCGGCAGAGGCGGTCCAATGCCTTGGCCTCCACGTTCACCAGACATAACACCACTCGCTTTCTTCCTGTGGTGTTATGTCAAGAGCAGTGTGTTCCAAACACCAGTTAACGGACTCGGTGAGCTGAAAACCGTATCAGGAATGGGATCTCGGCTATTCCAGCGGACATGCTCCACAGAAGATGGCAAGAGCGCGAATATCGTCTGGACGTTCTCTGTGCTGCCAAGGGAGAACTCATCGAGGTCTCCTGAGGTCAGTAAAATCCTTTCAGAGTTTCACTATGATCTGCCGCAAACCGCATGTGGTTAGCTCAATTTGTTTGCGAGCCACAATTTTTCAAAACCCCGACGGGACTTTGTGGACACACTGTATGTAGGCTATACATGAAGCTAGGAAATTAATTTTCGGACACCGAAGGAAGGGAATGGAAGCTCAGGAGGTGCAACAGGCATTGGCGTCTAAATCATGGAAGAAGAAGAAATATTGGTCGAGTGTTCTTTTCCTTAAGTTACGTGGATAAACATTTGCAAGTAACTCAGAGGATTAAGTAAAGTTTTGGTGTTCAAGATATTCACATTTGTAATTAGTGACATTTGCAGACATGCACACCATGCTCACGTCATTACCACCACATGGATGTAGCGCTTTCAGATTTGAGAACTAACGTATGTATTTGTGACAGAACCGATCGACAAAAGAATTAGGCGATTATGTAGGAGACCGATCAGTCTATTAATAAAACGTAATGACATGCTGCATCTGTCTGCCCGTAACTTGAATTATATTTATCTACATGACTTGTTGGATTTAAGTCACATTGTTAGGCAGGCTTCTGAATACTGCCAGAGATTCCAGTATGATTCCATTATTGAGGCGTGCTGTTTGAGAAACAGATGCTTATACCCGATTCGAATTTTGTTACCAGAAATGACATTTCCATAGTTGGCTAACTCTGCTTCTAGCGGCTAGAGCGCGAATGCCCTGCCTCGTCAGCAACCCAGATGTCCTAGTTATAAACTTTCTTTTAATCTTTAAACAGTCATATATCAATGCCTGAAAGAGAACTTGGTGAAAACTTTGGCTTTTTAGACAACTTTTACAATAACTTCACCTCCTTTGTATGTATTCAGTTCAGAACAGAAGTACGTGTATCGTCACTGTACCTTCGCGGGATTATAAATATATGCGTTACTGTAAAGCCAGGTACTTAGCCATCTGGCGACATGAACTTAACCTTTATTATTTCCGCCCGACGATAGCAATTTGTGTGCCTTTCTCAGTTTCTCTTGAAAATGTTGTGCAAGAAAGACACGTTTATCCATGTTGGGTTTTAGCAAGGTATAGCAGAGTTTAGCCGTATTTATTGCGAACGCTTTGTCTCTTTCCGCATGTTTTTAATCCTTTAAAGAGAAGGGGTATTCATTTCTTTAACGTTAAAAAAAGTCTATATATTGCCCACAGAATGCAGGCTCCTTCATCCGTTTCTTACGTTTTTCAGAATGAACCACGAATTATCCCCCATATAACATTAAGCAGGTGATGTTCATAATAGAGACAGTAAATTTTATTTGGGGTGGGAACCGTATTGTTAAATATTACTTGGATGAAATTCATGCCTAAAAGATTTAAAGGAATGAGAATGGATAACATTTCTTTCCGTAACTTTGGACGTACTTAAACTGTATAACAATTTCCCAGTTCTAACGGAATTACTGTAATATGCTAACAATTTATCGGTAAGAGCGGTATATTAATTTGAATGGTGAGACAAGAATAATGATTGAAAATGTTAATAAAACGATGCCTGAAAACAGTTGTAACTCATGTATATAGTTCAGTACACAGTAAGTCCATTTTCAGGCCATTTTTATTGACGTCGTATGGTTCATGTCAGTTTCTATAGGCCAGAGATGCTAATGTTTTAGCTGCTTGGCGCAAAAATTCCATCACTCGATATAAATGAAGCCAGACGCTTTCATTGCAATGATGGAAATACAGAAATATTTTTATGTTATCAATATACGTGTATGTCACAATGTAAACAATTGTTACAGTCACTTTAGTCTTTATTCACGACATGTTTCGGCCGTATGCGGTCCTCATGTGCCCTCGTTATGCGAACTGTTCACTGCACTGCTTGTCTCTGATTTTCAAATTAAGATTGTAATCGCGATTACAATTCAAACTAAAATAGGTCTCCACGTTCAGTTCATTCTGAGGCGTGGCTGTGTTTCATGTAGTTCGTTAATGTTGGTGTATACGTTGTTTTCTTTTATCAGAAATGCGTAAAAATATTGTTATAAAGAATATAATTTGTATAATTTTGTATAATTATATACAGTTATTTCTTTTTCTGTATTAATTTCGTTTCCGTTCTTACACGTCTCTTTGTTTGTTGGCCCATTACCCTGCATTTTTTTTTTCCTTGGCGCTACAGCCCCGGTGGGCCTAGGCCTACCTCCATGAACTCCGTTCACTTCGGTTTTCTAGATCTTAGCGGTAGGCCT
>NW_019728498.1:167367-196213 GCF_002891405.2 Cryptotermes secundus | reverse complement strand
AGTGGGATTCGAGCCAACGAGCCCGGCTTCGGATCGAGCGAAGACAGTGCACGCCTTAGATCGCTCGGCTACCGTGACCGGCATTACCCTGCCTTACCTTACAGTTTTACGTATTTGGCTATTTATGATGATGTTGATAGCGACTCGCAAGGCATTTATTTATTTCTGACACTGGTTCATGTGTTCCGTGCTGTAAATCAGCAATACGCGCAGCCAAAAAGAAAATAAACTTTTCTACTTGTAAGTTTTTCGCTTTGGCTAACCATGCCCTTCGGAAATCGGATGTAAACGTAAGGAAGAGAATAAGTGTATCTTAAAACGGAAAAGAGTGTGGCTTGGTATACTATTTAATTACCAGGGGATTCCAGATATTAAAGCTGATAAAATCTGCAGTATGGATCGGTGCTGAGTTAACATTATCAGCTGTGTTAGTTTATTATATGTTGGGGTGTTTGAAGACTTCTTTCAAATATAGGGGTCATAAGCGTCGAAATATATGGGAACATGACATAACATATGTGAAGAATTTGAAGTAGGTAGTTTCTTTGAAGGTGCTGTCTCGACATTCGTAAGAGAGACCAAGGAAATTTTCGAAATCTTAGGAATATCTCATGTCCTTACCGGCCTTTGTGTTTATTATTTTGTTCTTTGTCCATTTTACAATGAAGCCACTATGTTTTTTGAACTTGTTCCTGTTTCATACATGAAGAAGCATCCGCCCTTGAATAGAACACTGAGCCTGGCTGCCTTTGCTGTAATACAAACGAAGACCTGTATACTCAAGGGAATCGACTAGCATTTCCTTTCACATTAAATTACTGCCTGCGGACTCCGTTGTATTTTCATGGAGTCAGGACCATTACTGCAGACTGAATAGCTACAAATAGATAACCAGGTAAACAATTGGTGCTCTGAAAGTTTGTACATATACATGGCGCTTTGTAAGAGTGGCTTCTTTAGATATAGTGTTCATTGTAACTCGAAACCCTTAATGTAAAACCCGAGATTCAGTAAAGGGTTTATTCTACGTCACAGGTATACTCGTAGTTTGTGACACGCTCGATAAGTAAGCATGTCTTGGAGAAATGTTAGTTGCGGCTTACAGTTAAGGCAGGTTCCTGAACTACTTTCTGTTTTGATGACGATGATGATAATCCTCAGTTACTGAAAGTGTAAAATGTAAATATACCAAAAATTATACTCGCATATTTGGCACAGGCGAACAGAATGAAATGTTTGAAAAACCACTTTAGGTGTAGTTTTCATATAAAATGGCCACCACTTGGAAGAAAAAAATAAAATTGTTTTTTATAAGGATTATTGATATGGAGACATTTAAAAATATCTTTTAACATGCATTCAAACCATCACTTTTAGAAAATTGTTCTGTCGGGATATTGTCCATTAAATCTTTTAACATGAGTTCAAACCGTCACTTTTAGAAAATAGTTCTGTCAGGATATTGTCCATTAAATCTTTTAACATGCATTCAAACCATCACTTTTAGAAAACAGATCTGTCAGGATATTGTCCATTAAATCTTTTAACACGCATTCAAACCATCACTTTTAGAAAACAGTTCTGTCAGGATATTGTCCATTAAGTCACTGACTTGAAGAGTCCTAACGCCATGTAGTCCTTTGACTTTACACTGATTAAACTGCGTTGTGACTCAGAAGAGAGAAGTCTTCATAACCAATGCTGTGAAACCTCAGATCCGAGAAGACATTAAATCATTAGTATTCATCATCTATGTTGTTTAAATATATTTGTTTTCGTAACGTTTCGCTCATAGCATAATTAGAGTAGTTAACATGTATATTTATCAGAAGTGAATGGAAGACACAACTTGACAGGATGTAAACTGAGTGTTATTATTGGTGCATGTTCTGGTTGAATATCGACTGTAACGCATGTTCGACGTAGGAACATTTCCATAACCGGGATAACCGAAGAATCATCACTGACGTCACTGCATCTGAACTGTCCATCATGGAAAGGGTGCATGAACGACTTACGGAGCAACCGAAAATGTTCATTGTTGGCTGAATGGGCTAACTTCTAGAACGGTGGATTAAAAGCACTGTAAAGGACACAGACATGTATAACTACGTGGTGATTTTGTCAAAATGCAAACAATAAAATTCTTTGTAAGTTTTGAGGTTTTCACGGCGATGACAATGAAGAAAGTCGTCTTGTGGGTTTAGGCACCGTGTATTCTTCGTTTTGGCCGACGTTCCTCCTAAACGTCGGCCAAAACGAAGAATACACGGTGCCTAAACCCACAAGACGACTTTCTTCAATAAAATTCTTATTAACACTTTGCTTGTCTTTGTGCATGTCAAGCCATTGTTAAGTTATGCGTATGCTGCGTCCCGAATTGACGTCACACTGGAAGGAACGCCCTTGCATCTCGTTAAATTATGTAATCCAATTTTGACATACGGTTAATAGTGCGGTCACCACGATGGTTCTAAATGGAATTAATTATGTGGCATGATCGAATGAATCTTAAAGTATTCAGTCAACTGCGTTATAGAGATCAGCATTCTTTCTTTCAATGCTCACGCAGCATTCTCAGTATTAGGGCAAGCTTATTATCCATGTAGCAGGTTTGCTTCAATTTGTAACAGAAAACCTCCATCTGAATTGCGTGTTTTTCACCGTAGCAGAACCTACACCTCCTCGGCTGACACACATGCTTAATGGTAATAGACACTGTTCGAATTTCAGCACATGAGACAAGTTTATCAAAACGTAGCGCACGAAGACTATATTTAAATTTGTTATTCAGCTTAAGTAGAAGTGGGGTTGCTATGCGAATAATCTCCTATATAGGCCGTTAACAATATGTATAGAATTCGAATTTGTATATATTTGTATTATAAGGACTATTGTTGGCGGTCGCTGTTAGCACTTTAATTTTTATGTTTGGCAATATTTACGTATATCATTAAATGAAAGAATGATGGGTGAATAATGAATTGGAAAGAACGTCAAGGAAGCTGTCATGACCTAAGTGGGGCACTATCCCATCAGCTCCCCGGAGGGACTGAGGAAACCCAAGGAAAGCCTAAGGATATTCCATGTCCTGCCCGAATTTCCAGACGTACACCTACCGAATACAAGCCTCAAGCGTCACTTTCTGAGCCAACATGCTCATTACAGGGCCTACTATCAGTGTTAAAAACACTACTCTCATTTCTGTGTAGACTACTTGACTGCAATTAAGTCTCCAGTGCGATTCTTTTTGTCTATAAGGACCAATCAGAGAGCTTGAGAACAATTTAAACCTTTATATGATTTTGAATTAAGCTGTCTACTGCATAAATTCTTCACACTTCAGTTGAACGTAAGCTACCAGCATATGTAGATTTAAGCGTCTTATGCTCGGCTAGTAAAGGAGCCAATTTAATGCAAGGAGTAAGACATGAGTCTCGCTGTGAACCATCAGAGTTCGATGTATATAGGCAGGCAACGAGATCTGTATAAAGCGACATCTTTCATACAACGTCTCTCCCATATCTGAGACGGAAGTGGAAGTATATCTGTGTTTCCTTTATTGCTAGTGGGGTGGGACTAAGAACCTTGTACTGCGGCCACTTCTGGCCTATTGTACCAGCCCCAGATGATAGGTGAGGGTGATTGTGGAGCAATTGGTGGAATGAAGATTGGCACAGGAAACCGAAGTACTCGGAGAAAACCTGCCCCAGCGCCACTTTGTCCACCACAAATCCCACTTGACCAGACCCGGGATCGAACCCGAGCCGCCGCGGTTGGAAGCCAGCGACTAACCGCTTGAGCTATGGCGCGGCCCAAGTATATCTGTAAGATTCATCTGAGGTAAAGAGAAAAGCAAGTGATGTGAAGAGAACTGGGTCGGGATCACGTCCCATGACGGGATTTGGGTTAACGGTACTGAACGCGAAAATCTGACAATGGGAGGTCCTCAAGCTTGGGATATGAGGGAGTATTTAACGCGTCATTAAAACTGGTATGGTTGAAAATGCGACTTCGGATTTGGCGGACTAGTGATAAGACAGTAATGAAGCTTCGGGTTCCGTAAGGAAAGGGTGATTTATTTAGTAGCTCTCAGAAAGCACGGCTCCATGGAGCTGAATGTATATTGCTTTCGGGGCAGCACTAGCCAAGGCAAGCTCAGAGACTGGAGCAGTCAATGGAGCCATATCACACGTTTGTCCTTCTCATCAGAAATGCGGTGATGAAATAGACATCTCTTCCGTTGCAGCTCGCCCAGTGCACCTGATTATCTTGCACCGAGATCTGAATTCGCGTGTATGAGGGGGTTGATAAATTTAAGAATTTTCGTTAATATGCTCCTATCAATATTAATGAATTCAATAAGAGGATTTTGAATGTGAAGATACGGAGATTGTGAAGTGAATGAATATTAACAGTTAAAAATGATGGACATTCAGGATTAAATCTAAGAAATTTTTAATTAATTAGCGGATTACAAGATGAATTCTGTAGTCATGCATTCATTAGAATGGACTGAGGTCACCTCCCTCACAAAGAAAGAAACTTGTGACTAGAAAAAAAAATGCTGTACATATAGACGTACCCTAAAGCGAAAGCACAAGCTTGTGGTGTTCCGAAACAAGTAATGAACCTTCCTCCGAAATAGGAATATTTATTTTATATTCAAACAATTATTCTGAAACGCTAGAAATAACTTTCGATACTTAGTGGACCGTAATAAATGTATAAAGTTGACAGGTTTCATGTCGAGACAAAAATTCTTGTACTTCTACATCAGTCCATCCACTTTAAACAAGTATCGCAAAGTTCTTGTCAGCAGTCTACGGACTCGCTTCAAAATGGAAGAAACCGGATTTAAAATTCTTTACATTAGCAAATTTTTCTGGCAGAGAGGCCTCCTCTACAAAATCAAGAAAAAATTACAGAGTAAAATATTCTTGCTACAGAAATCATACTTAACGGAACGACACTTCCAAATTAGAATAAATAATAAAGTATCCTACGTCCATAACATCAAATCCGGAGTGCCGCAGGGAAGCGTCTCAGGCCCGTTCCTGTATTTGCTCTACACCGCTGACCTACTAACTACAGATAACATTGTTTTGGCTACTTTTGCAGATGATACAGCAATACTTTCAGGGAGTCAAGATCCTCTGATAGCCTCTGTAGACTTACAGAGACACATAAATGTTCTACAGCGGTGGTTCCAAAAATGGTGCATAAAAACTAATAATGACAAATCAGCACAAATTACTTTCACCACTCGATGAATTAGCTGCCCGCAAGTAACAATCAACAATTCTATTATACCAACCAAATCCGAAGTAAAATATCTAGGACTTCACCTAGATCACAAACTAACGTGGCAAACACACATAAAAATGAAACGACAACAATTAACGTTAAAAGCGAGACAGATGAACTGGTTTATTGGAAGGCATTCACAGCTGTCTGTGGAAAGTAAAGTCCTATTATATAAATCAATTATTAAACCCATTTGGACCTACGGCATTGAGCTGTGGGGGTGCGCTAAACCATCCAGTACTAAAATACTACAAACATTTCAATCGAAAACCTTACGAGGTATAACAGGAGCAGCACGGTACGTATCAAAGAAAACCATTCACGAAGACCTCAACATACCATTCATAACGGATGAGATCAAAAAACAAGCTAACAAATACCAAAATCGGATTACAGGCCATGAGAACCAGCTGATCAATGAACTATCGAACCCACACGCTAATGCAAGAAGGCTGACGAAAAAGTGGCCAGAAGACTTAGGAAATTAAATGGATGAGAACTGCCGCTGTACANAAAGGAAATACCACAAATGCCCGTTTTAGTGTGAAATTTGGATAAATTTTGCACTCAATGAAAACAACTATGAATTTTATACTTCCTAATATTGATTCTCTTCAAGTGTTTGTTTTTGTATGAAGATTGCTGCTGAGTTTCTTACTTATAACGACTGAACTAGCCTAATATACGAATAAATGTTTACGGAGGAGAATAATATAAAATTAAATAATGTTCAGTAAACTCTTCAGTTTCGAACTGGTAACCGAAACCATAGTCTCTTCCGTTAAGCCGCCAGCCGACAGAAACACACTTGCTGCCGTGACATTTTAACTTAGAAAGTCGATGCTAATGTGATTCTCCTTGCATTCAGCGAGAATGAAAATTACAGGAGTGAAGTGTCAGTAGTGTACAGTATAGGATAGACTTCTGTTTGTGTAATGCAACTTACGTTTCGATGAGAGTTACGTGTGTGTAGAGTCTGAATATTTTATGTTAATTTAGCTTTAATTCCACAGTTACAAATCTCTTTTCGTCTCGAGAGCGCGTTCTGTACTTTGGCAGTGCAAAATGCCACCCCAGTTCGCATCCACTTCCCCCCCCCCACTTCTCAGCCATGCTTCGTGAGACTGACAAGCATTTTCTAAGTGTCACTGAATGAAATTGTGAATTTATTAATTAGTTTACTTTCTGTAACAAAATTAAAACAATACAGCTCTCCAAAATGATCACTCAATTTGAGAAATGTTCGGAGTCATTTCAGTGTGACAACCAGCAAATGAATGGTCTTAGAACAGAACTTGGCACAAACTTACGTATACCCTCGACTACACGGTGGGTGAGTTTATTTGACAACTTAAGGAGATACAGCCATTCACTTGTACGTTAGATTGCCTTCTGTGACAGCAGAGATCACTTCCAGGGCTTTGTAACAAGAACGTTTGTGGGCATAATGACATCGCACACAATTTTCCCTAGCATTCGTTTTAACCCCTCTCATCAACAGTAATTTATTATTGCATCCGACATGTGCGAGAGGCATGACCATCCAAGGCATATCTGCAACTGCACATTTCTTTTTGGTTTAAACAGGAGTAGGAGTATTTGTGTTATTTACTATAGACACTCACTCATGGAGCTGAGCCCTTCTTGAGAAGCCGCATATTGTGCAACTACTCAAGAACTTCCCAACATTTTATGGAAGCCAAAGGTTAAATACCGTGTTCAGAAGAGCCCTCCACTGGTCCTTATCCTGAGCGAGATCAATCCAATCAATACCATCCCATCCTGTCTCTCTAAGATCCATTCTAATATTGTCCACCCACCTACGCCTTGGTCTTCCCAGTGGTCTCTTTCCTCTTGGCTTTCCCACCAATATCCTATATGAATTCCTCTTCACCCACATTCGTGCTACATACCCTGCCCATCTCATCCTCTTTTACTTAATAATTAATTATACTTGGAAAAGAGTACGAGTTATGAAGCTCCTCATTATGCAGTTTTCTCCAACCTCGTCACTTCATCTCTCTTCAGTCCAAATATTCTCCTCAAACGTCAGGCTCTCTTCCAACCACACGGCATTTCAACCCAGGAGAGCATATTCCTCACTATTAAATTTAGTTTCTTATTATATGCACATATGAGAGCAGCAGAAAAAAATTTCTATTTTTAATTAAAATTTGGAATGTTTTGTGAAATGATTTTAAAGAGAACCTCTTGACTGGAGTTTAAATGCATATCTTCCCCTGTCTGTAGATATGGGGCTATGATGATCGACATTTCAATAAGACGCTGTATGAGAATGTTGTTCATATGTGACACCCCTGTGTGATATTTATTTTTGACAACGACTTGAGCAAATGTGTTGCCACGTTCCGTTACAGCGTAGGGAACAGATACTGAACTATGCTAATTTTCACAAATGCTGGGGCCTCGAACAGTGAACATGCTACTGGAAGTTCACATGCCTTGTGGTAGCAGTTTACTCCCATATAGGCAATATTTTCTTGCGGTTTTGGACAAGTTCTGAATTTGCATAAATGTTAATTTGTGTAAATAATAGTTAGTCACATTTTCTTAAAGAGAATTAAATTTATAAATATCGTGTAATAATTTCGTAACTAAATTTAGCACAAGGACCTTACATTTCGTTTCTGTCGTGATATATTGTCACGTCTTATAGGGTGTGTGAGAATAGATGCGTTTAGATTGCTGGATTTATTGACCACTTACGGGTCGTACTACAAACAACTATAACACTATCGCTATTTCCACAATTTACGGTTCCCTGTTACACTCACTAGTGTCCTCAATCTATTACAGTCTCCACTATCCGTTTCCTGGCAACGGACCTTAACACTGGAACTATAACAGTCTCTACAGTACACGCAAAGCCTTCTCTTCACAGCCCGACTACCAGCTGAACTCATAACGTCATCTTCTCAGCCTCAGCTCTCGAATAAGTGATCACTTGGAACTCCGGAACTCGACTGCATGTTCTAAGTCTGAGTCTTATGTTACGACTGACGGTCAGTGGGCCAGTCTGTCTTGGAATAAAGCACCCATCTAGGGCTTACGATCAGATTTTTATTACTGTCAGACAGTTGCGGGTTTGTTGATGTGAGGCGTTCTTTCTGACGAGAGGACGGATCTGTCGTTTACAATTACTGCTGGCCCTCGTCAGCTCAGTCATTCTCGATCCCGAGTTCCGTGGGACTCGCGACCATATTTTACTGTCTCAGATTCGAGACTTCCCTTTTCGTCGCCTCCTACGACTCGCAGGGTAGCCTCCACACGGGATTGCTGCATATTCTGAACTGAATTCTCCTTTATAATCACTTTGCACGGACCGAATAGAAAACATCGTTCCCAACAATTCCTTGATTGTTGTTTGCGTATCCGTTGCCGCGGAAACCTCTTTACTGGGCCGTTTTCTAGCAATGGACGTCTCCTAGGGCTCCACTATTCCGGCCTTCATGCGTCATGTCACAATATTCTTCGTGGATTGCCAATTCTGTTGACTCCAATTTCAGTAAGAGTAAATAGAAGACGTAATATTGCACGGAAGAAACCTGTATCATTCTGTGCACATAAGGACATGATAGTACGATAGGAGCGTTTATGGTCATTTTATAGCGCAAATGACAATAGGATTTTTTTGGGGGGGGGATTTGACGTTCATACAGCGGTGACTGTGCAGAATGTTAGCTTTTGAGATATGATGACGTATGGCCCGATAGAAGTTCACAGACTTTTCGGAAGGACATACTGTCTCCATCTTCAGGGTCGTAGTTATGCTGACTTCATTCAGTCTGCTGTTTGCATCTTAATTGCTTAGAATATTTTAGCCCAAAATGTAGGGGCAGTAGTTCCCTACGAAACCTTCTCGAACTTATACCGGACTATACGGTGTCACATCCCAGAAGATAATACTCTTGAAAGAAATTGTTTTACTTTTACAAGATATACGTAGTAGTGTTATACATACATGGAGTAAAGGGTAAAGTTATCCCTGTGCTTAAGTAATTAAGCACTACGCCATGAAGGCTTATGTGGGAGTGGATGTATACATTCATATTTCCTTGACTTCGGCACTAGATGGAGGTGAGTGGTCAGATTAACGCCCAGGCTTCAAAATTATGAAACATTCTTAAATTTTACAGAGTTGTCACCATTGATTTNAAACCGGGATCGTGGTTCGAATCCCACTCAGGGCATGGATGTTTGTGTGCGTTTTTCTGTGTTTGTGTACAGGTAGAGGCCTTGCGACGAGCTGATCACCTGCCCAAGGAGTCCTATCGAATGTGTAAGATCTAGAAAAACCGAAGCGAACGGAGAAGTTCATGGAGGTAGGCCTAGGCCCACTGGGGGGCTGTAGTGCCAAGGAAAAAAAAATATTGGCAGGAGAAACCGAAGTACTTGGAGATAACCTGCCCCAGCGTAACTTTGTCCAACACAAATCCCTCTTGACCAGACCCGGGATCGAACCCGGGCCGCCTCGGTGGGAAGCCAGCGACTAACCATTTGAGCTATGGCGTGGCCATTCTGACACATTTTTGCCTAATATGAAATTCTTAAAAAAGAAACAACAACAACAACAACCAATGTTAACTGCATTTCTGCTTTATATAATAAAAGTCAATTCTAAGGGCGGACACGATAAATAGTTGGAATAATTTTTGGATTTGAAGCCGAAAAGAAGCCGAAGGAGAATGACACATTAATTTAATTCTACAACTCACAAACCATCTGGGTGGTATAAGTCATCTTCGCCACATTACATTTGTAGTTGATACAACGTCGTTAAGAAACCTGCGAATACGCATGATAATATACTATATATATATGTGTCGATTTTATTCCTGGTGAATTCATTTTGCTTCAAGATAGTTGAAAGAAATGAATTCCGTCAGTAACTTAATTTGCGTAGGCTTACCGATGTTGAGTTGAATGAGATACCTAGAGCTGAACCTTCTGGTACCGAGGGTGTTGAAATTCCCACTTAGAATGCACAAATCGCCATGTATTTATTGATTCCGGCAGAACTGATCCAAGTACGAAGTATGAAATGATGGTCTGAAGTCTTCAAATTTCTTCATTCTGTTTCTGTTGTTAGAGCAGTGGAAAGAGCCTATTGCGCCTATCTCTCCCTATATAAGGACAAATTTATGTGTTCCTTTTTGTTCTTTATGCATTTCACACCGTTGCACCAATTTCGATAAAATTAGCCATTACTGTAGAGTTCTCCTTCGGGAACGTTTTAGGTACTTGAAAACACCAAGTATCCCGGAAAAATTTTGAACCCCCCCCCCATAAAGAAATATTTCTCTTACGCCTCTAAAATCATTCGCTTTACTTCATTGAGGTTCCTTGCGATTGATATAACTTAATTGTGAGATATATACTTCCATTTTTTTCAAAAATAAACGGAAAATGTTATGGCACATATTTCATTCTGCGTGATTGAGAACATTGTACCAAGATTGTTAAATTAGCATAAGGGATACGATTGCATGGTTTACGTGTACAATTGTATTTAATCATTTTATTTCTAAACAAACGTGTTAGTTTATATATATATATACCATTAATATTCTGTACTTCATATTTATACCATTAAGATTCTGTCTCTTTTTCATTCATCTCTTGCTTCCTTCAAGCCCCTTGCTTCATGTCCTCCTGTGTAGCAAAGATAATATATACTCAGAGACGCCAATATGGAATTCATTCTTTCCTACCCGTTTGGTGTCAGAGTAAAACCTTGGTTTTGTATTCGGAATATTCTATTGAGAGCAGTGTCACGACTAAGGCAAATTGGTGAGACGGAAATATATAGTCAAGACCCCCGCGGGACCAGGAATCAAGAATGACTGTGCTGACGAAGACCAGTAACAGTTAACCGAAACAGAAACCGGAATAACTCCTTTAGAATTCCGGCCAGATTACTTAGTATACGTTTGGGGTTCTGAGTTACCGTCCTCAGCCCACGCAGTGAAGGCCGAGCTAGTGTCTTCAGCCATGTCACCGCCGCTTCGAGCCATTCGATATCTTGTAATCTCTCAACTTGAAAAACTGTCTTAAGAGATATAAGGAAATCAGTTTGCTTATTTTATATGCGTAGTGTTTTCTTAAGTATGATCATTTAAGACAGGAGGAACGTAGACTGAGGGTGTTTGAGAACAGGATGTTGAGAATATTTGGACCGAAGAGGGATGAAGTGACAGGAGGTTGGAGAAAACGGCATTATGAGGAGCTTCGTAACTTGTGCTCTTCTCCAAGTATAATTAGAATGATCGAGTCAAGGAGGATAAGATTGGCGGGGAATTTAGCAGGAATGGGGAAGAAGAGGAATGCATATAGGATATTAGTGAAAGCCAGAAGGAAGGGGACTACTGGAAGACCAAGGCGTAGGTGGGTTTACAATATTAAAATGGATCTTAGAGAGATGGAATGGTATGGTTTGGGTTGATTAGCTCAGGATAGGGACCAGTGGAGGGCTCTTGTGAACACCGTAATGAACTTTTGTGTTCAATAAAATGCTGGGAAATTCTTGAGTAGCTGCAGATTTGGCTTCTCCTCAAGAAGGACTCAGCTCCATAAGTAAGTAATTAAGTAAATAGTGATCATTTAATATAGTCGTTACGTTGTTACAAAATATTGATTATAATTCTCGACAAAATTTCCATACATCTGAATTTGACTTGTTTTTCAGTCATTTAATTATCCATTCTTTATTATTGGCACCTTATTATCCGAAAAGAAATAATATAATATTATCAATCACATTACTGTTAATTGTCTGAAATTGTATTATTTATGTAGCGATTAATAGCAGGAAGTCTTGCAAATGCACTCTGTGAGTAACATTAAAATGTTTGTCAGCTTTCAATTATTTTATTTTAACATATTAATTTCTTATCTGTAGGACATATCTGAAGGGTGCATAGGCAAGAACGCATTTCAAACAGTTAACAGCTCTGAGCTTTTCATATCTCATGATGTAACGCAGAATGAAAGAAGGACAAATAGGAAAGTGGAATGAGGACTTTTTGAATAAATTTCACAGAGTTTCTTCTTTAACTGTGATTAATTTTCCAGAAAGTTTTAATCACCAAATTTGACATATTCGACTTTTGTCCATTGGAAATGACAATTTTTGCAGTACAAATTCAACACGCTTTGTGGCTAGTTCTGTAATGGCTTTCTGCGTTCCAAAATGTTACCCGTTCAGTAGAATCCCAAACATTATAGTATTTTGGCTTAGAATGACCATTTAATGATTGACAGATTCGATTATTTAAATATTATAGATGTCATGCAAGCTGTCATGTTGTGGAAAAGCTGAAAATTTGCCTGCATGTATCAGAGAGAAAGTTCTCTACCGATCTCTGTGATCTGTTTTGTGTATTACGTCACCAGCGGTTATCCTGAACAGAGGGATTGAACCGCAGAAAGGAATGAAGGGGCACCTTAGAACTACGGTTATAATATATTTACTCTTGGTATGTAGCATATGGTCACGGTAGCCGAGCGGTCTAAGGCATGCACTGTCTTCGCTCGGTTGGAAACCGGAATCGTGGGTTCAAATCCCACTCAGGGCATGGATGTTTGTGTGCGTTTTTCTGTGTTTATGTACAGGTAGAGGCCTTGCGACGAGCTGATCACTCGCCCAAGAGTCCTACCGTATGTGTAAGATCTAGTAAACCGAAGTGAAACGGAGAGTTTCATGGAGGTAGGCCTAGGCCCAAACTGGGGCTGTAGTGCCAAGGAAAAAAAAAATGTAGCATATAGGGGGGACCGGCATAGCTCATAGACTCTGAGGTCCTCTTATCCTCGTATCCAGTGGGTACTGTGGCTCTTTCCCCGGAGTAAAGCGGCCAGCCCCTGAAACTGACCACTCACCTCTATCTAGCGCCGAGATAAAAATGGCGGAACTCTACCTCCACTCCCCCATACGTCTTCATGGCGTGATGCATAATTGTCTAAGCACAAGGACAACTTTACCTTTTAGCTTTATAACAGGAGCACATACTCGTAGTGTGATGTTACATTGCTTCTTTACGGGTCATAAGGTGCCGATAATATAGAAATAATAAATAAATAAATTACGTAAGAAATATTTTAATGTCACTCCAAGGTTGCATTTTCAAGTCTTCTTCTGGGTCATAAGGTCATAAGGTCTTCTTGCGGGTCATAAGGTGCCGATAATATAGAAATAATAAATAAATAAATTACGTAAGAAATATTTTAATGTCACTCCAAGGTTGCATTTTCAAGTCTTCTTCTGGGTCATAAGGTCATAAGGTCTTCTTACGGGTCATAAGGTGCCGATAATATAGAAAGAATAAATAAATTAATTACTTAAGAAACATTTTAATGTCACTCCAAGGTTGCATTTTCAGGTCTTCTTCTTATTATTCTCTCCCTAGACAATAACACTTCAGACTTTTAGCAACAATTACATGTTCGATCTTTTACAAAACAGGTTTACGTTTGGAGGTGTCTGACAGTGGCGTGTAACAATCTTCATAAATGACATCATGGACAGTGTCCAGCTTCCCAAATTTTTCTAACCACAATGTTTCGGGAATTAGTTCTTTTTCTTGGATTGAGAGGTTCTCAGAGAAGCCGCCATCAAGTGTACATTCTTCTGAGTTTAATGCCATGTGGTCTGGTGGAAGTTGACTGATGTTTAGGAGGAATGTAACATCTGCATCTTCACAGCCAAAGAGTAAGCCAAGCTTGGGCCCTGCTGCTTGGCCTCGCCCTAAAATGAATGTTGTACATTCATCCCAAATGACGGTGGACTTATGCTTGACTACACGGTGTTACGCTACAGAAGAGAGTACTTCTCATTGTTCTGCTTCCTTCTTCAGGTGATTGGAAAAATTAAGAAATCCCACACCTAGTCTAAGTATCCAAATCATTTGTCAAATTGAATTTAATACCGTTTTCGTCAAAGCCGCCATTGAACTGCATTCGAGGAGACTCGGTCCGGTTAACAAGTTTACAATCAATTTCTCTTCGGTCAACTTTGGCTCTTCAAATGATGCCTACTTTTCTTTGAAATTTTTCAAGCAGTATAGCGAGTGTGTACTTTCGTCATATTGTGCTATATATATTTCAGTGTTACAATTCTTGCTGTTTTTATATGCCAGGGAAATTAATATCTGAATTGGTTCGAAAATTTGTTCAAGCTTGTCCGTTTGCTTACCTTTCTTTTTTTTATCAGTAGTCATATAAATTTATAATCCAATACTACTTTTTACCACTTGTCATACATTCAGTAAACGCAATTTCCCCGTCTTTTCGTAAGTATGTTAATTTTATTGTCAGTTATGTTGTGTGCATATACTTTCTCAGATACCTCTTGCTATTTTCAGGCCATCACTCTCGAGAGAAGCAGAAACAGGCGATTTTATAAGTTTTGTTCTTCGTGTCTTTCTGTTTTCATGTCTTACTTCATTAATAATACACCTTACCACGTAAAAAACTGAAGTGAATAACAATTTATATAGAAATGTAAATCATTAAAATTATAAGCAAAGGACGCAACAGGAACCACGTAAAGAGCCCACTCGTTTCGTCGTTTGGCCGCGTAATAGTTTCAGCAGTACGTTGATAGTGTAGAGGCTGCCATATTCCCTTCTCACAGAAGTACACCACAATTGCGTAGTTACGTAATGGAGCAGTACTCTCTTCATCTTTGTCGCACTCACACTCTCTAATGGCAGAGAGTATATTCTGGTCTTTAAACGCGAGCTCAGATTTCGAAATGAGCCGATCAATAGTCCCACTGGCCTTGTACATCCTTCTAAATTATGTTAATAGCTATAAATTCGCATGCTTAAATCCAGGAGAAATGTCCGCTTGTCGAAACCATACGTCACATTACACATTCTTGCAGTGCTTGTCGCCGTCCATCAGATGTTTTATTATGTATGTTCATGTGTTCTCCCGTCAGCACAAGGAAGAGCTTGGTACAACACGAAATAAGCATTTTCTTATTTCTCATCTATGGATAACGCGAATCTTGACTTCACACACATGTTAATTTAAAGCAATAAAACTATCAAACTTTCTTGAAAATAAGAAGAAACCAGAACATAACAAGTAGATGATCGGTCGCGAGAAATCCCCATATGAAATGCGAAACATCATTATCGCGTTCAGATGAGTCTCTCACTAAATTATACCCAAATCCAGTTCCATTCATTTCACTATCTCAGAGTCCGTTTCTGTGACGTTCATTTTAATATTATCCTCCAATCTATGCTCGTATTTTCCATGTTCTCTTTAGCCTTTCTGATTAAAATAACTGTAATCTGGAACCAAGACGCTCTGTTGATTATGGACAGGTTTAAGTCTCGTACAAGATCATTCAATTCACTTACATTTATTAAATGGGCGTTTCTGAATTTGGTGATGTATGTTGTGTGGCAAGATCCATAGCATCTGCACCCGTTTATCTCTCACCCAAATCCATGTATATGTTGTCCTAAAGGTCCATATTTCTAGTCTGCGGCTACAGGTGACTTCTTATCGTGTGCCATAGAACTTGAAACTGATGGCAGGTTTAGGTGTTCGATGTAGCCTTTCTTCTTAGGTATGTGTCTAGGAACATAAGCAGGGCAGGGGTACCGAACCCAGGTTTGGTCGTACGACTTTCTGGAAATAACGGGTACAGCAACTGGTATTGCATGTCGTTTCCGTTAAGACAGACTGGGATTCACAGCACAGATACGAAGAGCCCAGTGTTTGTCGTTGTCACTGATTTTGCGTCCAAATGGTAGTTCATATGCCTTTTTCATCAAAGGCATTATTTTCTTCTGAGGCTGGAGATTTTATTGCCCACAGATACAGGGAAACACATCAGTGTTATTCACACACCGGCGTGAAATATTAAAATACAGAACTCAGATTAGCATATAAATATCAGTCACTTAACCAAGACTGAAAACCTTCCTCTCTAAAGTGATATTAGCAACTACATTCAGAATTTTTTCCTTTCTACTCAACACTCTAACAGTGAACTAAACCGAGACTTTTCTATTCTCACTTAAACTACCACTACTAGGACTAAACTCTGAGACTACGCCCACCGGTGTGTCCCAGCATCTGTTGTCTTGAGCACAGTGTTGTCGCACCCGTATCACTATTCAGAAATAGTAACGCATTTCTTTAAGGTTAGAAGCCTCCAGTACACTAACAACGTGGTATTATGCGTGCGCTCTCCAAACACAAGAATCCCGCTGAGCCTCAACTAGCGAAATTTTGCCTCATAAATTACCTTATTATGAAATATATAACACAGGGCATTTCTAAGAAAAATATGGGTGACAGAGAAGCAACAGTATCTTATCTGGGAATCTGCAGTACAAAAAACAAACTCCGTGGCCTGTAGTCCGCAAGAGAACTATACCGATCGAGCGACCGCCGCTTGTCGGCGAAGTTAGTGCCAACTTTTGCGTCTTGGGTGTCGCGTGGTCAGCGCAACGGCTCCCCACGGCCGTTAATCTCGGTTTTCTAGACCGGAGCCGCTATTTCCTCGAAATAGCTCCTCAGTTATCCTCATGATGCTGAGTGGACCCCGTTCCAGACCCACTACTTCTCAGAAAATCTGGTAGCTCCGGTAATCGAAACCGGGACCTCTGGATCTGTAGCCAGAAACTCTGACCACTAGACCACAGAGGCGATCTAATCTCTAGTACAGTTCTCTAAAATACAGCTCATTTCGCCAGGAAGTGAAACTTTTTTTTTGGTTACAATATTTAGTTATAATTAATAATACGAGTATTCTTAAAATACATATGACTAATTAATGTTTGTCAATTGTGGATTAAATTCAAGGTCTGGAAATTATTTCATATTCTCTCAGACAGTGCCTCAAGGGTCCATGTATACTCATACATATATTCGTTATTAAGAGAACATTTGATCTTAGGAATCCACGATTACTTACGATAAATTATGCTCCATACACATGAAGAACCTTAACATTTTTAATAATGCCTGTTCGTTCCCAGGTACTTCATTTGGACAGTGTTCATTGTCTGTCTCAAAAACTTTTCGGTTGTTAGATTTGACTCTGTCCCTTGGTAAAAGAAATTGTAAGGGTATCTATTCTGAGAGGCACAGTAGATAAACATGTTCCGTAACGAAACGTAAAAATGAAATATTAAAATCCTTACTGTGAAATATATGTCGAAATAAATAATGTACAACCATTTTAGATGCCATCAGGTCCGGTGAGACAGCACCGGCGAATCAAGCGTCCTTCCGAGGAGGCATGAACCCCTTTTGTTTTCTATGTTTTGTTAAATGGAAATTAATTTATACTCATCTTTTAGTCAAATCATGACCACCAGTTCTGCAGTATTCTAAACACAGTGTGCAACAGTGCAAATAAAACTGTCTTAAGCATTACGACACAGAATATGGTTTTCGTCCCAATACTTGGAAATTTCGTGCCATTGAGTCAGCGTATGATCTGAGAAAGTTTGTATATTTATAACTAAGGGAAGGATCGGCTGACTTTTTCTTTATATTGGACGACCTGCAAGCTAGCGCCAGTCCTGCTAGTGCCCTTCCTTACACCAGAAACCTGTGCAGATTTCTGACACAGGCAATGAATAATGTCCATTGAAAATATTCCCACGCAAGACTGGGCTATACTCCACCCGTTTAGAGCCACATGTCAGTTCTGAGGCGAAGCCTTCCATACTTTCACTACAGTTTATTTAGAACTATCATGTGAAATTGCACCTGACAAAGAGTTGGAAATGTTCTTGAACTTGAATTTAATTTAATTTTATACCGCATAGCAATTCGGACTTGGTTCACAGTACCCTTTCGGAGATTATGAAAGAGGCTTTCTTTTACGAAAATCAAACATTTATTTTCTCTCGTCACTGTATTAAATTGAGAGTCTGAGGGAACACTTCTAAATATTGAAACGAAATGTGGTGAGTAAATTTTAGCGTGTCAAGTATCGCGTTTTGTGTCTGAAAGCCTGTGGAGTGGAACAGAGAAGTTCCATGCCGTACTGTGACATGCACAGGTGGTCCATTACATTTTTCTCAGGTAGCTGCAGAAAACATGTATTTTGTTGTGAATGTCCAAAATAAGGTAGATATCATAAAACGATTTGCAGAGCGTCGAGGGAGATAATTATAACTTTCTTTCATAATTTTACTAGAGGATAAATCAGTTTTCTGGGAGGTGATTGCAGTTAGCGCTTCTTCGCTGAAATACTCACTTCCGGCTTAAGCAGTCAGATTATTGAAGTTAATAGAAATGAAATCAAATTATATGTGTGTTTGTGTGTAAGGGGTGGACGATAAGATGCGGGCCTCGCACCGCGACCTTGAATGATCTATTGTGCTTCCCCTTTGGATTAACCCTTTATTAATCCTACACTTCGAATGAGATGTAGGACTTTATTTATGGGGGCATCATAAAAGTCACTTGGTTCCATGAAGGACTGACCCAGGAAAATCAGATTATAAGTTTATCTACAACTCTTTGATTTTCGCTGGTTTTTCACTACATTAAAAGTAAGATGTTGCATGTATTTCTTTGTCATGAAGTAATATCCCAGGGAAGTATTAAGTCGTTATAAGAGTACAGTGGGAATGCCATGCAGAACTCATAACAACATTATATATATATATTTTTTTTTTCGTTCAGTAGGATTTTTCCTCATACATGTTTATTGAAGTAATGAGGCGTTCGGTTTTTACTGTGAAATTAATATACTGTATTAAATATATTGCAATTAGTTACACATGTTTTATGCAGTTCATTTTCACATTTTTCCATATATTTACACGCCTAATTTAATGCGGTTTCCAACATTTGTACAATACATATTCTGCACTACTATGCGAATAACTACATGCGAAGTGAGTGGTTACGGGGACGACCGCATTCTTAAGGGTCTTTCAGTATTAGGAGTTACTTTCATCTACATATGTAATTCAATTCAATTCAATTCAATTCTTTATTATTAATGTGCCGAGTCAACAGCCGCAAGGCCAATTACAGACACAGCACAGTGCAGATGAATGAATTACATTAAGACAAACTTATTAAAAGTCAAATACAAATTACAAGTAAGTACTTGGAAGAAATAATAATGAATGTGTATAATAATAAAGATACAAATAATCCAGACTCTTTCTTACTACTTGTATATAAAAATAATAAACAGATTTCTTCTGTCATAATTTGAAGCGCTATTCTCAATGCAACACTAAAATACAAAGTGGCAGAAATTATGTTACCATGTACACCTACCAGAAAAATGAATAAATGTTACAGAATATACATTTAAATTTCTTCGCATATGTCTAAATATTTCATAAAAGGCAATGGGTTTGCGAACGAAGTATGCTACGTTTCAAAGCAATTTCAGTGAAAGGTAGTCACATTAAAAGTTGCCGTTGGTTATAAAGAGAAGCGCTAACTGGAGCGTGGCTGCAAAGGCGGGAAAAAGCATACAGCGCCTCTGTTGCATATTCTCTAAACTCTGAAGAGTGACAATGACATTTATAACTTAACGGAATAGTCCATTCTTTGTCGAGTCAAGTTATTTATGGTCGAATAATCTGCTTCACATTCTGAAGTTTCACAAATCAGGTTCGGAAGTTTAAAGTTTCGAAGTTATGTTCAGCTACACAGCACGTATTCCAAATATTGCAGTTAAAATCCGACGCGAATCTTTCATTAGACGCAAACTTTCTTATATCCACTCCCGATAAATACACGTATATGTCTATTTCGTATTTCAGCAAGCCAAGGAGTTCGCATTTCAGTTACGATAATATTTAATGTTATTTTTCTTGTTATCCTATGCATTTTATATTCGTCATTAGTTATATTTACAGGAGTGATAAACATGTCACACATGAAAGTAAAGGGAATTACAATTTGAAGATAAAACTTCTGCACACAAAATTTTTATAGAGATATTTCATACACCTGTCTAGGACATGCTTTTCAATTAAACGCAGTTTTACAGTATAACGCGAGTTTTGGGCATAAGGAATTTAACGGATTGCTAAAACGGCATTTTTTAGATTTAGCACTTTAACCTTTTTATGTTAATATTCTGTCATAGATTCGAACACAAGACGATATCCCTCCACACATTTTCCCACAATACAGCTACATTCAGAGATCTGGTTGGTTTATAAAAAACATTATGGACGGTCACTCAGCACATCAGACTTCGTGGAGCTGGCGTCTTTTCCTTTCTTTAACATTGTCCATGTTCGTACTCTTTCCTGTTCTTTGTTCCTTGCGACTGTAAACTGCGAACTCCAGACAGACTCTGATCTGAACTGGCTCCCAACTTCTTCTGGCAGCTTCTATCTAAGTAACTCATAATTTCCCTTCACAATTTAAATACGACCATTTGAAAATAATCCCAATATCTCTCTGAAGATAATGTAGGAATTGTTGATAGTCGTCGTGAATTGTGTTTTTCCTTTTAGTTTCCAGATATGTGCATTCTATATGTTTTCCTTTTGCGCTACAGCCCCGATTTGGACCTTGGCCTACCTCTATGAAACTCTGCGTTTCTCTTCGATTTTCATGTTAACACTGATTTTATGAGTTAAGCTTGAAAACACAAAATTTCAGACATCTTCTGTTCTGCAACTTGTTTTACACTGTCACCAAATAAATAAGAGCAACTTATAAGTATTCATGTCATTATTCTGTCATATATTAGGCCAACGCTTTCAAATATTTTCATAAGTGGTCTTCCTAACCTTTTCTTCCTCCCTCTAGGTTTGCATTCTGTCATAACCTCTTCTGGAATTCTTAAACAATTTTTGACGAAACTAATCAAGATCAGACGCGTACATATTCCCTTTTTGCTGCATTAAACAGTCAGTGCCTCAAATATCACGATGAAGTATAAGTTTATGGAGCGCCTGTTTTCTGACGTCACTTAGGAAGGAGAATGTTGAAGCGAATCTGAGTCCTGCAAAATACAGAACTGCGTCCCACGAAAAACTGCTCTGCTGATGTTGGCAGTTGCCATTGTGCCTGCGGGGTTGTATTGACCTTACATCATTTCAGTAAGTTTGTACTAGTACCATTTTCATGATATGAGAGTAAGCAAGCTCCAAGGCTGAAGCCTGTCCTTGGAATTGTATGAAAAATTTATGCTGCATTTAGAGATCAAACAGGCAAAGCTGCGGACTGAACTGTACTTACTAGTAGATCGGTAGTTGAAATGAACAGAAGTTTTATAAGCCGCGCCGTAGCTCAAGCGGTTAGTCGCTGGCTTTCGACCGCGGCGGCCCGGGTTCGATCCCGGCTCTGGTCAAATGGGATTTGTGGTGGGCAAAATGGCGCTGGGGCGAGTTTTCTCCGAGTACTTCGGCTTCCATTGCCAATCTTCATTCCACCAAATTCTCCATCATAATCACCCGGGGCAGGCTACAGTAGGCCAATCAGTGGCCGCCGTGTCGAGTGGACCCAGTTGGACTCCACCCCCCCTCTAAGCGAATTAAAAAAAAAATTTTCTTATCCGGAGTAAAAGTTGTTCAGGTTTTATTCCCTATAGATGGTATAAATAGAACAGTCCTTGCACTCAGATGATCAGCGTAAAGATCCTTGAAATCATAGTGGTATATGACTCTGCAGGCATACACTCTGTTGCCTTAAGCTCACGCAATATCCAGAGAATGAACAAGGCACTAAATTTATAGTTAATTTTATGAAACAAATTAATAATTTTAAATTTTTCTGCATAATAAACTATTTCATATTTATAAAGTTTCTCTTTAGTATAAAAGTTTAATTAATTCCGTCCAGTGTGAGTTTTTTCCCTCCTTCTTAATATTTCATTCTTAACATGTTCCGGTCTTATAGACCATTTTCAGAAAGATATCATTAAAAAGGAGGAAAGGAAACTCAATCAGTCACACTTGACGGAATTAGTTAACCTTATGTAATATTGTGTAAATTTTGAGGTTTTCACGGCGATGACTATGAAGAAAGTCATCTTCTGGGTTTAGGCGCCGTGTATTCTTCCTTTTGGCCGACGTTTCGGAGGAACGTATCGCCTCCATCTTCAGAGCAGGTGAATGGCTTGGAGTGCAGAGAGCAGTAGCTGTCGGCCAAAACGAAGAATACACGGCGCCTAAACCCAGAAGACGACTTCCTTATGTAATATTGTTAGTGTGATGGAACAGGATGAAACAAATCAAACTTTCTATGTAGATTCCAACCATTTTCGAAGGGATAAAAATGTCAATATTTCGAAAGAGAGAGGGGTAACATCTGCAGCGTCATTAATTTGTCATTATGCGTTACTTGATTCAGTGCGTTTTTTTATTTAACGACACTTTACAGATGACTTGAGTTACATGGCAATAACCGAAAGGATGATGATTGAACGATGAATTGGCAAGGACTTGACAGGGAGCGATAGTGGTCGAATTTGAAATGCCAGTCTCAGAACTCTTCCATAAGAGATGACAGAAAGAGCAACAATTGTTAGAACAATTCGCTTCGTGGGGTAAAATCGAAACCAACTTAGCAGGGACGAAACTGAAATGCACTTCGGCTTCCATTTAATGTCATCAGTGCAAGGATAAGGGCCGCGCCATAGCTCAAGCGGTTAGTCGCTCGCTTCCCAACGCGGCGACCCGGGTTCGATCCCGGGTCTGATCAAGTGGGATTTGTGGTGGACAGAGTGGCGCTGGGGTGGGTTTTCTCAGAGTACATCGGTTTCCCCTTCCAATCTTCATTCCACCAAATTCGCCATCATCATAATCACCCGGGGCAGTGTACAATATTCCAATCAGTGGCCGCCGTGCCGAGTGGACCCGGTTGGACTCTCCACCCCCCCCAGTAAGCGAATTTAAAAAATGCAGGGATAATATATGAACAGGAAAGTGACAATGTAAGGCAGAAACAGTTATATAGAATTCTTAATACATAGAGCAAAACTAGTTTTAATAAAGTATGTGAAATAAAGTATATTTGTTCTCCCTAATAATGCATATAGAGAGCATGGAAACGAAACTTAGCGAATTCAAGGACTTTGCTTTGCATGGAGTCGAGGGGTGGGCTTGAGAGACATGTATATATACATAACTTCCATTTGGATTAATTGAAAATGTAAATCCAACAAAGACAGAATGAGAATTCCATGGACAGTCAGTCCGCATGCCAATAGGAAATGCTGTATTATACGGTCCATTTCTCAAAACAAGTTTGAATTATTAGATAAATGACCCTCTATAATTCCCACCAATTCATCCTATATTTCAACCAGTGTTGCGAAGAGTCGTGCCAAATCAATCTCATTCAACCCGCTGCCACATCTAACGTAATAAATGGCGCGTGGAAAAGGACGCAAATTAAAACGATAATGATTCGTATAGGTCGGCCTTCAACTTGTCTCTGTCGAGAATGACAAAGCCTTAATTGCTATATCTGTGTACTCGTATGCAGTTAACCGGACTTGGATACGGACTGTGAACATGTATTTCCAGCATTTTATAAGATGCAGTCCGTGACTGTGTAAGCAGAAGGCACGAGTCAAATTCTTCTTTTTTCTAAGGTACGAATTTGTTAAATGATTTTGAAACAGTCTGTTTCCTCTTAATGCGAACCTGTATAATATTAGGCAGGCTGTATATACGGCTTCTTGCACTGTCTTACGGGCAGAGCAGACTCGCGAAACTCCAGCAACTAAAGAATGACAGAACCATAAATAAGGCTATAACCGATTAATTACTCTAAATAGATTCCTTCTTCTGATGGAAGTTTCATTAATATGCTCACAAGTACCGGCCAATAGACACAATCCTGAACCAGCTGATTGCACACTTCTCTCACTCAATTTTATTGAAATACGTTTTAATATTATTCTGTCATTTCCTCTTAGGTCGTCCAGATGTCTTATCTCTTGAAGTTTCGTGAATAAAATTTAGGATGCATTTATTGTTCCTCCAGACGTTCTCTTTAATTCATCTTGATTCGATCCGTTTAATGTCTGATGAGACCGAATGGGCTAGCGTAACCGTAACGATATAGAGTCGTGTTCAGGACGTGCCCCATTTGAATTTCGGGCCAGATATCGGATATTCTGACTGAGGTTTTCCTGCATTTCCTCTCAATCTCATCCTCAAGTACGCCGCATTTAATGAATATTTCAAGTCACCGTACTTATTAACTACGAAATGTTAATATATATACGCGATTTTGACTTTTTTTTATTGCTAGTGGGGTGAGACTAAGTCCCTTGTACTGCAGCCACTTGTGGCATTTTGTACCAGTCCCTGATGATAGGTGAGGATGATTGTGGAGCAATTGGTGGAATGAAAATTGGCAGGGGAAATCGAAGTACTCGGAGAAAACCTACCCCAGCGCCACTTTGTCCACCACAAATCCCACTAGACCAGATCCGTAATCGAACCCGGGCCGCCGCGGTGGGAAGCCAGCTGCTAACCGCTTGAGCTACGGCGCAGCCCATATATAGGTGATAGCTCAGTCAGTATAATTACTAGGTTATGGGGTATATGACAGAACAATCGGGGTTTGATTCCCTGCAGGGACATGAGATTTTTCTTTTCTCCATAACGTCCAGACGAGCTCTGGTGCCCGCCCATTCTCCCATGCAGTGGATACCGGCAGCTGTACTGTACCTCCACCCCTTGCGTTTTCATGGCCTGATGCTTAGTTAATTAAGCCCAGAGGTACTTTCACCTTCACCTTTTTAGTAATTATGTACAAAATGTTGCTTGAACTGTGTGTATGAGTGAAACGTGAACGGAAATTTGGAATATAATTCTAAAGAGAATTTTCTTACCTGAAAGAGAAGAACTGACAGCAGCAGAGGTTACTATAAGGCGAGGCACTTCGCAATGCAAATCCCTCACTTAGTACCGTAATTTTCTTTTAGTTTTCTGTGAGTGGGGTGAGATTGAGTCCACTTGCTACGTCAGTTGCTGTTTCGCCTATTGTACCAGCCCCAAATGATAGTTTAGAGTGTGGAGCAGTCGGTGGAATGATAATTGGCAGGAGAAACCGAAGTACTCTCAGAAAACCTGCCCTAACGCCACATTATCCACCACAAATCCCTAATGACCTGCCCTGGGATCGAACCAAGGCCGCCGCGGTGGGAAGCCGGCGACTAAACGCCTGAGCTATGGCGCGGTCTAATCATTCACCTAATACAAACGCTATTCGACTCCATATCGAAACATATCTGTATATATCCATTTGCTTTGTTGCATTTTCCTACGCATGTAGAGAGGCAATGTGACGGACAAATCCCTCGTCAGAAGAATACCATGAAATGTCTATAAAACATTCATTGTTTCGTCATCTTTTCTAAATGGGAATATACCAAAAGTCCTTAACTTGGAAGCCTGAAGACGAGAGCGTGTTATATTGGAGAGAGCAGGCATAAATCAAGGTGGGACAAATGGACGGAATGCGTCTTTTAGAAGAGCCATCTAGCGCCGTGACTCATCGCATCTGGTAATATTGTGAACTCGGATATTGGTCAAGTGCAAGCAGTGCACTGTAATCGGTGCTAACTTCATTTGAACTGTGCTGCATATCACATGCATGTTCCAGCATTTGTATTTGGCACTGAGTCTGTTACTCTAAACGCAACGGAAGGACGCCTAAACTGATAAAAAATAACATGGGAATAATCATAAAACGAAAACAAGAAGCTTTGGAAAGAACCAGTCGCCTAATGAACATACTGAATACAGACATTACACTTTCTTATGGGAATGTGCTGAAACAATTATGCCTACCTTATAACATAGCTCTGAAGTACTTCACGTTCTCAAGATGATGATTTTGAACAGTCCTATCTTCCACGCTATAACGCCGTTCATTCCATTGAAAGTCAACCTACATTTCGGAGGAGCACTTCGCTTTCTTCTTCAAGGTCGAACATTGATCCAAGAAAATAACCAACATGAAGCAGGTGTAAGCCAAGCAAGAAACAGCGATGAAACAGAAAGCAAGCAGCGTTCTCCTTGCTACCATTCCGCCTTCCTTCCGCTGACTTTCAACGGACTGCATGTCGTTATATTCCAGAAGAAATGATTCCTCAACATAACTGGTTTCGTGACTGATCGGTGGGTACCCCGGTAAAGATCTGCATGAATGTAATATAAAGCAGATACAGAGAGGCCGCCGAAGGCAGACTAATTTGAATATTGGTGTCAGATTTACGGAACGGAAGTATTACCAGACAGTCTTTTGGTGTTTCTCCCTGATTCTCTGCCACGCATCTCAATCGGTCCATGTAAACAATATTACGAGCTTCAACTTCTGATTCTGCTCGTAATTGCTATAAACTCTGATTGATAACGTACAATGATAACAGAGTACTTGTTACTGAACTAGAAGTTAACTTCCGAATAACTGATCAGTTGTACAAAACTGTATGCACTAGCCCTATCCTGGACCTAAGTTTGGACGATAAATATAAGAACTAAATTTTTGACTTAAGAACATATGCCTAAGTGCGCAAATCAAGCAAGAAACCACAATGAAGCAGGTAGCAAGTAGGTTTGGATTGTTCTACCCTGAAGATGGAGGCGATATTTTCCTCCGAAACGTCTGTTGACGTTCAACGGCCTACACGGCGTTATTTTCCAGAAGATCGACCTCTTCGTAACCAGCNAACTATATGCACTAGCCCTATCCTGGACCTAAGTTTGGACGATAAATATAAGAACTAAATTTTTGACTTAAGAACATATGCCTAAGTGCGCAAATCAAGCAAGAAACCACAATGAAGCAGGTAGCAAGTAGGTTTGGATTGTTCTACCCTGAAGATGGAGGCGATATTTTCCTCCGAAACATCTGTTGACGTTCAACGGCCTATACGGCGTTATTCTTCAGAAGATCGACCTCTTTGTAACCAGTGCTGTGAGAACCCCAAATCCTTTCAAAAGTTGTTTACAAGAATACAGTATCACTGAACTGAATATGCATACATTAAGACATTTCACCGTTGTTACCAGTGAGCCAATTGTTTCAGTTTGTTATCTCGATGTGGTTATGTATGGCAATCGATCCAAGTCGTCAAGTCGTTCTCAACTGAACCACAATGGGTTGTCGCAGTGGTTGGTACGTCACACTAATATTGCTCATATTCAATTGTCTGAGGCACCTGTGCTGGTTGTGGGGCTATGCTACAAGCCGGAAGGTCGCGGGTTCAAGTCCCGATAATGTTATTGGATATTTTTCAACTGACTTAATCCTCCCAGCCGCACTATGGCCCTGGGGTTTACTCAGCCTCTAACAGAAATGAGTACCAGAAATTAATTAAATAAATTTCCTGGGGGGTAAAGCGCGGCCGGCGCGTAAGGCTGACAACCTTACCGCCAACTTTGAGCCGATTATCTAGATAGTGTGGTACCCTCAACGTCTCACAACCCTATGGGCCTTCACGGCCTGTTACAGGGGTAGCTTTGCTTTACTTTACCTATGCAACATTTATGGAGTTGGTTATACTCTCCACTTCAAGTGATGGTTTCCGTTAACTCTTTTGAAAACTGAGAAAGTTGAAAGTGATCACCATAATAGTCTGGNTAACCAACATGAAGCAGGTGTAAGCCAAGCAAGAAACAGCAATGAAACAGAAAGCAAGCAGCGTTCTCCTTCTTACCATTTCGCCTTCCTTCCGCTGACTTTCAACGGACTGCATGTCGTTATATTCCAGAAGACATGATTCCTCAACATAACTGGTTTCCTGACTGATCGGTAGGTACCCCGGAAAAGATCTACATGAATGTAATATAAAGCAGATACAGAGAGGCCGCGTAAAGCCGCCGAAGGCAGACTGATTTGAATATTGGTGTCAGATTTACGGAACGGAAGTATTACGAGACAGTTTTTTGATATTTCTCCCTGATTCTCTGCCACGCATCTCAATCGGTCCATGTAAACAATATTACGAGCTTCAACTTCTGATTCTGCTCGTAATTGCTATAAACTCTGATTGATAACGTACAATGATAACAGAGTACTTGTTACTGAACTAGAAGTTAACTTCCGAATAACTGATCAGTTGTACAAAACTGTATGCACTAGCCCTATCCTGGACCTAAGTTTGGACGATAAATATAAGAACTAAATTTTTGACTTAAGAACATATGCCTAAGTGCGCAAATCAAGCAAGAAACCACAATGAAGCAGGTAGCAAGTAGGTTTGGATTGTTCTACCCTGAAGATGGAGGCGATATTTTCCTCCGAAACATCTGTTGACGTTCAACGGCCTATACGGCGTTATTCTTCAGAAGATCGACCTCTTTGTAACCAGTGCTGTGAGAACCCCAAATCCTTTCAAAAGTTGTTTACAAGAATACAGTATCACTGAACTGAATATGCATACATTAAGACATTTCACCGTTGTTACCAGTGAGCCAGTTGTTTCAGTTTGTTATCTCGATGTGGTTATGTATGACAATCGATCCAAGTCGTCAAGTCGTTCTCAACTGAACCACAATGGGTTGTCACAGTGGTTGGTACGTCACACTAATAT